>NW_028318241.1:1196041-1499583 GCF_062004578.1 Staurois parvus
TTTATCCTAATCTGTGACAATATACTCAGTTTACTTCCAGTTGACCGGTCTAATGTTTATTATCAGGTGCTATAGTTTAGTCATATGCAGGGTGTTTATATTTGTGCTTCCATAAGTTTTTTGTGATAATTTTCACTCCATCAGGTGTGTAAGAAGGGATGAGATTGTTCCCAGAGTTCAGACTAAAGAACAGAGAGCCCAATATACCAAGCGGCTCTTGCGGGGATAGTGCTACACAAATTAAAATGATAAACATGGGCCAATGATGATTCAAGAGATGCTTAGTGCTTGACACTATAAGCAGTGGCAGGGAGCATTTTCTTTCATTTATTTCAATGGAAAACCTTTGCCTGGTAAAAGAGAGAGGGCAGGTACAAGTTATCTTTCTTCTGACCCGCAAGGACCCCCTGAAACCCATCGTTGGACCCTCTAGGGGTCCACTGACCCAAGGTTAAGAACCCTTGGCTCTAGCTGGTACCTGCATACAGTGCCCCAGGCTGGGGTCAGTAATATAAGTTAAAAAGGATGATTTAGTGTGCCAAAGACCACAGGTATACTGTATGATCCTTTTGTAAATTTGGACAATCTTAAGGTGACAACATATTCTCTCAGAGATAATAGCACTTCCCCTGGAAATGCTTTCATTTTCCTTTTTCCCCAAAAGGTCAGAGCCATATTTGTTCAGGCTGTAATCATGGTCAACATCTATTTCTCAGACTGAGATGCTGGTCCATCAGTGGCATGATCATGTAAACCATGATGCCTGTGCAGTAGGCTTTATTATCATAGCAGTGTGTACACGTTCTTTTACGCTGATCAAGACCCCCATACGCTCCTTCCCAGTGATCAGACTGCAAAATATAATTTTGCAGCAGGTCACATGGTGAGAGGCTGCAGCAGGAGGCTGATCTTTGTGAGACATTTATGGACATAGCCAAGAAATGCACAGGCACCAAGATTTACATAATCACACACTACATGATTGAATCTTTTGGCAAGGAGAGATACAGTAAGCAGATACTGTTATTGTCTGGTGATGTAAAGTCCAATCTCCTGATCTAGATTCTTGTCCCAGGTCAGTCATTTTGGAAGTAATGAAACCAATGGATTACACAACAGCCAAAGATGTAGCATTTTCAGAAGGTAAAGAAAGCTATCTTTCACAGTACAGGTTTCCTTTAAATGGCAAGTGCAGACTGAGGACATTTCATCCCTGAGTGTATGCTACAGAGATGGGCACAAAAGATCCCTTAGTTGTTTATCACACTTCGCCTCCCCATCCCGCACATGCTGGAGCTGATAAGGTTCGCCGTTGTTTATATTGTCAGACAATCTGAAATTTGGATGACCTTGTTTTTGCAAATCCAAAGTCACTGACTAATAACAGGAGACTGAACTTTATTGTGTATGGAAATGGAATTATAATTCCGACAAGGATGATGGACTGCACCAATCTTGATTTGGACATGAGAAGGACAGATGAGTAACTTTGAGACATGGCAATACATTATTTAAAGTCTGAACACTTATATGTGATGCATTAGCCTTTGGCTGCATACTAAAAAGCAACCTCTCCGGCTCTGATGTAGATCTTATACATAGTGTATACAACTGATATGGGTCATTCAACATCAGCAGGTGACAAATTTTGCTATGAGGGCATACTATAGCAGTCAACTTTGATATATAAACCAATTAAAGGGATTCTCTTGTTAGAAAATCTCAATGAGAGTCTAGCCCTCTTGGCTGTGACATGAAGATGCCTTCCCAACCTTTTCACTTATATACAGTACTGTATGTACAACAATACACACATGCACAAGTGCTACATACACAACCTCATTTAAAGGTGCAAACACACACTGCTATTTCCTCTTATTAAGTCCAAGAACAAAAATGTAATATATTGCAGTTTATCAGCGCCATGTTTTCTTTTTTTCAGGCTTTGTCCAGCTTTATTTTCACCTCCTGATGCTGCCAGTAACACACTTCCTTTTCTAGGGTTGCAACATTCACTCACCACACTGCATCTATGGAGGAACAGCATTGTCATCCTTGGCTGCTTCCTCTTGATTTGGGCTAAATTACACCTTTTTCTTTGCTCCAGTTTATTACACTTGAAGAGGTATCCTATAGTCCACATATGAGAACTGGGCAGAATTTATAACATTGCTTGACATTTTAGTGTAATTAAATTAATTATAACAGGTACGTTTTCGCTTATCAAACAATCATTCAATGGTATATTTAACAGACCACAAGGGAGCAAAAAAGAGAAATTAGTTACACATACTTTAAAGCAGCCATTCTCAACAAGGGTTCCTCCAGAGTTTCCTAGGGGTTCTTTAATCTGTGGTTAATGGACCTTCCATTTAGGGGGTCTGCATAGGTTGGGGCCAATGCCACTTACCAGAGACAGCAGCATGACACCAATGATCTTTTTAGCTGTATGTAGGGGCTGCATTCTTCTTACTGACCACCAATATAAGTTGGAATTGTAAGGGGGCTTACAATTGGTTAGGTGTTGGCACCAAATTGCATAAGTCCCTGGCCCAGTTGTTCTAGGATAGGACAACCACCCACCTATCGTTGATGGAACACTCTGCCATATTGTGTTATACTCCTGACCATAGGCCCACTCTCGACATAATAGGAACACAACCATCTAACTGCACCTGCCAACACTATTGTTCCCCACAGACCCCAGATGAATTGGTTTTGGCAGGGCCTCTCTGAGACCTGAAAATTATTTTATGGGTACCGCTAGGGTAAATAGGTTGAGAAAGGCTGCTGTAAAGAATAATTTTAACCAAATGGAAAGACTGGATGTATTTTTAAAAAGGGAAACTTTAGAAATTACTAAATACAGTACAACCAAATAATATTTTACTTCCCCTTGCAATATGAGAACAGCTTATTTCCTGTCAGGGGTTTGTACACATCCCTCCACTCATTGCATGATACACAAAACTGAGTATAGTCAACAAAAACCCTTACTACGTGTAGCGCCCCTGCCCTAGGATGGCTAAATTTAGTTTTTGGCTCTGCTGTACTCAGCTGAGCAGAAATCTATTTTTCAGACCTGGTCACATCTATCCCTAAGACTGGTGGTTAATCACTCCTGCTTGCCCCTGGAAGAAGCCGCTTGGTTATTAAAATTTATCTAACCTCATCCAATCCCTGGGAGGGAGGCCCAGAAAATGTGACTGGGGAGAAGATAAATGTTTGGTAGGTTCAGATCAGAGCTCTCTCTCTTCTGTGGCCTCTGCCTCTGGGAAGTAGCATGTGTGTTACAGAACAGCTGTTGCTGTTAGACCTTAGCATGTGTTGGCTGCGGGCCTTTGAGGAAACTGGATGTAAAGCAACTTCCTGAAAGACATCACCTGTGGAAGCTAGAATAGAGAGGGAACCCTTTCTCTGAAGAGTTTGGGGGGAGCTGCCTCTAGGCAATGTGAGTAGGACCTTTCACCTAGAGCTCCAGGTGTGCAAGTACTTTGAGGGTCAGATGCCAGAGGTGCTACAAGGTCTATGACAGCTCATATAGAGTCTTACACTAGCTTGCTGTTCCATCTGCTTTCAGCATTACTTGAGGCCGCTGTTGAAGAACTTTGCTTTAGAATTTGTCCTGTGATACCTGAATCCACACCCCTCCACCTACCTGTGTTCAAGTACTGAAATACATCTTAAAAAATACACCCCTAGACTGAGCCTGAATGTTGTTGGTGTGCTCTGGAGCTAGTACCTTGGCTGGTAGCCTCTGAACAGCTAAGGGAGACTTGGGTTATTTCCAGCTGCCCCTCCAGGCTACATATGTCTTATGTGTGTATATTGTAATGTGCAGTATAAGTACTTCTTAAAGTGGTATTAATCCTAAAAACAAAAATGTGTTATATTTCAGCTTATTGTTCCTTCAAAGTGCTCTCTGCATTAGTTTTATATTTTTAGGCTTTTTTATTTTATTTTATTTTCACCTGGTGCTCTAGCCCGTAAGTCTGTTATTTTTCAACCTTCTGTACCAGACCAAGCTGTTCAGCAAAAGTGGCAAAGTGGCAATTAGAGAGTTGAGACAAATCATTTACCACTGATAGAGGTGCTTACAAAGGCCAGCTTTTATTTATTCATGTAGTGCTTATTGCTACAGGAGCTGCTTGATATGATGGTTCTCTTTATACTGTAACCACTGACAACACCTAGTTATAGGTTGAAGGTTGTTTACACCTATGTTACTCAAGTGCTACTATGCTACCACGGTATAACAGTACACAGAAAATAGGTCACAAGCAACTGGATGGTAGATTAAATAATTTGTAGATGTATTATGATATGGAAGTAAAAAATGCATAAATCAGTAATCAAGCAACTGAATATATTCAAAGATGCTATACTAAATAAGGAGAACACTGACCTATTGTACGGAAATCAACTATACTGCAAATAGGCTAACCAAATCTTAAATGTTATAAACAGTGAGAAATTTAACAACATTAACAAACCCATAAAGCAGTCCTCAAGTGCATCCTGCACATATAGCCCTTTAGTTCAGTGGTCTCCAAACTGCAGCCGTTTGCTTGCCTCTATCCGGCCCTCGGAGTACTATTCCTCCCACTGATACCAATAAGGAGGCATCATTTCCTAAACTGGCACCAACTATGGGGCATTTTTCCTTCCACTGACACCAATGATGGGGCACAATTCCTTCTATTGATATAAACAATTAGGCACTATACCTCCAACTAATACCAAGGATGAGGCACTATTCCTTCCTCTGATACCAATGATGGGGCACTATTCATCCCACTGACACTAATGATGGGGCCCTATTCCTTCCACTGACACCAATGATGGGGCACTATTCCTCCCCCTGACACCAATGATGAAGCACTGTTCCTCCCGCTGTCACCAATGATGGGGCACTATTCATCCCACTGACACCAATGATGGAGCACTATCCCTCCCACTAATACCAATGATGGGGCACTATTCCTCCCACTAATACCAATGATGGGGCACTATCCCTCCCACTAATACCAATGATGAGGCAATATTCCTCCCACTAATACCAATGATGGGGCACTATCCCTCCCACTAATACCAATGATGGGGCACTATCCCTCCCACTAATACCAATGATGAGGCAATATTCCTCCCACTAATACCAATGATGGGGCACTGTTTCTCCAACTAATACTATTCCTCCTTCCACTGACTTCAAGCTCTATGTCATTCTTTTACTCCTAATGATGCTGGGACATTTTCTACTCCCACTGACCACTCCAGCCCTCCTAAAGTCTGATGGACAGTAAACTGGCCCTTTGTTTAGAAAGTTTGAGACCCCTGCTTTAGTGGGTGGGTGTATGCATTCCTGACAAGGGGTATCCCTGGATGTGGCTACAAAGTACCTGGAGCATCATTGTCAGTACAACGCCGGCTAATATTGGGGGTCTGCTGTAAAGTGGTGCAGATGAAGCTATTCCTTTAAGAATGTAGACATGGATGGCTGATGGGTTCCTAAGTAAAGAGTACTCCCTACTGGAATTAACTGCAGATAGTGAAAAGTTAAGCCTGGTTGTTCTGGTAGGCAATAGATCCTGTCCAGTGCGCTTGACAGTCTGTTGTCCAAGAAGGCTCAGTCCCACAATCAGGTCCTCCTGATCGGGTCTGAACAAGGCTCAGTCTCTCAGCTCTGGTTTAGGCATGCATGGCAATGGGTCCCTGAAGCCCTGGTTCCTTTCCGTGACTCATTCCCCAGACTCTTGGTTGTGGACTCTCTCTGTCTCTTCTGGTGTAGTGCACAGACCCCAGCTCTCTGCAATAGGCTGCCAGACCTTTGGTGAATTGCCTGGGAAACATCCTGTCCTATCCTCCTTTTTGTGCAGGTAATCTGGGTATTGAAGTCCACAGCTCCATAGCCTCAGTTGCGCAGTGCTCCTTTAAAGGAGTACATGTTCCATGATTCTCTTTCAATCCTCCATGCAGGACTTTTGCTGCTCTTTAAGAAAATGCACCAAAATCATGGGACATAATAGAAGTCTTTGGCAAAACGCAGCTAACCTGCACCAAACTGCAGGTACACTGTGCTGCAGCCAAAGCACAGTGGAACAGTGTGAAGCTGCCCTAAGTCAGCATTTCCACAAAGAAAGACAAAAACATAAAATAAAAATTACATGTTTTACTGTACAGCACTCGCTATACATTCAGATCCGTCAAGGAAATGACCTTATGTCCACCTTCACAAAACATACACTTTTTACTTACAAGGCTGCAAGTACACAGTTTCTTTCTCTGTATATTTATTGATTTTTTGTAATTGATTTTTTTTTCAGAATTATATTATATTTTTCTAGTTTTGACTTGTCACCTGTATTTATTAACCCCTGTATCATTCTTTTGAGAGTAATTGTGGGTTCAAAAATACCCTTTCATGTTTATAGTACAAAAGATATCTCTCTAGTTGTATATAAGATAGACTGCAGATTTAAAGGGTTACAATAACTTTGAAAAGAAAGTTATGCTTCAGATTCATTTATGCAGTATATGAGTAATAGTTTTTCCAACAGAACTAAAGTGATTTCCAACTTTCTCATGCACACAGGGCGTTTTGGCAGCCACTTATAGGGGTGTCAGGCGTTTGTTTTTTTACTGCTTGCTTGTCAATGCCTCTCCATGTTATCCTATGTGGCCACGCACACATAAACTTTTAGAAACTTTTAGTGGCTGGGGCGTTTCCAGGCAGGAAAACAAAAAAACAGGGCCAGTGCGTCCAGGAGCAGCAGCATTTTGCCATGTTATTTTTTCTGGCCAATGAAATGAATTACCGCCCAAGCACTTGACTCCTGTAAACACGCCTAAATGCTCGTGAAAGCATTAGACACTTTTAAAAGCATCAGGCGTTTTTTCTGCCAAAACACTGCTGGTTACATTTATTTATATATTTATTTCAGGTACTTGTATAGCGCAATTTACGCAGTGCTGTACATATATATTGTACATTCACATCAGTCAATAGACATCCTATGTGCATGAGGCCTTAAAATTAAACTGCAGGCAGTTTATAAACAACAAATGCCAGTATGTTTAACCACTTGCCTACAGGGCACTTATATAAGCCGTGTACTGGGGTGGGCTCCCCAGGATACAGTGAAGTCACAAACGAGGAAAGCAACCCCAACACCAGCTTTTGCCACAACAGAATTTTACTTGCAAATAAGCACAACCACAAATGCTGGAAACATAAAATAAATTTACATACACCCAGCCCATAGGCTGAGACCCTTGTGCTGCACAGCACGGCACCTTCTGATGGATGAAGGTAGAAAGTGTAGTAATTTACCTACTGGGGGGGCACAACTAAGCTGCCACACCTTACCTGTTATTACCCTAAAAGAGCAGGAATCAGTGTATGGGTGTACGGTATGGGCTAGCCTGCGGTGCAGCACAACAGCTTACAATCTTACACAAATCTACAGTATTCCCTCTCCCATAACTGGTCCTGTAGCACGTGCCTGAGTATTCCTTCTGAGCAAAATGCCAGTCTGGCTTGAGTTTGTAGGATTTTATCAGCTCTCCAATGTGAAATGTCACTTTAAGTTGTGGAGTTCTTCCAATAATCAGTAACAACACTGATGGCCTGACACAAACAGAGACCCTAATTAACTAACTATAGGCCTGGACTCAGTCTCAAGGCGCCAACACTGAAATGAGGTGTGTGCACGATCTTACCGACCCCGGGTCTGCTTTGCATCCGCTGGTGACTCTGAACAGAACAAATGTCTCTACAACAAGCATGCGGTCTTGCCATATATGTTGCTTAGTCCCTCTGCTCTCATCAGCCTTCCTGGCAGCAATCTCATCAGCATTCCTGGCAGCTATCTCATCAGCTTCCTGGCAGCAATCTCATCAGCATTCCTGGCAGCAATCTCATCAGCTCACACAGCCCCTTCATTCAGCATCGTCCAAAACATGGCTGCAGTCTCCTCTTCCTGTTCACTAAATTCCAACTCTGAGTGCAAAACCCCACCTCTTCATGAATATACAAATATCTATGCAGTCTGAGCCTGTGTTAGAAAAACAGTGACATCTTGTGGCTAAACCGCAGAATGTCAGTCAAAACATGAATTTACTTCCACACAGTGTTCAACCAATGAGAGCTGTTTCCCCATCTCACACTTATACTCCCTTCCTGCCCAGGCCAGTTTTCAGCTTTCAGCACTGTCACATTTTGAATTACAATTGCGCGGTCATGCAACACTGTACCCATATGAAATTTTTATCATTTTTTTAGATAAATAGAGCTTTCACACAGTGGTATTTAATCACCTCTGGGTTTTTTATTTTTTGCTAAACAAACCAAAAACAACTGAAAATTGTGAAAAAAAATGTTTTTTCTTAATTTTTGTTACAAAATTTGTTACAAAATTTTGTAAATAAGTGATTTTTCCCCTTCACTAGCAGTGATGGACACTGATAGGCTGCACTGATGGGCACTGATAGGTGGCACTGATGAGGAGGCACTAATAGGCATTGACAGGCATCACTGATGGGCACTGAAAGGCAGCACTCACATATGGTACTGATAGGCGGCACTGATAGGTGGCACTGACTGGCACTGTTAGGCAGCACTGATGGGCACTGATAGGCGGCACTGATGCGCACTGATAGGCGGCACTGACTGGCACTGATAGGTGGTACTGATTGGCAACACTGATTGGTGGCACTGACTGGCACTGATAGGTGACACTGAAAGGCAGCTCAGATGGGCACCGATATGTGGCATTGATGTACACTGGTAGGCACTGATATGTGGCATTGATGTGGCATTGATGAGCACTGACAGCTGGCATTGATGGGCACTGACAAGTGGCACTGCTGGGGCTACACTGATCATCAGGGCACACTGATCATCAGTGCCCTGATGATTAGTGTACATGTCCCCTCTGAGGAATGCTGATTACCGGCTCTCCTCTCCTCTCGAGCTGTCAGCGTGACAGCTCGTGAGGAGAGAAATGCAGATAACTGGCATTTCCCTATTTACATGCGATCAGCTGTGATTGGACACAGCTGATCACATGACCGAGCCGACATCTTCGGCTCTTTCCGTTGATCGGTGATCCGCTGTGTCCGAGGGACACAGCGCACCACCGATCGCCACGCTGCGCGCTCCCTGAGCTGCGCACACGCTGTTAGAGTGGGAGGGCATCATATGATGTCCTCCCAGAAAGAGAGAACGGCCTTGCACCCGTCATTTCCTTATATGACAGGTGGGAGGCGGTTAAATGCAACTAAAGTTAGTGCCTTAATTTGACTTTATGTTAGCTTCTTGACCGGGAGCAGCACTTGGGGCCACTCAGATGTATTGCATTCACATGTGCTGACACGGCACATGCTGACAGGAGAAAGCAGAGATTGTTTCATCAGTCTGCTGCCATTCCTTCACTGTCCAATCACATTCTGATGGCTGGGAGATGATATAGCTATGTTGATTAAAGTGTCATTAAACCCGCATCATACAAATCTATCAATAAATGCTGTATTACATGCTGTTCACACTCACTCATTCATTATGAGATTACATTTCTGTATTCTCCAAGAAGCCTGGTTGATCCTGCTGTTCTCCATCTCTCCCTTCTGATCATATCCCTAATGCAGTTGGAGATTTTGCAGAGCTGTGCCTGTGCTGGCAGATACTGTGCATGCAGTTTTCAGTAAGTTTCTATGCTGAGCATTTTCCCCCTACCACATCTGAACAGCCCATGTGACTATAGAGTCACCCATGTGAGCATACACTCACTGGTAAATGACATCCCACGCCTTCCCTCCTCCATGCCCACTAACCAGCTAACAAAAGGGGGGGGATATTACATATTGATTGATGGAGGCTTCCCCCACCCAAAGAGCTGGGTCATGTGGCAGCTGTATTTTGATTAGGAAAAAGGTACTTAGAAGGTTTTTTTTTCAAATTAAAATTATTACAGTGCCATCATCCACATACAGAAATAGAAGGGATGCTGTAAATTAGACAGTGTGTGATTAGTTTTACTTTAACGGCAGTAGAAAAAGTCGAGTCATCAAGCTGAATGTGTAGTCCATCAGGGCTTTTTAAACTTCAGGACTGCATTGACAGAAATACCAATCCTTTGGCAGGTAAAACTGCTCCTGTAGTCATTTGCCTTGAGCTTAGCTGTAAATAGTCATATATTTGTATACCTAACATGCATTAACTTTATGTGAACACACGAAATGTGGATAAAGTAGGAATTAAACAACTGGTATGTATATATACACCTGTCAGCCATAACTTTATGACCACCCAACTAATATTGAACAGGTCTTTTGCTGCCAAAACAGCTCTGGCCCACCAGGTCATGGACTCCACTAGATCTCTGAAGCCATGCTATGGTATCTGGCACCAAGATGTCAGTAGCAGATCCTTTAAGTTCTGTAAGTTGTGAGATATGGCCTCCATGGATCAGATTTGTTTTTGCAGCACATCCCACAGATGATCTATTGGATTAAGATATGGAGAATTTGGAGGCCAAGTAAACAGCTCAAACTTGTTGGTGTGTTTCTCAAAACCATTCCTGAACCATTTTTACAGTGTGGTAGTGCATTATCCTTCTGAAAGATGTCACTGCCATCAGTGGATGTGGTTTCTATGAAGGGGTTTACTTGGTCAGCAACAATGTATAGGTAGGTGGTACATGTCAAAGTAACACCCACATGAATGGCAGGACCCAAGTATTCCAAGCAGAACATTACCCAAAGCATCACATTGCCTCTATTAGCTTGCCTTTGTCTCATACTGCATCTCTTCCCCAGTTAAGCGAAGCAAATGCAGCCATCCATCCACATGATGTAATAGAAAATGTGATTCATCAGATCAAGCCACCTTTTTCCTTTACTCAGTGGTCCAGTTCTGTTGCTGACGTGCCCGTTGTAGATTCTTTTTGTCTATGGACACTGGTCAGCATGGGCACCCTGACTGGTTTACAGTTACCCAACCCCATACACAACAAACTCTGATGGCCAGTTATTCTGCTTTTAACACATCAACTTCAAGAAAAAACATGTTTACTTCCTATTTAATATATCCTACAGACTTTCAGATGCCATTGAAAAAGAAAGAAAGTATACAGTAAACATAACAGAATAAATAGTTTCTATCTATTCTTAAAGCAGAACTCCAGTTAGATTTTTTTTTTGGCTGCTTGTTTTTTCTAGGGGTGAGGACTAAGCTCATACTCACCTGACCCACTGCTGCTACGGAAAACCATGCACCCCCACGATCCAGTGATGGACTATTCCTGTCTGTGGAGTGTACATTGAGTGTGCTGACATCAGGTACAGCCCATTTACAAGACCGCTGGACCTCGGGAGGGGGGCAGGAGCCAATAGGACCGGTCTTGCGTGGGGAGATTCGCCGGATCAGGTGAGTATATCTTCAATGTCCTCTTCCCTAGAACTAAACAAGCATTTGACCCGAGCAGTGCCAGCACAGCCTCACTGCACGGCCCAAAATATTTTTTCCTGCATTTCTGCTTTAAAGTGTTACTAAACCCACAAAAGTAAAATCAGCCTGTATATGCAATAAAGCATGCTTGTTATACTTACTGTGGAACCTAATCCTCTGCATTGTGTAAAAATGCTGTTTGATCCTTTCTTCTCTGTTCCTCCCCTTTTTCAAGCGACCACCTCTTATCTCCTGTTAAGACAGATTGAACCGTATGCATTTGAACATGCTCAGTTTGGTATGTATTGATAGAGAGGTTATTTGTTTTCTTGGGAGAGTGCATGTGATCAGCACAGGGCCAAAAAGCACTGGTCAGGCAGAGGTCAGGGGTTTTGCATCCTCCTAGAGCAGAAAGAAAATCCTCCTACAGGCTTTAACATGTGCTGGACACTGATAGAAGCCACTAAACTGCTGATGAGAAAAGGTATTTAGTAGTGGTGCACCACAATTTACATTCTGGTGCCGAAACCGAAACCAAAAATTCAAAATGCACAGGCTTTAACATGTGCTGGACACTGATAGAAGCCACTAAACTGCTGATGAGAAAAGGTATTTAGTAGTGGTGCACCACAATTTACATTCTGGTGCCGAAACCGAAACCAAAAATTCAAAATGCACTTGGCTGACAACCAAAACTGAAATGCACAGTTTTTAAAAATGAATATATAACTTTTTAGAAAAAAATACACTTTGATTAAAAAAACAAAAAAAACAATATATACCCCAATTTTTCTGTAAAATATGAAAGAGGATGTTACGGGCGAGTAAATAGATACCAAACATGTCACGCTTTAAAATTGTGCACGCTCGTGGAATGGCGTGAAACTGCAGTACTTAAAAATCTCCATGGGTGATGCTTTAAAAATGTCTACAGGTTAGCAGTGTAAAGTTACAGAGGAGGTCTAGTGTGAGAATTATTGCTCTGATGTTCGTGGCGATACCTGACGTGTGTGGTTTGAAAACCATTTACATATGTGGGCATGGCCCACATATGCATTCACCACTATGTGCGAGCATGGGGGGACGGGGCACTTTAAACTTTTTTAAAATGTATTTAATTTTTTTTTTTGCACTGTCCCTTTAAAAATAAATGTAATCACTTTTATTCTTATTGCAAGAAATGCATGCATCCCTTGTGATAGAAATATTTAGTGACAGGTAAAGCATTGGATAAAAAAAAAGCGATGATCTAGTGCTTTAAAAAAAAATAAAATAAAAAAAATGGCCGGAACCAGAAGTGACATCGTTCCAGTCCTCCAAGGGCATAGAGATGAGTGGAGGTCATCTTTCCTTTACTCATCTCTATGCCCAGCACCAGGATTGTTTGATGGTTTCTCAGATAAGGCTAAGAACTACCGAGCGGCAGCTAGTGGCGGCGGTGGCGGGCAGGCAGCGGCGAGGGGCGGGGTTTTTTCGGTACCTGTATCGGTGCTTTTTTTTCATTTCAGCCGATGGTTGAAAGCTTTTTTTTCAGCCGAAACATTTCAGCCACTGAAATTTCAGTGCATCCCTAGTATTTAGCAGTTTATATTTACTAAAATAATTGCACTTCCATGTTGTCTGTACTGTAGCAGACAGGATATAGTGGATGCAGGGTCCGGGGTTTAGTAACACTTTAAAGTCTATGTTAAAGTCAAAATTTAATTTTTGTTTTGGGCAGAGTAAGGAAGCAATACACCCCTATCAGATTATTTTTTTTTCCTGTTCGTGCACCTTTGGGGAAAATTTCCTTCACTTCCTGTTCCAGAGATGCTATAGAAAGTTAGAGGAAATCTCCCACAGCAAGAAGAACATCACTTTTATACAGTTATCACATGAACCGGATGACCACTATGAAAATTCTAGATAGAACTGTATTCTGTTTTGTATGATTTGTGTATGCATCGCACACGGCACTGATAGTGTTTTGATTACATATTCACATTCTTTTAGGCTTTGATGGGAAACTAGCCTGCCTGAGTATTGCTCCTTGTTACCTTAACCCTTTGAGGACCAAGGGACGTATTTGTCCCATGTTTGTAATTGCGTGTATCATCTGGTTAAGAACTTAAAACTCTTTTTTTTTTTTTGATTTGAGTCA
This sequence comes from Staurois parvus, assembly GCF_062004578.1. NCBI lineage: Eukaryota > Metazoa > Chordata > Amphibia > Anura > Ranidae > Staurois > Staurois parvus. The sequence continues at coordinate 1,209,628 of NW_028318241.1, forward strand.
AAATATTAGTTCTTATCAACAAACAACAAATGGATCTAGCTTTTTGCCAATTATTTCATGAAATGGCTTAGTTACAGCAACTGAAGTGTACGAACTTTAAAAACAAAAAAATTGATTCTTTTGGCGTTCCAAAACCTTACGGTCCTCAAAGGGTTAAACGTAAACTTGTAATATTAATGTGATACCTACGTAAGCATGGTTATAAAAAACACTTAAAATGTGCCAAATAAACAGAACCGTTATTTGGAAAGATGCTTTTTGTGTCTGTTCCCTACTGTAGTAGTTATTATTCATTTAAAACCACTGATCGATGTGAGGATAGGTGTTGCCGATCTATAAACTCTCCAGGACATTCACATAGGGAGATTTCCTCTCACCTGGTATTATGGTGATGATTTTTGCATCTCACTTTCTACCTGACTCTAGGTTCACATCTGTGCGGGTGACGCCATGAGAAATGCGGACCCGCGGGCGGGTGCCATTAGTTCTAATGGTATGCCGCCCGCATTGGAAAACGCAACCATACTGGGAACCGAGGTTCCCATGCGGGCTGCGTTTTCCAAAGAAGTGCAGGGACTTCTCTGCATGTCACAGGCACGGGATTCCATTAAAATGAATGGGCTCTAGTGCCCGTGCAAAACGCGGCCCGCACGGCCGCCGCTTAGATGTGAACCGGGGGTCAGTGAAATTGGTCACCAGTACAAACAGAGGAGTGAATCTCCCCATTGAGGACACAGACAGCAATAAAAACTTGACAAAAGGTTTAACCCTTCCCCACTCTACCCAAAACATTTTAAATTAAAATTCCCTGAAATACCCTTTCATTTAAATGTGGTGGACTGAAATAAAAAAATGGATGTACTGCATACATATGTGCATTGTATGGTATAAACTAAAAAAAAACTGAAATTGTATACACCATTGAAAACATTTGTAAAAGATTGTACCCTGCTACATCCTCTGTAACTTTTCTCTGACCTTAAAAACATTTCTGTCTAAAAATAAAGAATTCACATGTTTACTTAAGAATCAGGAAACCACATTGGTAATTAACTAACTTTCCCTGCACACTAATTGCACATTACTATGAGTATAATTTGTATGATTATGAAGCAGAATATGTGGTGCCAATATCCACTGTGCGGTGAAAAGCTATGAATTGCAGGATATAATATCCTGTATGTGCAGCAGCAAGGATTTGAAGTCTACAAAAGATTGTTATCATAGTTAGGGTAAAACGTTGTATGGAATGAAAAAAAGAGATTTCATGGACAATTATAGTCATTTTCATTTTTAACACAAACAATAAGCTCAATGCATAAAGCTTTAAACACATCCCAACCACCCTATAGTAGATATACTGCTACAGGGCGGCAGGGGTGTGCAAAATCACATATATATATATATATATATATATATATATATATATATGGAAATCACTGTATGTGATTTTGCATTTCCGGGTAGGGGGTGCGCGCGAGCCGCACACGATCCCTACCCGCGATGCCATTTGCGGTCACAGCTGTCAATCACTATGTTCCGGCCGGTGATTACCCGCAGGCGCTCTGTGATTACCGAGCATCTCTGATGAGGACTGCTGTTTACAGTCCTCCTCCCTGTCAGCTCAGGCACACTGTTCTGGATGGCTGTGCACAGCACAGTCATCCAGAGCAGTCTGCTTACAGTGAAGCATCAACACACCGCCCCCCCAGTAAAACACACAGCACACAGTTAACCCTTTGATCGCCCCTCGTGTTAACCCCTTCCTGCCCAGTGCCATTAGTACAGTGCAAATGCTATTTTTTAGCACTGATCACTGTATTGGTGTCACTGGGGATGTCAGTGACACCAAGTCAGTTCCCGCCAGTGTCAGAATGCCTGCCGCAGTCCCGCTATAAGTTGCTGATCACCATCATTGCTAGAAACTAGTCCCCTCCTTCCTACCAGCAGCTGCAAGCACACAATAGGATCCTTCAAGATGAAAGGGTCCGGTAAATATGTAAAATTTTATCAGCCCCTCTCTTTCCTGGATGAACATAGTGAGTGCTTGGTACCGATCATTCACTTAGTTCATTTATAACTCAAGCATAGTAAATAGAGATGAGCGAATTATTCAAAAATTCGATTCGACTGATTCGGCGAATTCGTGAAAAAATTTCGATTCGAGTCGAATATATTCGCTGCGAATTTAACTTATAAAAGGGTGTTTCTAGGCTTCAGAGAGCCTTTATATTAGTGCAGAACACTGTACCTTTAATTTAAATGCCCTTGGAGTCTGCTGGGGAAGAGAAATAATACTGACAGTCAGTATGACATGCAGATGAGTGCCGTCGATCTTAGAATCACCGCACACTTCACTCATTTGGGCAGTCACGGGGCCAAAACCAGAGTGTGGAGCCACAGTGTGGCGGTGGAGGCAGCAGCAATGGGAGGCCATACAGCACCCTATGACAAAAATGGAAACCACCAGCAGTGTGAGGAGACCTGAAAGTGGCACATGGCAGAGTGTGGCGATGGAGACAGCAGCAATGGGAGGCCGTACAGGGACCCATGACACACTCTGGACCTGGCAGCAGCATGAGGAGGCGGTACAGGGGCCCATGACAGATTACGGGCCTGGCAGCAGCATGAGGAGTTGGTATGGGGGCCCATGGCAGATTACGGGCCTGGCAGCAGCAATGGGAGGCCGTACAGGGACCCATGACACACTCTGGACCTGGCAGCAGCATGAGGAGGCGGTACAGGGGCCCATGACAGATTACGGGCCTGGCAGCAGCATGAGGAGTCGGTACGGGGGCCCATGACACACTCTGGACCTGGCAGCAGCATGAGGAGGCGGTACAGGGGCGCATGACAGATTACGAGCCTGGCAGCAGCAACTTGGACAGGAGGACGTTCAGCTTCTGCACCGTCGGGTGCGTGCTCGCAAACTATTGTCTCTTGGAAACGGATTCCAAGAAAGACTGCTGACGGAATCCGTGAAGAGGAGTAGCAGGAGAAGGAGCATCTGAATGAGCGGAATATGCCAACAAGCGACAACAGGGGCCCATGACAGATTACGGGCCTGGCAGCAGCATGAGGAGTCGGTACGGGGGCCCATGGCAGATTACGGGCCTGGCAGCAGCAATGGGAGGCCCGTAATCTGCCAGCACCCTATGACAAAAAATGGAACACACCAGCAGTGTGTGAGGAGACCTGAAAGTGGCACATGGCAGAGTGTGGCAATGGAGACAGCAGCAATGGGAGGCCGTACAGGGACCCATGAGAGACTCTGGACCTGGCAGCAGCATGAGGAGGCGGTACAGGGGCCCATGGCAGATTAGGGGCCTGGCAACAGCTATGGGAGGCCCGTAATCTGCCAGCACCCTATGACAAAAAATGGAACACACCAGCAGTGTGAGGAGACCTGAAAGTGGCACATGGCAGAGTGTGGCGATGGAGACAGCAGCAATGGGAGGCCGTACAGGGACCCATGAGAGACTGTGGACCTGGCAGCAGCATGAGGAGGCGGTACTGGGGCCCATGGCAGATTAGGGGCCTGGCAGCAGCAATGGGAGGCCCGTAATCTGCCAGCACCCTATGACAAAAAATGGAACACACCAGCAGTGTGTGAGGAGACCTGAAAGTGGCACATGGCAGAGTGTGGCGATGGAGACAGCAGCAATGGGAGGCCGTACAGGGACCCATGAGAGACTCTGGACCTGGCAGCAGCATGAGGAGGCGGTACAGGGGCCCATGGCAGATTAGGGGCCTGGCAGCAGCTATGAGAGGCCCGTAATCTGCCAGCACCCTATGACAAAAAATGGAACACACCAGCAGTGTGAGGAGACCTGAAAGTGGCACATGGCATGAGACACTGTGGACCTGGCAGCAGCATGAGGAGGCGGTACAGGGGCCCATGGCAGATTAGGGGCCTGGCAGCAGCTATGGGAGGCCCGTAATCTGCCAGCACCCTATGACAAAAAATGGAACACACCAGCAGTGTGAGGAGACCTGAAAGTGGCACATGGCATGAGACACTGTGGACCTGGCAGCAGCATGAGGAGGCGGTACAGGGGCCCATGGCAGATTAGGGGCCTGGCAGCAGCTATGGGAGGCCCGTAATCTGCCAGCACCCTATGACAAAAAATGGAACACACCAGCAGTGTGAGGAGACCTGAAAGTGGCACATGGCATGAGACACTGTGGACCTGGCAGCAGCATGAGGAGGCGGTACAGGGGCCCATGGCAGATTAGGGGCCTGGCAGCAGCTATGGGAGGCCCGTAATCTGCCAGCACCCTATGACAAAAAATGGAACACACCAGCAGTGTGAGGAGACCTGAAAGTGGCACATGGCATGAGACACTGTGGACCTGGCAGCAGCATGAGGAGGCGGTACAGGGGCCCATGGCAGATTAGGGGCCTGGCAGCAGCTATGGGAGGCCCGTAATCTGCCAGCACCCTATGACAAAAAATGGAACACACCAGCAGTGTGAGGAGACCTGAAAGTGGCACATGGCAGAGTGTGGCGATGGATACAGCAGCAATGGGAGGCCGTACAGGGACCCATGAGAGACTCTGGACCTGGCAGCAGCATGAGGAGGCGGTATAGGGGCCCATGGCAGACTAGGGGCCTGGCAGCAGCTATGGGAGGCCCGTAATCTGCCAGCACCCTATGACAAAAAATGGAACACACCAGCAGTGTGAGGAGACCTGAAAGTGGCACATGTTTGGGGCATGATTCATGGCGGATTTAGTCAGTTGTGTCAGGAACTGGTGGTTTGAAATCCAGACTAATCCACGCCTGATTCATTTTCACAAACGTGAGTCTCTCCACACTTTGGGTGGACAGTCGTGTCCTCCGCGGAGTTACAATACCTCCTGCCGCACTAAACACGCGCTCCGATGCCACGCTACTGGCCGGGCATGACAGCCTTTCAAGGGCAAATTCAGCTAGTTGGGGCCAAAGGTCAAGTTTCGTTGCCCAGTAGTCAAGGGGATTGTCTACCTCGGTTGGCAGGGGGCTGTCCAAGTAGGCCTAAGCCTGTTGTTTGAGGTCCTGCTCCAGGTCCACCTGATGCTGCTGCTGCTGCGGCTGGTTAGTAGTTTCCTCACTGCGCTGGTGAAGAAAGCTACTCATCATCGACTGCAGACTGAGGCAGCTGCTGCTGGTGGAGCTGCCACTGCTCCTACCACCCCACCCCTCCCCTGCTGCCATGGCAGCAGAACGCGAGCGCACAGGGCCCACAGTGTCTGAGGATGGACGTTGGCGCAGAAAGGCAGAGACCAGCTGACTACATAGGTGGTTTTTATAGTACGTTATTTTGGCCTCCCTCTCAGCAGGTGTGAAAAAGGCCACCATTTTTGAACGGTAGCGAGGGTCCAACAAGGTGGACAGCCAAAAGTCATCCCTCTGTCTGATGGTTATTATTCGGCTGTCGCTACGCAAGCAAGCGAGCATGCTATGGGCCATTTGTGCCAAGGAATGCGAGGGACTCCCTGCCTCCATCTCCACAGCATACTGCCACGGTGCGTCTGGGTCCTCTGTCTCCTCCTCCTCCTCCTCTACCAGATGCTCCTGCTCCTCCACTCCTGTCCGCTGAGTGGAAAAACCACCTATTTCACTCAATAATTCCTGAGCACCAATGTCCTCCTCTACCTCCTCCTCTTCTTCCTGTCCTGCCCCCACAGGGGTCATGTGGCGTTGAGATCTGTGCTCCACGTCTACCGCACCCTGACCAGCCATTGTTAACAGCATTTGTTCCAGGACGTGCAACAGAGGAATGACGCCGTTCATCCCATAGTCCTGCCGACTCACGAATAGCGTGGCCTCCTCAAAGGGCCTGAGCAAGCGCAGGTGTCATGCATGAGCTGCCAATGGCTGACATCTAAGTTACACAGGGAGTACCTTTATCCGCTTTTAACATCAGGAAATCTGTGATGGCCTTTCGCTGTTCGTAAAGGCGGTCTAACATATGTAGGGTTGAATTCCACCTTGTTGCAACGTCACAGCATGAGGAGTCGGTACGGGGGCCCATGGCAGATTACGGGCCTGGCAGCAGCAATGGTAGGCCCGTAATCTGCCAGCACCCTATGACAAAAAATGTAACACACCAGCAGTGTGAGGAGACCTGAAAGTGGCACATGGCAGAGTGTGGCGATGTAGACAGCAGCAATGGGAGGCCGTACAGGGACCCATGAGAGACTCTGGACCTGGCAGCAGCATGAGGAGGCGGTACAGGGGCCCATGGCAGATTAGGGGCCTGGCAGCAGCTATGGGAGGCCCGTAATCTGCCAGCACCCTATGACAAAAAATGGAACACACCAGCAGTGTGAGGAGACCTGAAAGTGGCACATGGCATGAGACACTGTGGACCTGGCAGCAGCATGAGGAGGCGGTACAGGGGCCCATGGCAGATTAGGGGCCTGGCAGCAGCTATGGGAGGCCCGTAATCTGCCAGCACCCTATGACAAAAAATGGAACACACCAGCAGTGTGAGGAGACCTGAAAGTGGCACATGGCATGAGACACTGTGGACCTGGCAGCAGCATGAGGAGGCGGTACAGGGGCCCATGGCAGATTAGGGGCCTGGCAGCAGCTATGGGAGGCCCGTAATCTGCCAGCACCCTATGACAAAAAATGGAACACACCAGCAGTGTGAGGAGACCTGAAAGTGGCACATGGCATGAGACACTGTGGACCTGGCAGCAGCATGAGGAGGCGGTACAGGGGCCCATGGCAGATTAGGGGCCTGGCAGCAGCTATGGGAGGCCCGTAATCTGCCAGCACCCTATGACAAAAAATGGAACACACCAGCAGTGTGAGGAGACCTGAAAGTGGCACATGGCAGAGTGTGGCGATGGAGACAGCAGCAATGGGAGGCCGTACAGGGACCCATGAGAGACTCTGGACTTGGCAGCAGCATAAGGAGGAGGCGGTATAGGGGCCCATGGCAGATTAGGGGCCTGGCAGCAGCTATAGGAGGCCCGTAATCTGCCAGCACCCTATGACAAAAAATGGAACACACCAGCAGTGTGAGGAGACCTGAAAGTGGCACATGGCAGAGTGTGGCGATGGAGACAGCAGCAATGGGAGGCCGTACAGGGACCCATGAGAGACTCTGGACCTGGCAGCAGCATGAGGAGGAGGTATAGGGGCCCATGGCAGATTAGGGGCCTGGCAGCAGCTATGGGAGGCCCGTAATCTGCCAGCACCCTATGACAAAAAATGGAACACACCAGCAGTGTGAGGAGACCTGAAAGTGGCACATGGCAGAGTGTGGCGATGGAGACAGCAGCAATGGGAGGCCGTACAGGGACCCATGAGAGACTCTGGACCTGGCAGCAGCATGAGGAGGCGGAATAGGGGCCCATGGCAGATTAGGGGCCTGGCAGCAGCTATAGGAGGCCCGTAATCTGCCAGCACCCTATGACAAAAAATGGAACACACCAGCAGTGTGAGGAGACCTGAAAGTGGCACATGGCATGAGACACTATGGACCTGGCAGCAGCATGAGGAGGCGGTACAGGGGCCCATGGCAGATTAGGGGCCTGGCAGCAGCTATGGGAGGCCCGTAATCTGCCAGCACCCTATGACAAAAAATGGAACACACCAGCAGTGTGAGGAGACCTGAAAGTGGCACATGGCAGAGTGTGGCGATGGAGACAGCAGCAATGGGAGGCCGTACAGGGACCCATGAGAGACTCTGGACCTGGCAGCAGCATGAGGAGGCGGTATAGGGGCCCATGGCAGATTCGGGGCCTGGCAGCAGCTATGGGAGGCCCGTAATCTGCCAGCACCCTATGACAAAAAATGGAACACACCAGCAGTGTGAGGAGACCTGAAAGTGGCACATGGCAGAGTGTGGCGATGGAGACAGCAGCAATGGGAGGCCGTACAGGGACCCATGAGAGACTCTGGACCTGTCAGCAGCATGAGGAGGCGGTATAGGGGCCCATGGCAGATTAGGGGCCTGGCAGCAGCTATAGGAGGCCCTTAATCTGCCAGCACCCTATGACAAAAAATGGAACACACCAGCAGTGTGAGGAGACCTGAAAGTGGCACATGGCAGAGTGTGGCGATGGAGACAGCAGCAATGGGAGGCCGTACAGGGACCCATGAGAGACTCTGGACTTGGCAGCAGCATGAGGAGGCGGTATAGGGGCCCATGGCAGATTAGGGGCCTGGCAGCAGCTATAAGAGGCCCGTAATCTGCCAGCACCCTATGACAAAAAATGGAACACACCAGCAGTGTGAGGAGACCTGAAAGTGGCACATGTTTGGGGCATGATTCATGGCGGATTTAGTCAGTTGTGTCAGGAACTGGTGGTTTGAAATCCAGACTAATCCACGCCTGATTCATTTTCACAAACGTGAGTCTCTCCACACTTTGGGTGGACAGTCGTGTCCTCCGCGGAGTTACAATACCTCCTGCCGCACTAAACACGCACTCCGATGCCACGCTACTGGCCGGGCATGACAGCCTTTCAAGGGCAAATTCAGCTAGTTGGGGCCAAAGGTCAAGTTTCGTTGCCCAGTAGTCAAGGGGATTGTCTACCTCGGTTGGCAGGGTGCTGTCCAAGTAGGCCCAAGCCTGTTGTTTGAGGTCCTGCTCCAGGTCCACCTGATGCTGCTGCTGCGGCTGGTTAGTAGTTTCCTCACTGCGCTGGTGAAGAAAGCTACTCATCATCGACTGCAGACTGAGGCAGCCGCTGCTGGTGGAGCTGCCACTGCTCCTACCACCCCACCCCTCCCCTGCTGCCATGGCAGCGGAACGCGAGCGCACAGGGCCCACAGTGTCTGAGGATGGACGTTGGCGCAGAAAGGCAGAGACCAACTGACTACATAGGTGGTTTTTATAGTACGTTATTTTGGCCTCCCTCTCAGCAGGTGTGAAAAAGGCCACCATTTTTGAACGGTAGCGAGGGTCCAACAAGGTGGACAGCCAAAAGTCATCCCTCTGTCTGATGGTTATTATTCGGCTGTCGCTACGCAAGCAAGCGAGCATGCTATGGGCCATTTGTGCAAAGGAATGCGTGGGACTCCCTGCCTCCATCTCCACAGCATACTGCCACGGTGCATCTGGGTCCTCTGTCTCCTCCTCCTCCTCCTCTACCAGATGCTCCTGCTCCTCCACTCCTGTCCGCTGAGTGGAAAAACCACCCATTTCACTCAATAATTCCTGAGCACAAATGTCCTCCTCTACCTCCTCCTCTTCTTCCTGTCCTGCCCCCACAGGGGTCATGTGGCGTTGAGATCTGTGCGCCACGTCTACCGCACCCTGACCAGCCATTGTTAACAGCATTTGTTCCAGGACGTGCAACAGAGGAATGACGTCGTTCATCCCATAGTTCTGCCGACTCACGAATAGCGTGGCCTCCTCAAAGGGCCTGAGCAAGCGGCAGGTGTCACGCATGAGCTGCCAATGGCTGACATCGAAGTTACACAGGGGAGTACCTTTATCCGCTTGTAACATCAGGAAATCGGTGATGGCCTTTCGCTGTTCGTAAAGGCGGTCTAACATGTGTAGGGTTGAATTCCACCTTGTTGCAACGTCGCAGATCAGGCGATGCTGTGGAATTCCGTTCTGCCGCTGCAGCTCAAGGAGGGTGTGCTTTGCGGTGTAGAAATGGCTGAAATGCATGCAAAGTTTACGTGACATTTTAAGGATGTCTTGCAGTGGGATGGTGGATTTTAGGAACCGCTTGACAACCAGATTGAACACGTGAGCCATGCATGGCGCATGGCACAACCTTCCTTGACGCAGAGCAGACACCATGTTCTTTCCGTTGTCAGTCAACATGGTTCCGATTTTCAGTTTGCGCGGAGACAGCCATCTGTCGATTTCTCTGTTCATTACACTGAGAAGTTCCTCCCCTGTGTGACTACGTTCGCCAAGGCATACCAGGTGCAGCACAGCGTGACACCGTTGCGCCCTGCACATGTGATATGCCGGTCGGGTAATGGGACTTGGCACGGGGGTGGCGGCTGAGGACACGGCGGAAGAGGTGGTAGAGGTGGACATCTTTGCCGGACCAAGGACGTGCAAACGTGGAGGCAAAAGCGGCGTGACCTGTCCAAGTTGCTGGTGCGGCTGTGACGGCACCACGTTCACCCAGTGGGCCGTAAATGACATGTACTGTCCCTGACCGTAGTTACAGCTCCATATGTCGGCGCTGCCGTGCACTTTGGCAGAGACCGACATGCTCAAAGACTGGCCCACCATCTCTTCTACATGTGAATGCAGGGCTGGCACTGCCTTTTTGGCGAAGAAATGACGGCTTGGCACTCTCCACCGCGGCGCGGCACAAGCCATCATTTCTCGGAAAGGTGCTGAGTCCACCACTTGGAAAGGGAGGGACTGCAGCACCAGCAACTTGGACAGGAGGACGTTCAGCTTTTGCACCGTCGGGTGCGTGCTCGCAAACTGTTGTCTCTTGGAAACGGATTCCAAGAAAGACTGCTGACGGAATCCGTGAAGAGGAGTAGCAGGAGCATCAGAACGAGCGGAAGATGCCAACAAGCGACAACTCCCCTCAGCAGAGGTGTTGGAGCCTTGACTGGCTGATAGAGGGCGATTGACGTCGGGTGACGGAGCAAGTAACGGAGCAGGTGATGGAGCGGGCAGAACCGCCGTATCTTTATCACGGTTTTCCCAGGCCACCAAATGGCGACACTGCATATGCTGCCGCAACGCTGTAGTCCCAACATGGGCCCCCTGGCCACGCTTGACTTTCTGGCCACATAGTCGACATACGGCTACGTTTACTTCCTCGGGCAGCTTGACAAAAAATTGCCACACCGCCGAGTAGGAAACTTTGCCCCTGATACTCCTCACTGGCTGACTGCTGCTTCCTCCGTGCACACCGGCACCACTACTGGCCGTGGTGGTAGGCTGCAGTGGAGCTGGTGCTGTACTCCGTGGCCGTTTGCCTCCACTGACACTGCTGCGACCCTGCTGCTGTCTCCTGGGCAACCCACCGACTGTTTTGCTCGCTGCCAAGCTGCCACCCTCTTCTCCTGATGATTCGGAAGCAATAGCCTGATGACGACGAGGCTGCCAAGTGCGATCAGCCTCATCATCATCAATTAGGGTCTCCGCCTCACTACTAGCCCCCTCGGCTGCGTGTGGGTCAGGAGACAGACCTGTCTCTAGACCGGCTACCGAGCCACTCTCCTCGCCACTACTTCTTCGCCTGGCTGCTGAAGAGGCGGATGTCTCCCCCCGTTCCTGACCGCCCTCTGTTAGCTCTTCCTCACTGTACAGTGGGGCTGAGCCCACAGCATACGATACTTCGCTTGGTGAGGGAACACCAAAGGACAGGGGCAGGTCGAGGACACGTGATTTCAGTGGGCTTGCTCCCGGGCCATGCCAACTAACGGTTGTGTCTGACGTACCCACCGACCGTTGGCTGTAGGTGTCAGAGGTGACCTGGGAAGAGGAAGACGACCGAGCCAACCAATCGATGACGGCAGGGTTGTTGGTGGAGACACGACCGCTGGATGACACCGGGAGCACTGGCCTCTGGCTGCGACTAGTGCTGCCTCGACCCCTTCCTCTGCTGCCACGTCTGCTCGCTCCTAAAACATTGCCTCCTCTGCCACTCCTATGCATGTTGTCTGACATACTCTTTAATTAAACGATTCTGTGTCCCTCAGTAACAATTCTGTGTCCCTCAGTAACAATTCTGTGTCCCTCAGTAACAATTCTGTGTCTGTCCCTGAGTAACAATTCTGTGTCTGTCCCTGAGTAACAATTCTGTGTCTGTCCCTGAGTAACAATTCTGTGTCCCTCAGTAACAATTCTGTGTCCCTCAGTAACAATTCTGTGTCCCTCAGTAAAAATTCTGTGTGCCTCAGTAACAATTCTGTGTCCCTCAGTAACAATTCTGTGTCTGTCCCTGAGTAACAATTCTGTGTCTGTCGCTGAGTAACAATTCTGTGTCCCTCAGTAACAATTCTGTGTCTGTCCCTGAGTAACAAGTCTGTGTCTGTCCCTGAGTAACAATTTTGTGTCCCTCAGTAACAATTCTGTGTCCCTCAGTAACAATTCTGTGTCCCTGAGTAACAATTATGTGTCCCTGAGTAACAATTCTGTGTCCCTCAGTAACAATTCTGTATCCCTCAGTAACAATTCTGTGTCTGTCCCTGAGTAACAATTCTGTGTCTGTCGCTGAGTAACAATTCTGTGTCTGTCGCTGAGTAACAATTCTGTGTCCCTCAGTAACAATTCTGTGTCTGTCCCTGAGTAACAATTCTGTGTCTGTCCCTGAGTAACAATTCTGTGTCCCTCAGTAACAATTCTGTGTCCCTCAGTAACAATTCTGTGTCCCTCAGTAACAATTCTGTGTCTGTCCCTGAGTAACAATTCTGTGTCCTTGAGTAACAATTCTGTGTCCCTGAGTAACAATTCTGTGTCCCTCAGTAACAATTCTGTGTCCCTCAGTAAAAATTCTGTGTCCCTCAGTAACAATTCTGTGTCCCTCAGTAACAATTCTGTGTCCCTCAGTAACAATTCTGTGTCCCTCAGTAACAATTCTGTGTCTGTCCCTGAGTAACAATTCTGTGTCTGTCGCTGAGTAACAATTCTGTGTCCCTCAGTAACAATTCTGTGTCCCTCAGTAACAATTCTGTGTCTGTCCCTGAGTAACAATTCTGTGTCTGTCGCTGAGTAACAATTCTGTGTCCCTCAGTAACAATTCTGTGTCTGTCCCTGAGTAACAATTCTGTGTCTGTCCCTGAGTAACAATTCTGTGTCCCTCAGTAACAATTCTGTGTCCCTGAGTAACAATTCTGTGTCCCTCAGTAACAATTCTGTGTCCCTCTGTAACAATTCTGTGTCTGTCCCTGAGTAACAATTCTATGTCACTAAGTAACGTTTCTGTGGCCCTAAGTAACGGTTCTGTGGCCCTCAGTAACAAATCTGTGTCCCTCAGTAACAATTCTGTGTCTGTCCCTAAGTAACAATTCTGTGGCACTAAGTAACGTTTCTGTGGCCCTAAGTAATGATTCTGTGGCCCTAAGTAACGTTTCTGTAGCCCTAAGTAACGTTTCTGTGGCCCTAAGTAACGTTTCTGTGGCCCTAAGTAACGTTTCTGTGTCCCTCAGTAACAATTCTGTATCCCTCAGTAACAATTCTGTGTCTGTCCCTGAGTAACAATTCTGTGTCCCTAAGTAACAATTCTGTGTCTGTCCCTGAGTAACAATTCTGTGTCCCTAAGTAACGTTTCTGTGGCCCTAAGTAACGGTTCTGTGGCCCTCAGTAACAAATCTGTGTCCCTTAGTAACAATTCTGTGTCTGTCCCTAAGTAACAATTCTGTGGCACTAAGTATCGTTTCTGTGGCACTAAGTAAAGTTTCTGTGGCCCTAAGTAACGATTCTGTGGCCCTAAGTAACGTTTCTGTAGCCCTAAGTAACGTTTCTGTGGCCCTAAGTAACGTTTCTGTGGCCCTAAGTAACAGTTCTGTGGCCCTCAGTAACAATTCTGTGTCCCTCAGTAACAATTCTGTGTCTGTCCCTGAGTAACAATTCTGTGTCCCTAAGTAACGTTTCTGTGGCCCTAAGTAACGGTTCTGTGGCCCTCAGTAACAAATCTGTGTCCCTCAGTAACAATTCTGTGTCTGTCCCTAAGTAACAATTCTGTGGCCCTAAGTAACGTTTCTGTGGCCCTAAGTAACGTTTCTGTGGCCCTAAGTAACGAATCTGTGTCCCTCAGTAACAATTCTGTGTCTGTCCCTAAGTAACAATTCTGTGTCTGTCCCTGAGTAACAATTCTGTGGCCCTAAGTAACGTTTCTGTGGCCCTAAGTAACGTTTCTGTGGCCCTCAGTAACAATTCTGTGTCCCTCAGTAACAATTCTGTGTCTGTCCCTGAGTAACAATTCTGTGTCCCTAAGTAACGTTTCTGTGGCCCTAAGTAACAGTTCTGTGGCCCTCAGTAACAATTCTGTGTCCCTCAGTAACAATTCTGTGTCTGTCCCTAAGTAACAATTCTGTGGCCCTAAGTAACGTTTCTGTGGCCCTAAGTAACAGTTCTGTGGCCCTCAGTAACAATTCTGTGTCCCTCAGTAACAATTCTGTGTCTGTCCCTAAGTAACAATTCTGTGGCCCTAAGTAACGTTTCTGTGGCCCTAAGTAACGTTTCTGTGTCCGTCCCTAAGTAACAATTCTGTGTCTGTCCCAGAGTAACAATTCTGTGTCCCTAAGTAACGTTTCTGTGGCCCTAAGTAACAGTTCTGTGGCCCTCAGTAACAATTCTGTGTCTGTCCCTAAGTAACAATTCTGTGGCCCTAAGTAACGTTTCTGTGGCCCTAAGTAACAGTTCTGTGGCCCTCAGTAACAATTCTGTGTCCCTCAGTAACAATTCTGTGTCTGTCCCTGAGTAACAATTCTGTGTCCCTAAGTAACGTTTCTGTGGCCCTAAGTAACGGTTCTGTGGCCCTCAGTAACAAATCTGTGTCCCTCAGTAACAATTCTGTGTCTGTCCCTAAGTAACAATTCTGTGGCCCTAAGTAACGTTTCTGTGGCCCTAAGTAACGTTTCTGTGGCCCTAAGTAACGAATCTGTGTCCCTCAGTAACAATTCTGTGTCTGTCCCTAAGTAACAATTCTGTGTCTGTCCCTGAGTAACAATTCTGTGTCCCTAAGTAACGTTTCTGTGGCCCTAAGTAACAGTTCTGTGGCCCTCAGTAACAATTCTGTGTCCCTCAGTAACAATTCTGTGTCTGTCCCTAAGTAACAATTCTGTGGCCCTAAGTAACGTTTCTGTGGCCCTAAGTAACAGTTCTGTGGCCCTCAGTAACAATTCTGTGTCCCTCAGTAACAATTCTGTGTCTGTCCCTAAGTAACAATTCTGTGGCCCTAAGTAACGTTTCTGTGGCCCTAAGTAACGTTTCTGTGTCCGTCCCTAAGTAACAATTCTGTGTCTGTCCCTGAGTAACAATTCTGTGTCCCTAAGTAACGTTTCTGTGGCCCTAAGTAACAGTTCTGTGGCCCTCAGTAACAATTCTGTGTCTGTCCCTGAGTAACAATTCTGTGTCCCTAAGTAACGTTTCTGTGGCCCTCAGTAACAGTTCTGTGGCCCTCAGTAACAATTCTGTGTCCCTCAGTAACAATTCTGTGTCTGTCCCTAAGTAACAATTCTGTGTCTGTCCCTGAGTAACAATTCTGTGTCCCTAAGTAACGTTTCTGTGTCCCTAAGTAACAGTTCTGTGGCCCTCAGTAACAATTCTGTGTCCCTCAGTAACAATTCTGTGTCTGTCCCTAAGTAACAATTCTGTGGCCCTAAGTAACGTTTCTGTGGCCCTAAGTAACAGTTCTGTGGCCCTCAGTAACAATTCTGTGTCCCTCAGTAACAATTCTGTGTCTGTCCCTAAGTAACAATTCTGTGGCCCTAAGTAATGTTTCTGTGGCCCTAAGTAACAGTTCTGTGGCCCTCAGTAACAATTCTGTGTCCCTCAGTAACAATTCTGTGTCTGTCCCTAAGTAACAATTCTGTGGCCCTAAGTAACGTTTCTGTGGCCCTAAGTAACAGTTCTGTGGCCCTCAGTAACAATTCTGTGTCCCTCAGTAACAATTCTGTGTCTGGCCCTAAGTAACGTTTCTGTGGCCCTAAGTAACGTTTCTGTGGCCCTAAGTAACGTTTCTGTGGCCCTAAGTAACGATTCTGTGTCCCTAAGTAATGTTTCTGTGTCCCTAAGTAACGTTTCTGTGTCCCTAAGTAAAGTTTCTGTGGCCCTAAGTAACGTTTCTGTGTCCCTAAGTAACGTTTCTGTGGCCCTAAGTAACGTTTCTGTGGCCCTAAGTAACGTTTCTGTGGCCCTAACTAACGTTTCTATGTCCCTAAGTAACGTTTCTGTGTCCCTAACTCTCTCCCTGAATACAGCCAGGTCTGCCTCTGTTGAATGACTGGAGGCAAATGGAGAATTCTAAAATGGCCGCCATTTATAGCTCGACCATTACACAGTGCTGGCTGGCTGGCTGCTGATTGGCTAATGCGATCACATGTCATGAATGAATGCATTATGGGTCAGCGCGCCTTGTCTGCGCGCCTTCCCAGACATCCCCGCTCCGTCGCCGCACATGTCGCCGCCATTTTAGGAAAAATTTCGATTCGCGCATCCGAAGTCTGCTTATTAAATCGAAATTTTTCTAATATTCGAAGCGAATTCCACTTCGCCTACTTCGATTCGCTCATCTCTAATAGTAAACAGTGTTTTGTTTGGGGGGCCCTGTCAGGTTGGTTGTATTTTTTATTTAGGGGGGCCCTGTCAGGTTGGCTGTATGGGGCCCCGTGGTTTCTAACAGCCCTGCACGTGACTGTAATTTGCACATGTTAATGGACTAAACAATAACTGTCACCTCTTTTTTTAAAATGGCACTAAAACAGTTACCACCTTCCTGTTCCGTGCAACAATGATATTGCACAGAAAGGTTGCTTTCCTCCCCTTCTTACAGTCCCTGTTGTTAGCTCCTTGTCTTTTTGGGTGAGTCCTGTAGCATGGCTGTGATAACAAGGCACCTACATGTGTTCACTTCCTTGGGGTCCTGTGCTAAGCTGTGTGCATCCATAAACACACACAGGGCGGTAAGCCACACCCCTGCTCCTTCCTTGCAGTAGCCTATGGATCCACATCCTTTAGCTTCTATCAATAAAGTAGGTAGTGAGATTAGTGACACCAGAGCCAGAGATAGCCCTGGAGCTGTGACATGGAGCCAGGTAAGTTTTTAGTCACAAGGATAAGTAGAACAGATAATGGGGATTTTTTTTACCTTGATACAGAGATTGCATTAAGGTAAAAAACATTTCGACTTTAGTACCACTTTAAAATCAGTATCCTTATCCCGGTGTGTTAGCTTTGTGAACTGAGCCTATTTCTTTTTGATGCAAAATGTGAACATGGCATGCACTGTACATTTCCAAATAGCAGTAGGCCTAGGGCTATACCCTACTGATTGAAAAGTTTATTTTACAGTCTTTTTACAGTCAATTTTCACTTCTTGGTAGTATTATGTTTTTAGATTTAAAAATTGTCCTTCTAATGTCTATCTGTATGTCATAAAAGAGCCATCATCACCCTCGCTTAACCACTTTGCCTCTCACACCTGCTCACCCCCTATGAACCTAGTAATGTTCACATTTCTGCTACAGATCTGTTTATTCAGCAACAACTTTGTCATTACTAAAAATAACAAAGTAATAAATATATTGGGGTTTTTTTTTAGGACAAACAAGGCTTTCTTTTCATTATAGTGTTATGCAACAATGATTTTTTTTTTTTTGCAATCTTAGACAACTAACCGCAACAAAACTAAACAAAATGCACTTTTTGTTTTTTTGAGCAGTGCTAGTTTAAAAATAATGTTACTGCACATAAAATGTGTGCATTTTATACTGGAATTTGTCATTATAATTCTGGTACAAAGCATTGCAGTTATTTACAAATAAAATAAAGGGTTTTTTTTTTTTCAATGTTGCGCTTTTTTAAATGGTAAATGTGTAAATATCTGTTAAATATGTAAAAATATTAGCAAACAAAATAAAAGCAAAAAAATAAATAATAGTTAATAAGATACAAACAAACAAAAAATCAGCAAGAAAATAATAGTTGAAGAGAAAAGGAGACTAAGAATGTAATTAGGGCTGATTTAAGTAAACAAATGGTTAATTAGGGGTTAAACAGAGGTATATTTTATTTAAAAAAAAAAAACTTTTTTTTACTTGTCAGGTTGCTTTAACTGACATCATCTACAGATCTAAATTCATTCCTTTGATCTTCAGATGAATGAATAGAAAGATAGAGAAGTAAGAATATGTTACTTTGTATCTTTGTATAATCTCCTCTGTAGCAATGTTGTTTATAAATTACAATACTGGTTTTTGCCATCTTCTTCTCTGAGTATACAGTAAGGGCTAAGGTACACAGGACATTTGGAAAACTCTTCTGAATGATGGAAACTGACTGCTGAAAAACATAGGTTATAAAACGTTTGTTTAGCTGCGTTTGCATACCGCTTTATGTGCATTTGCGTTTAGAAGCATTTTTTAAAGAAAACATCGGGAGACCTTCCAAAATGCCCAGAATGCTCTGAAAAACAGTAAAAATTAACTATTTCAGACATTTTGAGAGAAATAGAGAAAGCAGAAGCAGAGAGAGCAGTATGTGTTGAGATGACCTGTCTTTTCTGGTTGTATTCACTATGGATCCCATCATGAGCATAATGCAGCACGTTCTACTATTTTTACCTTCACGCAAAACCTGGAACGGACTGTGCTGGTGTACCGGGTCCATTTGAATACATGGAAAACACTTTGCATGCATTTCTGAGGATGAAAAAAGGCTCTGGACAGCATCTGGACATGGAACAGTTAAAAAACGCTTCTAAACGCAAACGCTTCTAAACACGGTTAGCCATGTTTACACATGTTTGGTGTTTGGAATGCTGATAAAATCTACTCCTGAATGCAAGTTTGGTGCATTCAAAAAAACGACTGTAAACTCAACTGCCTGTAAATGACTGTAAACGACAATGCGTACATGGACACATAGGAAAACATTAGGGAGAGTTCAGAGGCTGCTGAAAAAAATGCAGAAAAGCTCCTGAATGTGAGTTTATGAGCCGTTATAAAGCTTTGATCAATCACAGATGACAATCACTGTATACTGGGAGGGGGGGGGGGGGGCTCCCAGAAGCAGGGTAGAGAGACTGGGCATGCTACACATGGCCTATGCGCAATGTTGACATTTTTTGGGCATGCTACACATGTCTGCAACTAGTTAATGTGACTATTAAAATTTTAATTTGTTAAAAAATTGCCTGCAAAGGACTATGCAAGGTACAGCCCTACAGCAGAATCTTCAGCATCTGACACAGATGTATCAGATGGCTGTGCCCCCTGCCCTACGCTTTGGCTGGATTTACTGTGCTTACAGGAGTTGTGGCCAGAGGATGGAACCACAGTGCACAGTATCTGGCACACCTGGAAGTGTGTTGATGAATGTAATGATTCTGCGGGAGGCCATAGCACTTGAAGAGTGAAGAGAAAACACACCACCCACCAGAGAGGTCAATACTGTAATTTTCTGTCTTGTCTTTTGTAATTTTTTTCCTGTACATATTTATATGCACTGTCCAGTATAAATTATTTAATTAAAACAAGTCTCCATATTCAGGGAACTTTTTAGATTTTTTTTTGCAATCAACAAAGTTGCTTTAACCAATTCCCGCCCGGCCTATAATAGAATGACAGGCAAGCGGGAGCACTGCCATCCTGGGTGGATGCCATATGTGGCATGATCTGTCACCCACTGCCCTATCCCCTCCTGAACCATACCAGGCCACATCATCAAAGCACCGTGTCCCCAAGTTGATGCTGCCACTAAATAAACTAAGAGGTAGCCACCCCCGCCCCCTTGTGATGTCATCAACTGGGGTATACTGGCTCCACCCCTTAGTTCGTTTAGCAGTGGGAAGGGGCGGAGCTGTCAGACGGAGGGAGCCAGCAGTGGGTGTGTTTTTTTTTTTCAGTCAACATTTATTGTGATTGATGTTGGATCTACTTTGGGGGATATTTATTTTTTGGAGTTTTTTTGGCTTTTGACTTGTCAAAATCCAGCTCTTCTGCTTTTACTCACTTTTTTGGTGAATGAGTAGGGAACAATATAACCCATACTCATTCACACTGGGGGTGGGATCTGGGGGTCCCCTTGTTAAAGGGGGCTTCCAGATTCTGATAAGCCCCCCGCCCACAGACCATTGCCCAGGGTTGTGGGGAACAGGCTCTTGTCCCCATCAACATAGGGACAAGGTGCCACAGGGGGAGCCCCCCTACCCCAAAAGTTGAGGGTGTGTGGCCTGGTATGGTTTTGGGGGGGGGGGTGATCACTTGTCCCTTCCCTTTCCTGGCTTGTTAGACTGCATGGTCAGATAAGGGTATGGTATGGATTTTGGGGGGAGGGGCCCCCTGCTCGCTCCTTGACAATTCAGAGGTGGTTACGATTGCAGGTGGTAAAAAATAGCATATTTTAACTCGTAAATTGCTTCCGAAAATGAAAAAAAAGCATTTTTTTCTCCTCCTATAGAAACTAAAGCTTGAGAAATGCTTCTAACCTACAATAGTGTGCATGGACACATATGATAACACTGTTTGCTTCTAGAGGCTGAAAAAAAATGCTCATAAGTAGCTGCTAGGAGCTTAAAAATATGCCAGTGTGCATGGAACCTGAAAGTGAAAGTTCCCCCTAGAATTAATCTATGAACATGTTGACTAGCACCCCATTATGCTATCTCTATTTTTTGATGGCATCAAGAGATCTCCAGTCAGGCTTTGCAATCACAAGATGTACTGTAGATAGCATGGGGGGAGGCTGAGCAAAACCATGAGTTGGATGGTGTCAGTCGTAAATGAGTAGCATTTCCCAGTACTGATTGCTGGGCATCGGAGCATGGACAGAATTCAAACATGGTGCTATGCGTTTAGCAAGGTACACTGATCACTTCCCCAGAGTAGTGCAATGTTACTATGGTAACATTATATTACTCTGGCCACAGTGTGTTAGAAAAAAAAAATCATAAAAAAAGAAAGAAATGTAATAAAAAAATAAATTGAAATAAATTGAATAAAATAGTATTTTTTTTTTTTCGTAATGTCACCAGTCAGTGTCTCTGATTACCGCCACGCCAGTTATATGATGATGCTCTACTGTGACAATATGTGAAAGAAAAAAATTGTGAAAAATATCAAGTAAAATGCTTATTTATAGGAATGAAATTCATTGCTAAAAGCAATCATAATGTGTAAAAAACAAATACTAATCCCTTCCCCAGAGTAGTGCAATGTTACTATGGTAACATTATATTACTCTGGTCAGGGTAATATAAAAAAATCATAAAAAAAAGGAAACAATGTAATAAAAAATGGAAAAAAATAAAAAAATATATATTATTTTTTTTGTACTGTCACCAGTCAGTGTTCCTGATCACCGCCACACTAGTTATATACTTTCCAAAAAAGGGTCATTTGGGGGTTATCTGTACTATCCTGAAATTTTTGGACCTCAAGAACTGAGATCGGTCGTCAGTACAGCAGAATTGATAAATTTTCAAATATATACAATAGTTTGTGGACTCTATAACTTTCCTACAGACTAACTAATATACACTGATTTGTGTTATTTCCACCAAAGAAATGTAGCAGAATACATCTAGGCCTAAATTTATGAAGAACCAATATTTATTTGCAAAATTTTATAACAGAAAGAAAGAAAAACATTTTTCTTTTCAACAATTTTGATCTTTTTTCTTATATTTAGCAAAAAAATAAAAAACCCCACTGGTGATCAAATACAAACAAAGAAAGATCGATATGTGTGAACAAAATTATAAAAATTTAGATTGGGTACAGTGTTGCATGACTGCACAATTGTCATTCAAAGCGCAACAGTACTGAAACCTGAAAATTGGCCTGGGCAGGAAGGTGGTAAAAGTGCCCTCTATTGAAGTGGTTAAAGAGAAGCTAAACACAAAAATTGAAGGTTTGCTGTGTTACATCTAGAAATGTTAAATGTGACTAAGCAGTAATCTGCATAATGTACCTTTTGTCCTGGATTCCTCCTGAGACTTAGTTGAGCACTTCCTGGTCTGTGAGTGCCTAGCACCTCTGTGTCTACAGCCTCCTAGTTATATATCTGCATTGTGAGACCTAAGGCACTGCTGCCTCTGACTGCTAGTCCCAGGAGGTATGGAGTGAGGTATAGAGATGTTAATACTGTGCTGCTCACTGTTCACCCTGCTGAAGCTCTGACATGAGGAAGCAAAGCCCTGCTGCTCCAAGATGTTTGCACCCATATAGAGACACAGTGCAGAACGATGTTAAAGCAGAGTTCCACCTGAAATAAAAAAAAAAAGTAATAGTCAGCAGCTCCAAAAGCTGTAGCTGCTGACTTTTAAAATACAGACACTTACCTGTCCCTCGGTCCAGCGGTGTCCTCACCACCGCTGGTTTAACTGGCCGTCTTCTCTCCCTGGTGCCGACATCTTCAGTGTGGGCACCTGGCTGTGACAGCTTGAGGCCCACTGCACATGTGCGAGAAGCGCTGCACTTTGTGAATGGCCCTATAGTCTTCTGGGACCTGTCACGTGTCCCAGAAGACTACGGGGAGGGGGGGGGGGCAAATTCCACTTCTGATCGCCTAGGCGATTGCAGCGGAAGTAGGAGCGGGTACCTGTCAAATTCGGGTACCCGCTCCACCCGGCTCCCCAAAGGTGCCAATCCTTAATGGGGAGCAGGGGACAAAGGCTTAAAGCGGAACTTCCCATTTGGGTGGAGCTCCTCTTTAAGGTAGGTCAGTAATGAGGGAAGATGCGCTACCCATTGACCACAGGAATTATTAGTCCTTTGTCTTTTTTTGGGGCACAGCTGGTCTTACATAATATAATGCTAGGGATTGCCTTTAAGAAAATAATGCTGAACGCTACATGTGCCTCACAATACACGGGTTGGGGACAGCTGGTATAAATTATTAGCTGAAAAAAAAACAATATAAGTTCAACATTTTGAGTGGAAAAAAAAATTTGCCCTGGGAAATGGAAGATATATATAATCCCAACAGCCCCCTGGAGTACGATAACAGACACATTCTACATTACAAAGCATTCCATTTAGGGAGCAGAGGACACTGCCTGCTCAGGCTAAGTCTAAGATATGTATCTGACGGTATACTTTAAATAACTTTAAAGACAACAAAACAGATTCCTCAATCATAAAACGGAACAAACAAGCTCCGCTATGACACTAGTTTGGCTGAGATGAATGACCTTGCTGGTGTCATGCATACGCTCAGTACACTGAGTTGCTGGAAAGGAAACTGTCACAATTCACAGCAGTACAAAGCTTGTTGGTCATGCAACCCTAGATCTGTAAAAACTGTGAACTGGCTGATGAACTGGTGAGGTCCAGGAAAGCTGATTTCAGCAGACTTCCTCTAAGAGCTCAGATATAAGCAGGAAATCCTGTTTTCTACAGCTAGGAAAGTCTTATTTTTTTATTCATTGTTACTGTAGTTTAGACAAAGTGGAGAAATCGTGATTAATGGGTTAGCCCCTAGTTACTGGCACAGGAATGTCTGATTTCTAGGCAGACTTTACCTTATTCTCCTATGATCCTGCCACTATAAAACTTCCTAGTCCTACATTAGAAAACAGGATTTTTCCAAACTTATTTAGTTTTATGGATTTCATTCACTACAATTTAGATCCTGAGTATTTCTATACAAAGGACTATTGCAAGGGCGCATGGCATCAAATGTGTTGTGCACTAGAAAACCTGTAAGCAAAAATGTAATTTATTGCAGCTTACCAGTTCTTGGAAGTGGTGGCTGTATTTGTTTTATGTTTAGGCTCTTTTCCTTTATTTTCCCATGTTAATCCAGCCAGTAAGTCTGTTATTATTAAAGTGGAATTAAAGTTCCACTGTCACAAGCTCAAGCAAGCAAGATTTTTATTGCAGAAGAGACATGCAAGCAGGGCCTAGGGCGCACTGCTGCCTAGGATGCAGCCACGGCCACTGGTTTCCCTACTCTCAGCCATGGCTGGATCTAGGGGGGGTGCTGAGGTGAGCTACACCCCCCCAAATTTCAGTTGTGTGCCCCCTGCCCAGCCAGTCTTTCCATGGACACTGTGCCTGGCTGCTGAGTGCCATCCCCATCCCAACACTCATGGCTGGGACAAGGGGAGAGCAACCTGGAGCAGTAAAACCTGCAGGAGAAATGGCAGGAGAGAGTCGGGAGGTGCGGGCTGTGCTCTCTTCTCCTGTCAGTGAAGCCATCCTCCGTAAAGCAGATGACACAAGATCGCTCTTACATCAGCATGTTCAGTATTTGATTCATTCCCTGGCTCCCGGCTGCCGAGAGATGTGCGGTCATTGGAGGAGATGGGGGGGTAACAAACTGTGTACAGCCCGATCCAAGAGCAATCCTGTGTCATCTGCTATATGGAGGACAGGAGTGAGAGCACAGCAGAACCCACACCTCTATCTGGTTTCCCGCCTGCACGTTTGGGGGTGGAAGAAAGAGCCTACAGGCCAGAGGAACTGTACACAATGAAAGGGGGGGGGGGGGTAACAATCATTTGTGCTGAGATGAGAGGTTTCTACAGGAGGAGGGATGGGGGCTATTTGTGCTGGGAAGGTTAATGGTGATGATGGGGGGGGGGGGTTAGTGTTACGAGAAGGAATGGGGGGATATGAGCGTGGGAGTAGGAGGGAGCTCTGGAGGGGAGAGGTTTTTGGGCTGGTGGTTTGTGCAAAAGGGAGGGGGGAATTTGGATACATTGGGAGAATTTTATGCTGGGAAGGGTAGTTTGAAGGGGTTTTAACTAGAGGAGGGATTTGAAGGAATTTTTCCTAGGTGGGGGGATTGAAGGAAGAGGATTGGTGCTGGGAGGAGGGATTGGGCGGATTTTTGCTAAGAGAAGGGATGGGGGGGGGTTGTGTTAGGAGAGGGTTTAGGGGATTTTGTGTTAGGAGGGGGGATTGGAGGAAAATATGTATGAGGGGTGGGGAATTTGTGCTAGGGGAGGGGATTGGGGGGGGCTGTGCCAGGAGGAGGGATTTGGGGGGTAAATTGTGCTAGGAGAGGGCATTGGGAGGAAATTTGTGCTAGGAGAGGGGATTGGGGGGAGTGTGTGCAAGGAGAGGGGGATTGAATGGATTTGTGTTAGGAGGCGGGATTAGGGGGGGAAAATGTGCTAGAAGGGGGGATTGGGAGCGGTTGTGCCAGGAGGGAGGATTTGGGTGGGGAGTAAGGATTTGTACTGGGAAGGGTAATTTGGAGGGGGTTCTGCTAGGAGGGGAGATCTAGAGGGATTTGTTGCTAGGAGGCAGAATTGGGGGGATTTATGGGGGGGGGATTGTGGGGAGAAGATTTGTGCTAGTGGAAAATTTGAGGGGAAAGATGATGTGCACTAGGAAGGGTGAAGTAAAACTACAGGTGTTTATTTTTCTTTTTTGGGGAAGGGGGGCATGTGCAAGTAGCTGGTCTTGCCTAGGGCACAAAATAGTCTAGCACCGGCCCTGCATGCAAAGTCTCTTCTGCAATAAAATACATCTACCTGTCTGCTTGCAGTGTTCTTCATGTAAACTGAACTGTGCATGCACCATATTACTGGCATGATCCTTGTGTGCCAGGATGACTATCTCTTACACATGCGCAGATGTGACATTATCCCATGCCAGCCAATGAAGATGGCAAAAGACCGACACACAGAAGAAGATGCCGGCGAGGTACGGGGACCATAGGAGGAAATGTAAGTTTAGGTCCTTTAGTTCAGCTTTGACTTCCTTTAAGGGATCAAACTGTCCAGTAAAAGTGGCAGTTAAAGGATTATTATTATTATACAGTATTTATAAAGCGCCGATAGTTCACTCAGCGCTGTACATTACAAAGGGGGACAGAACATGTGACAGAACAATACCAATACAATGCAAAACATGAGGGGATCGAGGGCCCTGCTCTTTCGAGCTTACAATCTAGAAGGGACGGGATAGTGGTACAGGAGGAGATAGCTGTGGGGGATGGAGTGGTAGGAAGAGTGGAGGAGGTCGGTCAAGTTAGCAGGGGGTAGGCTTCCCTGAAGAGATGGGTTTTCAGGGTGCGCCTAAAGGAGAGGAGAGTAGGTGATAATCTTATGGGTTGGGGAAGGGAGTTCCAGAGGATGGGTGACACCCTGGAGAAGTCCTGGAGGCGGGCATGGGAGGAGGAGACCAGGGAACTAGAGAGAAGGAGGTCTTGTGAGGAGCGGAGTGTGCGTGCTGGGCGGTACTTGGATATTAGGTCGGTGATGTAGTTCGGGGCAGTATGGTGGACAGCTTTGTACGTCAGTGTTAGGATTTTAAATTTGATCCATTGCGCAATCGGAAGCCAGTGAAGGGATTGGCAGAGGGGGGTGGCGGAAACGGAGCGGTTGGAAAGGTGAATGAGTCTGGCAGCCGTATTCAGGATCGACTGAAGCGGGGATAGCCAGCGGCGAGGCAGGCCAGTGAGGAGGGAGTTGCAGTAGTCGAGTCGTGATATGATGAGGGAGTGGATGAGCTGTTTAGTGGTTTCTGGGATTAGGAACGTGCGGATTTTGGCGATGTTGCGGAGGTGGAGTCTGCACGAGTTTGTTAAAGATTGGACTTGGGGCTGGAAGGATAGGTTGGAGTCCAGAATGACACCAAGTACTCTGGCCTGCAGGGCGGGTTTGATATTGGCGTTGTTGGATGTGATGGAGAAGTCAATGGGGGGTGGGGTTCGGGCTGGGGGGAAGACAAGAAACTCGGTTTTGGAGAGATTCAGTTTAAGGAAGTGGAGCGACATCCAATCTGATATGTCGCTCAGTAGGTGTGTGATTCGGGCAGAGACCGAGGGGGTGAGGTGGGGGTTTTGAGAGATAGATTTGTGTGTCATCGGCATAGAGGTGGTAGTTGAAGCCGTGAGAGTGTATGAGTTGGCCAAGGGAGGAGGTGTAGATGGAGAAGAGAAGGGGCCCAAGGACAGAGCCTTGAGGGACCCCAACAGAGAGGGGGAGTGAGGGGGAGGTGGTAGCATTATAGGTAACGCTGAAAGAGCGTTGTGACAGGTAGAATGAGAGCCAGGAGAGAGCAGAATCTCTGAGGCCGAGGGAGTGTAGTATTTTGAGGAGGAAGGGGTGGTCAACTGTGTCGAAGGCCGCAGAGAGGTCAAGGAGTAGGAGCACTGAATAGTGGCCATTAGCTTTGGCGGTTAGAAGGTCTTTGGAGAGTTTGAGTAAGGCGGTTTCGGTGGAGTGCAGGGGACGGAAGCCAGACTGTAGGGGATCGAGGAGGTTGTTGTCGTTGAGGTGAGAGCATAGGCGGGTGTAGACGAGGCGCTCGAGGAGTTTAGATGTAAGTGGGAGCAGGGAGATGGGTCTGAGGTTGTTCGGGTCATTGGGGTCCAGGGAGGGCTTTTTAAGTATGGGGGTGATGTGTGCATGCTTCAGTGGGGAGGGGAAAGTGCCGGAGGAGAGGGAGAGATTAAAGATGTGGGTGAGGGAGCGTAGGATGGAGGGGGAGGGAGGTCGTAGGAATTGTGAGGGGATAGGGTCGAGGGGGCAGGTGGTGAGGCGGGCATCAGAGAGGATCTTGGAGACTTCCTCGATGGTAGTAAGGTCAAAGGTGTGGAGTGTTGGGGGAGCTTCAGTATGAGGAATGTAGGGTGGGGTGGAAGAGGAGGTCAGAGCAGTGGTGGATTGAGACAAACCATTTAAAGTGGAACTAAACTCTCCTATCCTTTTCAGCCAAGGAACCTGCCATCTTAGCTTCTGTTTGATCTGCAACTTCCATGGTGCTACGCATGTAATCAGTTATGGCAACATCCATTTGATGGTTTGACAGTTTGGTTGAGAGCACAAACAAATGTGATAGCATTCAGGGCAACTGTTAAATTGATGGGTTTAGTTCTGCTTTAACACTGACAGGGGGGCTTACAATGGTCAGGCCACTGGTGTGAATGTCTCTGACCAAACAATCAGAAACAGACTTCAAAAGGGTGGCCTGAGGGCCTGATGTCCTCTAGTGGTCCCTGTGCTCACTGCCTGGCACCATAGAGTTCGATTGGCATTTGCCATTGTCCACCAGAATTGGCAGGTCCGCCACTGGCACCCTGTGCTTTTCACAGATGAGAGCAGGTTCACCTTGAGCACATGTGACAGACATGAAATGGTCTGCAGAAGCCGAAGAGAATATTATGCTGCGTCTAACATCGTTCAGCATGACAGTTTTGGTGGTGGGTCAGTGATGGTCTGGGGAGGCATATCAATGGAGGGACACACAAACCTCTAGAGGCTCGACAATGGCACCCTGACTGCCATTAGATATTGGGATGAAATCCTTGGACCCATAGTCAGACCCTAGGCTGGTGCAGTGGGTCCTGGGTTTCTCCTGGTGCAAGACAATGTCGGCCTCATGTGGCGAGAGTATGCAGGCAGTTCCTGGAGGATGAAGGAATTGATACCATTGAATGGCCCCCACGCTCGTCTGACCTAAATCCAATAGGACACTTCTGGGATATCATGTTTTGGCCAGGGGCTGACTGACCATTTGGAAACTCAGGCACTGCCCGAGGGCCTGGGGTCAGTAGGGGGCCCCATGAGATGCCCCTAGTACCTTTTTCATAGGATTTTTGAGTTTGGGCAAGGACACAGGGGCCCCATGATCCCCTATTGCCCAGGGGCCCCATGAGTTGTCAGTCCGCCCCTGGTTTCGGCCCATCTGATGCCGCCAGGTTGCACCTCAGGCTGTCCAGGAGCTCAGTGATGCGCTGGTCTAGATATAGGAGGAAATACCCCAGGACACCATCTGCCGTCCTATTAGGAGCATACAAGCACGTGGGGGCCATACAAACTACTGTGTACCATTTTGAATTGTTGCAATGAAATTTCAGCAAAATGAACTAGCTGCATCATTTTTTCACTTTGATTTTCGGGGTGTCTTTGAACTCAGTCCTCTGTAGGTTGATAATTTTCATTTCGATCAAACAATGGGGCAACCTTATGTTCCTAAAACATTACCCAGTCCATATCAGTATAGATATCCAGCATGATATTTTTCCCCATTGAGATCTGATGTGTTTTCAAAGTGTATTTATCCTGAAAGCAAAAAATACTGCTTAAAATATGTTAGCTGGAGCTCAGCTTTAATTAATTAATTCATAACTCCATATACTGTAGATGGTGTTTCAATTTCAGTATATTTTAATTGACAGATTTCATTAACATAATACCTGGTGATCCAGTCACTTCCTGTTATAGAGTAACAATGTTGTGTCCCTTTGTTGTCACCCTGTTACAAGAGTTTCTGATGGTGGTGACTACAAATATTTCAACACACATTACTTAGGTGTGGTCTACCTATTTCTTTATAAGGAAAATGGCCTATTTTTATATGACCTTTATTTATGATACATGGTGCTTTAACATTCACCTATATTAACACAGCCCTCTGTTTGACAGGCAGTGAGGAGTTCTAAAGAGGATTCTAAAGATTGTAATTGAAAAAAAAAATAAACATGTTACACTTTCCTGCTCTGGGAAATTGTTTTGCAGCCTCACTCCTACTTTTTTTGGGTCCCCAGACGATGGTTCTGGCTCCTCCCCCCTGCCAAGTGCCCCCAATTGCAATCCTCTTGCTATGGAGGCACTCAAACAGGCTCACTCCCAAGCCTTGCTCCTGTGAATGGCCATCGTCCATTCACACACAGAGTGTGGCTCAGCCCTCCCCCCGCTGTCTCCTCATTGGCTCACTGGCTGTGATTGACAACAGCAATGTGATCCAATGAAGAGAGAGAAAGAGACCTGGGAGAATCAAAGCTTTCATGGATATTTCTGGATCAAGAGGGGGCTCAGGTAATTTTAAGGGGAGGTGGAGGTCGGAGCTGCACCCAGAAGGTTTTTACCTTAATGCACAGAATGCATTAAGAATCACTTTAGCTCCTAAAGTCTGCACCACCATGCTGCAGCCACATGCATTGCACACAGTTGAAGGGCAGTTGCAGCACATCCACATTCACTTGAATAGGTTGTGTTTGGAGGGTGGTGCTGCCGCCAAGTGCAACAGGGGTATAATTCTTGCCACATCAACAAAGCATTACATCAAGTATACAACCCCATCCAGCTGCCTTTGCAGGTGTTAACAGGGAAGAGGAAGATGGGGAATGGAAAAATGTAGCTCGACCTAATGTTTTTACCGTCCCTCTACTACAAGTGTAAACGTAGCCTAAGGTATCTATTTGTCAATGTTTTACTCAACATTCACACAACTCTCTCCCAATATTCACATATTGTTTACATAACAGTCAGTTATAAAAATGTGTGAATTTTTGCTGAAAGTTGTGTAAATATTAGGGGAACACATGAATAAATAGACACCTAAATATAATTCAGTTAAGATTTTCAACTACTCGAGTTACTGACATGGGTGGAGCTATTTATCTGGTATTATGACCCACCACAAAGAGCTCTTAACCTTTATTAGCTAAATTTCTGGTATGACTTTATTTGCCTATTAAGACACCCCACAATTCTTATATGTCATATTATTAATATTACTAATTACAGTTTCTGTTACCATGGACCAATAAAAATGTTTGAGACAAACACGTAGACTTTAGAACAAGTCAATGTTTAGAAGCAGTACCAGAGGACTAGAGAATGAGTCATGGCAGGCTAAGGGTTGGGCTGGAAGCTAAGTCAACCAGAGCATAAGACCGAAATCGAGAGGATGATATTGAAATGGGAAAGAGTCTATGTTATGGGCAGGCAGAAAAAACTGGCAGTGGAGACTTAGCAAACATTGAGAGACAGTTTTTTCAGCACACTCACAGCGTCGGTGAGTGAACTCTATAAAAAAGGTAAATGGATGAATTAATGAGTAAAGCCAAGCAGAAAGAGGCTTAAAGTGGTTGTAAATCCTTACATATACTCAGTAAAGTGACTATCCTCAGGTGATACACAGAGATTAAACAAATCCTCCTGCATACGTTGTACCTGTTTATATGCAGTATTCTCTCCTCTACAACTGTGCAAAGTCCAGAATGTGCACAGCATTTCTGAGCTTCATAAGGCAGGGGCAGGAATCTGATGTCACATACTGCACAGCATAGAGTAGTGAGCTGAGTGTAATCTGAGACCTGAGTGGAGTGAATGGAGACCCCCCCCCTACACAGTTTCATAGGGAAACATGCATAGCTGAGAGTGTCTATCACTTGTTACCTGCTGGAGGGTGTGTCAGCATAGACTGTCAGAAGTGACTCCTGCACATAGCAGAGGAATGAGAGATCAGGCAAAAACTACACTATATGCTATAGATTGAGACAAGTACTCACTATAGAGGGATATGTTTTATTCATTTTTCACTTCATAGGTTTACAATCACTCTAACGTACATCAGCTCTTGCTTGAAAATGAAATCTAAAAAAGTGCTTTACTGTTAGTGTTGGGAAGAGACTGTTGCAGATCCCAGTGCTTGGAGGGTTCATACAAAGATATGAAAATATGTGCAATATTTTAAAAGTTAACACCCTCTTCTCTTTCTGTGTAATGTTTTATAACTTCCATTCTTTATTTAATGCATAAACAAATAATAGCCATTATCATCATAATAATTACATATGTGACAGGTGTTCCCTTTCCAGTAGAAAGTATCAAGGGAACAAAGCACAGTACTGATCATTTAGGAGATCTTTTATTCAATAAACTTTTAGGGCTGGTTCAAACTCAACATACAGCTGTCAGAGAGGTAAACAGGTGGCTGCAGTAGGTGCGTGGTGTGGTGGGCGATTCAGCGCACACATGTCTCCCTTTTTCTTTCCCCTCACTCAAATTTATTTAAAGTGTACACTGCACTGCTGTACAGTGACAAGAGATCCTGTACAGTGTAAAAATAAAATGCAGTGTGAAAATACAGCCTTAAAGGTAGTGGGGTGGGGGGGACTATAGCCGGCAGTGAGTGAATATCAGCAGGTGCTATGGGTACAATATTTGTAGTGTAAATAGAGTACCCAAGGCCAATGTGTCTATGCTGGCAGAATCCTATTGCAGCCCCAGAACAAACAAGGACAAAATATTATGCATGGGTACAAAATGAAAAGGCATGTTCACAAATGCTTGAAGTTTAATTATTAAAATGTAAAAATTGGAACTGCTGATATATTGTAAAGCGCCAAGCAAACTGTTGGTGCTATAAATCCTGTATTATAATAATAATACATGAGGAGGATTTCGACTTTGTTTGGACAGAAACTAGGTTTGACAGCTCACATGACTGACTTGTGACTGTCCAGGAGTACTCCCTGTATTGGAGAGACAGGGAAGATAGACGAGGGGGGGTTTACTAAGGCAAATCATTGTATGTCAAGAAATATGAGGGATGACATTGCTAATGGGGTAAGGGAGGAGGTGGAATCCTTGTGGCTGGAGCTTCAAAGGGAAGAGACAAACAGGAAATAATTAGTGGGTATATGCTACAGGTCCCATAACCTAAAGGACGAGGAGTAGACCGATCTCCTCTCAGTTAGAAATGGTGGTGAGGCAGGGCAGTGGACAAGGACAAGTTCAAGTGTCAATTGGTCGATGTCCCAACTCGAAATATTGCTCTAGTAGATCTACTAATTACATATAACACAGATCTGATGGCAGATGTGGAAGTAAGGGGTAACTTCGGAAACAGCGATTACAGAGTAATTGCATTCAACATATATCATAAGAAAAGGAAAACACAAGGGTAATAGAAAAACACAAAATTTCAAAAGTGCCAACTTGACTAAACTGCACTCCATACTACATGGCTTTAAATGGGATCAAATTATATCAAAAATGAACACTGTGTAAAAAAGGGAGTGCTTTAAGAGCATATTAAATAATGGTATCAGCCAGTGCATTACAATGGGCAACAAATATAAAAGAACTAAAGTTAAACCTGGGTGGCTATGCTTCTAGCATAAAAAGACAAAATAATGAGACAAAACTGTCCTTTTAAATATATAAGGCCAAGGGGTCATTGTCAGCATTCAACACTACAAAAAATGCAACAAGAAATGTAAGAGTGATCAGGGCAGCAAAAATAGACCTCAGGAGACACATAGCAGAGGAGAGTAAAAACAAATCCCCCAAAATGTTTAAACTATATATTAACAGTAAAAAGACAAGGTCACAAGATATTAGCCACATGATAATCAAGGGATGTTGGTTGTAAGTGACAAGGAGAAGGCAACTGTATTAAATGCATCCTTCTCAGTTTTTACTAAGGACAAGGAGGGATATGTACGGTAAACAAGACTATATTGGCAACGCAGAATGGAATGCACCATTGTGGCTAACAGAAGCCAGTGTTCAAAAATGACTTGAAAGACGTAATGTGAATAAAGCACCAGAACAGGATGGCTTACACCAGAGAGTCCTGAACTGCTTGCCATCCGCGCTATAACCGAAAGACGGCTACAGCGCAGTTGTCTAGTTCTGGGAGGGCGTCCATGGATGTCATTCTAGAACAAGCCCCCTGCGCACCCCCAGCGGCACGCACCAGGTGCTGTCGGTGATTGCTGTGTCTTAAGGACACAGCTGATCAACATGATAAGGTAAAAGGCCAATCACAGTGCCCTTTTACCACGTGAGCAGCTGTATCCAATGAGACAGCTGATCACAATGTAAATATAGTTGCTGGTTATCGGTTGCACTTTCACAATGTCAAAGCGTGAAGAAAGCTCTGCGATAACCGGCAGATATGACAGGGGAGATCTACACTAATAATCAGGGCACTGATTATCAGTGCCCTGATTATCAGTGCCACCCAGCAGTTCCCAGCAATGAAGCCCATCAGTGCCCAGCGGTGTCACCCATCAGTGCTCAGCAGTGCCACCCGTCAGTGCCTCCAGTTGGTGTTATCAGTCAGTGCCACCAGTCAGTGCCGCCTATCAGTGCCCATTATCGCTGCATATCAGTGCCTCCTCATCAATGCCCATCAGTGTCGCCTCATCAGTGCTGCCTATGAGTGCCCATCAGTACTGCCTATCAGTGCAGCCTGATCAATGCACATCAGTGAAGGAGAAAAATTACCTGTTTGAAAAATTTTATAATAGAAACAAAGAAAACCTTTTTTTTTCAAATTTTATTTATTATTTGCATTCATAGTGCAAAAAGTAAAACACCCAGTGGTGATTAAATGTCACCAAAAGAAAGCTCTATTTGTGTGAAAAAAATTATAAAAATTTCATATGGGTACAATGTTGCATGACTGTGCAATTGTCGTTCAAAGTGCGACAGCGCTGAAAGCTGAAAATTGGCCTGGGCAGGAAGGCGGTAGAAGTGCCCAGTAGGCAAGTGGTTAAAAAACTTAGCCATGTTATAGCCAGATTGTTTTTCCTGATTTCTAAGGACAGCTTACTGACTGGAATGGTATAATGGCTGAAACTCCAGCAATGTACGGCACTAGAACTGAAGTGGATATACTGTACATAAGCTTTGCCATATGCCAAAGAATATAATCTAGACACCCCTACAAGACAGCACAGCCAGATTGTCGTCCACCACTGCAGGAAAAAAACAATTTGTTCAAAAACACTGTTCACAACATACACTGCCTAACCTGCTGATGGAACAACAAAGGGCAGCAGCTGCAGAATGTTGAGGTCATCCTTCTACTCAGTCTGCTGTCAACTCTTCAATGTTTTCCCAGTCAGCCTGTGTGCATGCATTTAGTACAGTACACAGGCTCTTCTGTGCTTTCTGAATACTAAGCACAGCATGTCCACTCACCGGCCACTGTATTAGGCACACCTGTTCAATTACTTGGTAACAAAAATTGCTAATCAGCCAATCACATGGCAGCAACTCGATGCATTTAGAAATGTAGGCATGGTAAAGACGACTTGATGAAGTTCAAACTGAGCACCAGAATGGGGAAGAAAGGGGATTTAAGTGACTTTCAAATCTTCCAAAGGAAATTCACGTACCCATGCTCTTTTCTCTATTTCTTTCAAAAATATTTTTTACACAATAACAACCAACCTAAAAATGCTACACTTTATTAAGATTTTCTTATTTGCAGTGCAAAGAAACATTTTTCTTTTCACTGTTGGCTGAACCCTAAGCCAATCCCTTGACTATAATTCACTCCAGCACTATAGCCTAAACCTTTGTATCCCCCCTCCCATCTGCTTAAAGGGGTAGCAAAGTCCACTTTTTAACTTGTACCTACAGGTCATCTAATAATAAGGTGTATCTGTAGGTACAGTGAATATCTCCTAAACTTCCACCGTTTATGAGATAGTCACATCTGTGGTGGCCCCAGACATCACCAGCACATGCGCACTGCGCTCTGACTTGAGGGCACACTAGAGTGTAGAGTCAATCCAGACTGCGGTGCCATGATTGTTGACTCCTGCGCAAATGCAAACAGCTGGAGCCCATGAACCCAGAATGAAGACCAGGGGAAGATGGAATCCCTATCAGCAGTGACAGTGTGCCGGTAAAGGGCTTTGGCTTAGAGGTAAGTCTTTTATAATGGTCTGGTATGTGGTGCATGTGGTAAGACATTAACCTGCAGGGAGACCAATTTTTTTTTTTTTTTTTGTAATGGTTTATTACCATTTTAAATGACAGAATACTATTACCATAGTGCACTATGGACCCTAATTACAATGGTTGAGTGCAACTGAGAATTAGAGAAGAAAAAAAAGCATATGTTTAGCATCATTTAAAGTGCAAGCCTATGTGAAATCATGCTGTGAGCTACTAAGGCTGATGATACACAGGCGATTTTTACACAGCAATTAATCACTGCTACAAATAACTAATGCCAGCAGAGATTTGTAGCTAGTGATTTAATCACTGGCAATTTGCTACAGCATTGGGTTGTACTCTACTACAAAATCACCCTCTTGCAGCGATTTGTAGCTAAGCATTGCGATTGCTGCAACATTTCAAAGAAAACATTAAAGCAGAACTAAAACCTGCTGTCCTTTAGGCTGCGTTTACAACTGAGTGTCACGTTTTGAGCGTTTTTTCTGGCATTTTGTTGCACGTTTTTGCACATTTTTGTACAGCATTTTTTAAGTGTTTTTGAGCTTTGGTGGATTTTTTTTATAGCTAATAAAGAAAAATATCATCTGTTTCATCATTTGTTGCTAGGTTTTTCAGCTATTTTAGCCCTGTCTGTCAGCTTTTCTTTAATTTATTATTATTTATTAATCTTTTTTTTTTTTGTTAGGGTAAGGGATTAGAGTTAAAGTTAGGATTAGGGTTTGGAGTTAGATTTAGGAGTTAGGTGTAAAGGTTAGGGTTAGGGGTTAAGTGTTAGGGTTGGGAGTTAGAGTTAGGGGTTAGATGTTGGGGTTAGTGTTTGGGTTAGGGGTTAATATTTTATTTATTGTCTTCTTATTGTTTGTTTATGTATTGTTTTATTGTTATTAGGTTAAGGTGTTTATTATTAATTAATGTATTATGTAATAATACATACAATTAATGTGTTATTTAGGATTATTTTTATTTATTTGCATATTTGTTTTATTTATTTAACATATATTAATTCAGTTATTGTTTTTTTTTTTAGTAAAACAAAAGGTAACGCTAATTTTCAAATTAAATATACAACTTATATTGTGATAGAAGTGTCTGGATATCTGGGTTTCTCTGGCTTGCAGAGTATTGCATCATTAGCTGAGAGTGAATTGATTGGAAAATCTGGTCACCGCTGGGTCTGCCTGCAGAGTATTGCTCCCAGAGCAAAGAAGTGCAGTTGCTGGTTTATAATTTAACTGGCAATATGCTCTGGTGAGTTTATTCATTTCTGTTGGTGGTGGAGTCGCACAATTATTTTTGGTGATGGACATTTTTCACAATTGATAAAAAGAAAAATTTTAGAGAAATTTTTGTTCACATTTATTTTACTGTATATCACAATATAAGTTGTATATTTAATTTGAAAATTAGCGCTACCTTTTTTTTTTGTTTTACTATTATGACCTTTGTTTTAAGGGTAAGCAGCTTTTGTCAATTTGGGTTTAATTTTTGGCGCTTTTTCCACTTATATGTTTTTGTATTGTTTTTTTTAAACAGAAAAACACTTGCGTGAATCGCTCTTTTACATTCATTTCTATGGAATTAAAAATGCTTAAAAACATGCAAATCTCCCTGATTTGAGAGACAAAAGAAGTTCCAGAACTTGTTTGAGCTTCAGGCATTTGGCTGCAGGTGACTTAGAGTGGAGATGTGAACCATCTCCATTGAGAATAATTTATTTTTTCCCCTCAAACGTTTGGACCTTCGATCTTTGAACTACAAATCACTCAGGTGTGAATGAGGCCTTACAATCAAGGAAGCTGCCATCTTAGCCTTTGCTTTATCAGCAGATGCCATGGTGCTGCATATGTGATCAGTTACGATGCTGGTTTGACAGTTCAAGTGAGAACACAAGCAACTGTGACTGTTATCAACAGTTATCATCATGGCATAGTTTGAATGTAACTGTTTTGGAGACACAGTTAAATCTTTGCATTTAGTTGTGCTTTTGTTGCTAGCTATTTTGCTGATGAGCTGAAACACTGATCACTGAATGGGAATGGAGAAGCTAATCGTTGCAAGAAAATTGCCTGTGTTTCATCAGCCTAACACTGTCCTGTATGCTAAAAACTTCAGCTGTGCTAAAGTCAGTAGTTACATGGTTACGATGGTCCAGCTGGGACCAGTGTACAGTACGGGCTGTACCTGTGGGATCCCCCTAGAAGCCAGAAATCACTGCAGTACACACTGCTACCTCAATGTCTGCTGCTTGCTTCCAGATCCCATGCCAAGTGGCTGGCCTGCTGCTTAGTGAAACACAGGAGATCTCTTGCTCAGTATTTGTACTATTCAGAGAACACTTTACATTTTGCTCAGAGAATGTAAAGCATTTTCTAGTTGTACAAGATGAAGATTGCAAAGTCACAGTCCTACTTCTCCACCTTGTTCAGTCGATCGCTTTGAGAAAATGGAAAGTGCTGAGACAGCGCTCACAATGTACAGACCCGGAAGCAAGAAAAATCCTGTAGTAGCGGTGCCTACTAAAGTGATTTCAGGCTTCCAGGGGGATCCTACAAATATGGTACATACATACTTGCATTGGTCCAAGCTGGACCAATGTAACTATGTGAAAATTGCCACACCTGAAATTCATCTTTAATTTACCTTAATCTTCATTCTATGTAACCCCCCTCATTCCACCTTCCATGGAGCTTCTCTCCATGGTCAATAGGAGGGCAGTAGGAATGTAATCCCCTCTCCCTCTGGTTCCTGCATCACCACTCATTCAAATTCCCAAAAAGTGTTTCAATCCAATGGGTGGTTATAAGAAAACTCTTTACTAATGCATTTTTTTTTGCATCTGGCTTTCTGTGTGTATGTGAGAGACAGCAATAATTCCTAGACTGTAAGCTCCAAGGAGCAGGGCCCTCCTATCTCTCTTGTATTGAACTGTATTGTTGCTGTATTGTCTCCCGTTATATTGCAAAGTGCTGAGCAAACTGTTGGTGCTATATAAATCCTGTATAATAATAACAATAATGTGTGTGTTCCGGCATCACAAGAAGATGCTGTCCAGGATGTCCAGATTACCAGCAAAAGGGAGAGGGATCAGCCAGCATGCTACAGTAATGCCTGGGAAAAAAGCACTATTATACACTCACCGGCAACTTTATAAAGTGCACCTTCCTAGTACCGGGTTGGACCCCCTTTTGCCTTCAGAATTGCCTTAATTCTTAGTGGCGTAGATTCAACAAGGTGTTGGAAACATTCCTCAGGGATTTTGGTCCATATTGACATGAGTTCCTGTTGCCTTTCTATCATCTCGAACCATTCTGCCCATTCTCCTCTGACTTCTGACATTCATGGCATTTTCATCCACACAATTGCCACTCACTGAATATTTTCTCTATTTTGGACCATTCTCTGTAAACCCTAGAGATGGCTGTGTGTGAAAATCCCAGTAGATCAGCAATTTTTGAAATACTCAGACCAGACCATCTGGCACCAACAACCACACCACGTTCAACGTCACTTTCTTCCCCATTCTGATGCTTGGTTTGAACTTCAGCAAGTCATCATCACCAGGGGCGGACTGGCAACTCATGGGGCCCCCGGGCTATAGGGGATCATTGGGCCCCTGTGTCCTTGCTTACACTCAAACCACACCCAAAAAAGCCTATGAAAGGTACCAGGGGCATCTCATGGGGCCCCCTACTGACCCCGGGCCCCAGGGCAGTGCCCAAGTGCCAGAATGGTCAGTCCGCCCCTGATCATCACCACGTCTACATGCTAAAGTTTCTGCCATGTGATTGGCTGATTAGCAATTTGTGTTACCAAGCAATTGAACAGGAGTACCTAATAAAGTGGCCGGTGAATGTATAATTATATAGGATGTATAAAACACCAACAGTTTGCACAGCATATTACAAAACAAAGGAAGACAGACCAGCCACACAATTACACAAGCTTACAATCTAAACAAAAGGCTGTGATCTCCCTGTATGCATCACAAGGTTGTATTTTTCATTTAATCGTAGGAGTGTACCATCTTGTCATTATCAATATTTTACATTTCATTAATGTTCAGCCCTTTGTTAACCTTTGAAGGTTCCAATAATCTCCAGTTATAAAGGTGTTCCCCATTCTATGTATTTTTGAAATTCAGAAATGCCGTTTTTTTCCCAGTAACTCAGGTATTGAGTGTTATTTGCAATCTGTGTCTTAGCTTAGTTGAATAAGCTTTTCAGGAGAGCCATTCACAAGAAAAGACAATTCTTCGGCTGAGCCTGTCTCAGTAGAATTGCCCTCTGTATGGGCTTTAGACTCTGATAGATTAGACTTTGTTTCCATGTGTCATCTGTCACCCAGCTTACACCGGAAGCTCAGCCCAGCTTCAATGTGATTGTTTCTTTGTTTGTAAGCTATTGTTTGCTTTCTCCTTTTCTGAACTTGCCTCGGCAATATAAAACAAAAGTCGAGTCTTCTGTATTTTCCTGAAGAGGAGAATTCGGATCTCACACTAAATCTGACCTCTAATATTCTGGCCTCAAGAATTGGACTGAGAAATATAAATAGACAGTGTGATTTACTTAGGACACAAGTCCAGGGCTAAATCGACTTTAAATATTTGGACTTATTATTCCTAGCCTCCAAGAGGATGTTTACAAAGCAGCGATGATTCATATAAGCACAGGAAAGGTAAATTGCCAGAATACAAATAGACTACCTTTTATGCTGCAATACAAAGGATTATGAAAAAAAGAAATATGGCATCGTGTAGTTCTGTATTGGGGAAAATGCAACTATAGATGTTGAGGATAAATTTGACTTTCCAGAATTCATTAAAATTGTATGCTTGGATCCAACTCCTTTAAGTAGCTACATGTACGCACCCCTCTCTATACCAACCCCCGCTTCACTACACCTGGGTGGGATTTCAGATTTTGCCTACAGCAACACCCACAGGTAAAATCTGGTACTGCCGTCTGATTACTCAGATATCCACTTCCAGACCAGGCCTTTTCTGACACTTTTTGTTTACCTATAACAATCAGTATTTTTGCTAGAAAATTACTTAGAACCCCCAAACATTATATACATTTTTAAAGTAGAAGTCCTAGAGAATGAATTGGTGGGTTTTGCAATTTTCTATATCAGATGGCATTTGCGCAGCAGTTTTTCACACAATTTGAGGGGAAAGCAAATTTTAATTTTGATGCAAAAAAAACACTTAACCCAATTTTTAAAATAAAATATAAAAGATGATGTTACACCAAGTAAATAGATACCAAACATGTCACGCTTCCAGTGCAACGGCGACAAAGGATGTCTAGTAATTTTATTATCCATAGGCAAATTTTTAAAAGCCTTTATAGGTTACCACTTTAGATTTACAGAGGAGGTTTGGTGATAGAATTTCTGCCCATGATCTGATGTTCATGCCGATACCTCACATATGTGGGACGATCACTGTTTGACCGAGCGTTTGCCTTTGCATGCAAGCATTTTTACATTATATAGTTAGTCTGGCTGAAAAAAGACCAAAGTCCATCCAGTTAAAAAAAAAAAAGTTATAATCCTACACCCACAGTTGATCCAGAAGGCAAAAACAACCAGCAAAGCATGATCCAATTTGCTCCTGCTGGGGAAAGAATTCCTTCCTGATAACCCAGGAAGCAATTGGATATTCCCTGGATCAACTTTACCTATAAATGTTAGTATCCAGTTATATTCTGTGTATCCAAGAAAGAATCCAGGCCTTTTTTAAAGAAATCCACGGAGCTGGCCAGAACCAACTCTTGAGGGAGTCTATTCAACATTTTCACAGCTCTTATTGTGAAGAAACCTTTCTGTATTTGGAGATTAAATCTCTTTTCCTAAAGATGTAAAGAGTGCCCCCTTGTCCTCTGTGACGACCTCAGGGTGAATAACTCTACCCCGAGTTCACTATATGAACCACTGATGTATTTATACATGTTGATCATATCCCCCCTTAATCTCCTCTTCTGAAGAGAGAATAAATTCAATTGTCACTTTAAATTCCCTTGTGACAGCAATGGGCATATGACAGGTACTTTTTATGGAGGGATCTGAGGTCAATGAGACCAGGGGCGGACTGACCATTTGGAAACTTGGGCACTGCCTGAGGGCCCGGGGTCAGTAGGGGGCCCCATGAGATGCCCCTGGTACCTTTTTCATAGGCTTTTTTGAGTTTGGGCAAGGACACAGGGGCCCCATGATCCCTTATTGCCCGGGGGCCCCATGAGTTGTCAGTCCGCCCCTGAATGAGACCCCAAATCTCTCCACTGCCCTTAAAAGCATTCGATGTTACCAAGATCGATGCGATTGAATGCTTTTATTTTTTTTAAATGACGCTGTTTAGTTCCAAGTAAACCGGTAATGATGTCAGGTCATCGCTTCCGGTTTACTATATTACAGAGCCAAACAAAGCCGATCCGGTCTTTGTTCAGCTCCATGACCAGCTGCTCCGATTGCTATTTCAAGAGAGCCGACTGTTGGCTGTGAACAATGATACTGGGGTGATGTCTACAGCTGCGGGGATCATTCCCATACAACGGCTTACACTCCAGCAACAAATGGGTACACCGTTGGAGCTGAAGTGGATATGCTGCCACTGTATGAGTTCAGAAGTACTTCAGGGTGGATGGGAAAATTAACAGTAAGCAGCTACAAATATTGTAGCTGCTAACTTTTAAAAAACAGATACTTCGAAGTCACTGCAGTCCAAATTTTGGAGTCGACTATTATTTCCCTATGACTCATATCCAGCACCCTACTGCACATGTGCGAGACACAGCTTGCCTTCAGGCTAGTCCTGCAGCCCTCTGAGCTGTGTAATATGTTTCCATGAGGCTGTGGTTGGGGGGATGGAGGGCGATGGTGTACTGAGGCGACATCATTCTTGCCTTGGTGAGGAAGGAGAAAGTGGGAGCGCATACTGATTGACTTGTGGGGGGGTTTCTGGGGGCCCCCTTTTTGTTAAAGGAGGGCTTCCAGGTTCCCATAACCCCCCCCCCCCCCATCCACAGAGCCCCTACAACCACCATGCCAGGGTTGTGGAGAAGAAACCCTTGTCCTCATCAACATGGAGACAATTATTATTATTATACAGGATTTATATAGCGCCAACAGTTTGCTCAGCGCTTTACAATATAACGGGAGACAATACAGTTCAATACAAGAGGGATAGGAAGGCCCTGCTCCTTGGAGCTTACAATCTAAGAGGAATGATGCTTTTCCTTTGCCTCTGTGTGCCTGATTCTTGTACTAAACATTCCTATGGTCTTCCTGCACTAATTACGTTGACTGCATTTGTATTTGTGAACTGAACATTTTTACTCACTCTCTTGAATACTATCAGCAAGATATCTTCTTTCATGTTTCCCATTTGCTATATAATATGGAACAAAGCTTCTTTTCTCCTACCTCTTGTTTCCGGATGTCATTAATACGTAATCATTTACAGCATGTCAGCAGCAATTTCACAAAACCTATATTAGCCCTTGCTTTGGTTCATATGGGTACATTTCCTGTTTCCCTACAATTATGATGTATC
The DNA here is from genome assembly GCF_062004578.1 of Staurois parvus. Taxonomy (NCBI): domain Eukaryota; kingdom Metazoa; phylum Chordata; class Amphibia; order Anura; family Ranidae; genus Staurois; species Staurois parvus. The sequence continues at coordinate 1,252,233 of NW_028318241.1, forward strand.
ACAAGACTGAGCTGGGTAAGGCCTGCTGGCAGAATAGCTGCAGGGAATGTGAACATATCATTACGGTGTCTTCATTTATATAATTTACCCAGTAAACACAACAAATGACGGTATGCTGGGAGATAGCTGGTTCCTCATAGCGAAAAACAAAGCAAGTTGGCTGTGTTCACGCTTTCAGTGCATCTCAGGCAAGGTAAATCCTCCCTGTATACAGCCAGCAAAGGATGGAAAATCTGAACTCAGCTTAAATGTGTAAGTCTTTGTTTCCATTCCATACTCATTTATATTTCCTAATGCATAGTATAGGCCACTTAGCAAGTAGCTGACAAGCATTTTTTTTTTTAATCAAAGCCTAACACTAATTTACAAATGTAGTGCTACCCCTGGAGGCATGGACGTAGATAATGGGAGGGTCAGGGGGGTTCAAACTCCCCCTCCCCCGAGAATCCTGACAAAAAAATTAACAGCAACTGTCCTGACTCTCTTTCCTGCTGCTGCACATGGCACCAGTGACAGGCAGCATAGCAGTCAGTGGAGTCTAATAATACAGCAGTCAGTGGATGTATTATAAGATCATTAGGCAGTACCATGGGACACACTCACCACCGGGGTGTTGGACTGAGGCTGATAGATGAGCACACTCAGCACAGCAGGAGCAGCTGGCACCTGTTGTTGCACCCCAAATCCTCCCCCCGTTCTCTATACCATATATTTTCATTGGCTTGCAGTGCTGCTTCCCACCATGGGCTTGGAGGAGGAGCTTTTCCTAGGCCCTGGAGTGCAGAGCGACCCATCAGCCTGCCCGCCACTCTTAATGGACTGATGCTGTGCAGTTCCAGCCAGGCATGTCCCTGTGTATCTTCTGGTACAGCCAGACCCAGAGAGAGTGTCCTCACACAGTTACCACTGCTGCTGGCATTCTTATGTTCATAGAATCCGTGAGAGACTGGCAACTGGCAACGTGTGACTGGAGCTGAGTTGTTTTCCATTGCTTGTGTTAAGCTGGCCATAGACCGTTTGAATCTTGGTTTGTTCAACAGAGACTGGCTCAGATTTGACCCATCTACGATGGTCGGCAGGCTGATTGTACCCAAGTTGATCCATCAATCGACTTTGGTACAACCAACATGTCAGACTTTTGGCATGCGATTACTGCCAGCGGCTATAGTTACCAGCCGTAATCACAGTGTTCTTTCTACAGGGATGGCTCCCCCCTGCTGGGAGAACACAATAACTCCATTGGAGGGATTCCCCCCATTAACTCTGACTATGCTGATGGGGGGATCAAGCAATTTCCTTTCCTGCAATCCGTAGTTGCAAGAAAAAAAATCGCACCATCTGTGGCCTGCCTTACTGATAGTGCAGTCTGGCACTGGCAGCCATGTGCATGCACCAATTTTGGAACTGCAATGCAACCAAATTGCATGGTCATCTTGCTGTGCCGGCAAAAGGTCTGCTTTTGCGATCTGCGTTTGAATGTTGTTAAGAATGCACTGTCATTCGCTGCAGATCACAAGGGCAGGGCAATTTATTTATTTGTACATAATTGCACATATATAATGCTATCAATTTACACATATATATTGTACATTCACATCAGTTCGTTAACCTCGAGGAGCTTACAATCTAAGGTCCCTAACTCACATTCATACATACACATACTAGGGCCAGTTTAGACAGGAGCCAATTAACCTACCAGCGTGTCTTTGGAGTGTGGGGTTAAACCAAAGTACCCAGAGAAGAAACCCACACAGGCACAGAAAGAACATGCAAACTCCATGCAGCTAATGCTTGGGATTCTCGGTATCTCTCATCCTTTATGTAATGTATGAACTGAGTACAGTAGCACTTCCCCTGTCCTGTATGCTGGGTATAATTCTCAATATCCATTCTTATTCTGTAGGTATGAACTGTGCACAGTACCACTTCTCTTGGCCTGTATGCTGGGTGTATTTCTCATGCTTTATATTTTCTGTACAGGGCCACATTCATAAATACTGGAAGAATTTAAAACTGAAATCAGATTCAATTGTGTACTATGGCAACACATATAGTTTTTCCTTTTTCCAGTCTTTGTGGATTTGGCCCAGTTTATTTTATTTAAAAATACTTTTACTTGGTACCTGCTGCTGAACCACCACCCCCCTCCAAGACAAAAAATTATCTGCAGCCCTGCCTTGAGGGGCCACTGTAGATTAGACAGATTATTTCCCAAACAGTGCAGAGGCAGCTGGGCACACAGTACCAACAGTCCGTTCACTCCGACTCATTGATCAGTATAGTGTTCGTATATAGAGAAAACAGCAGGGTATCTGGTAACGGAAGACAATTTGGGTTGTGGAACCCTCTCACCAAGTCTGTAGTCTTAGCAGAGTGAAGAACAGTCTCTTGGTTGTGGGGCCCCCTTGTCCTTTTGGTCCCTCTGAGAACGGAATGATACCGGGCACAATTCCACGTTCTGTCTGCCTGCAGGGTCAGCTGGCCAGCGATCTGTAGTCCTTTCTTCTAGCTCTGCAATGCAACTCAATCTGGCCTGGGCCCTCTGAGTTCCGTGACAGTGTCCAGTAGACGTACTCACTCTCACACAGTCTCTCTCCTCCCCCTGGAATATTATATAGGCTCCCGTCCCTTTGCCAGCTACTCTGGGAAATGTAGTCTAGATTATATAGGCTCCCACCCCTTTGCCAGCTCCTCTGGGAAATGTAGTCTGCTTTAAGGCTATCCCGTGCACAACAGTCCTGCCTTCAGCATACAAGTTCAATAATGCTTTGCTATACTCAAATCTGCATTACCTAAACTGTAAAACACCACTATCTTGTGGCTAATCAACATCCTGCAAATGGTAACAGTGCAGTGTGTTACATATGCATAAAGGTAAAAAAACACTCTGTGTGCAGCAACCCCCCAGCATCCCCCGATACTTACCTAATCCCCACTGCAATCCAGCGATATGCACAAGAGCCTCAGCTCTCCCTCCTCATTGGCTAAGACAGCGGCGGAAACCATTGGTTCCCACTGCTGTCAATCACAGTTAGTGAGCCAATGAGGAGAGAAAGGGTGCGAGGCCGAGCCGCAGCTCTGTGTTTGAGTGTACATGCAGAGCACTATCTCAGGAGTGAGCCTGCTTAGGTGACCCCAGAGCAAGCAGCTTGCTTTTGGGGCATTAGGCAGAAGGGAGGAGACAGGAGCACTGGCGGAGGACCTAAGAAGAAGAGGATCGGGGCTGCTGTGTGCAAAACCACTGCATAGAGCAGATAAGTATGACGTGTTTGTTTGTTTTTTTATTGATTTTAACCACTTGCCTGCTGCTACAGGGCGGCAGGGCTGCGCAAAATCGCGTATATATACGTGATTTTACATTTCCTTGTAGGGGGCCCTGCGCCCTACCCGCACCGCCATTGGCGGCTTCAGCTGTCGATCACCGGGTCCAGACCGGAGATTTCCTGCTGGCACCTGGCGATCACCGAGTATCACTGATGGGGAAGAGGTCTATATGTAAGCAGCAAAGATCTCTCCCTTGTCAGCTCCAGCACATTGCTTTATATTGGTCCTCATAGCACAGCAATACAAAGCAATGTGCTAACACAATACAACACACATATACACAATAGTAAAACAGCACACAGTTAACCCTTTGATTGCCCCAGATGTTAACCCCTTCCTGCCCAGTGTCATTAGTACAGTGTCAGTACTTTTTATTAGCACTGATCACTGTATTAGTGTCACTGGGGATGTCAGTGGCAGTTAGTCAGTTCCCCCCAGTGTCAAAATGCCCACCGCAGTCCCGCTATAAGTCGCAGATTGCCACCATTACTAGTATAAAAATAAAAAAAAATCCCAGTATATATACCGCCATTTATAGACGCTATAACTTTCACGTAAACCAATTAATTTACACGTATTGGGATTTTTTTTAACAAAGACGTAGCAGAATACACTTTGGCCTAAATTTATGACAAAATTTGATTTTTTACATTTTTTTACTGGACATGTTTAATAGCAAAAAGTCCAAAATATTGGGGGTTTTTTTTCTAAATTGTTGGCCTTTTTTGTTTATAGCACAAAAAATAAAAACCGCAGAGGTGATCAAATACCACTGAAAGAAATCTCTATTTGTGGGGAAAAAAGGACATACATTTCATTTGGGTGCAGCGTCGCATCACCGTGCAATTGTCAGTTAAAGTAACGCAAAAAATGGCCAGATAAGGAAGGGGGGTAAATCCTCTGGAGGGCAAGTGGTTAATATCACTTAAATACTCAAGCTGGACATTTGAATTTGAGTAATCAAACTCTCAGCCTGTGAAGCTCTGAACAGACCAGACCAAACAATTGCTGCTCCTGTGATTACAGCAGAAGCCAAAACCTCCATTGACCTAGCAGCTCAACTAGGAGGAGGATACTACACAAGTATTTCCATAAACACATTCCATTCTGCACAGGGTCTCTTCCAGTCTGATTACTGCTCCTCACCTTATATGCCTCCCCACTTTTCTGGAAATCCTATTCACATGCTGTTTGGCACTGAATAAAACTTTTAAAGCGCAAATGTATTGAGAACAGAAAATAGAGCAGTGGTGTTTGTATAGAGCTCCAACTAAGTGTACCAATCCGCAAAGCTTGCTGTCATCTGTATTCACAATATTTTATACATTACACATTATCTTGTATTGTCATGTAGTGTTCATTAAAGTATTTTATATGTAACTTCTTTACGAAGAACAATACTAAATAAAAGTTGCAAATTATGAATTTATTTATAGGTAAAGTTGATCCAGGGAATATCCGATTGCCTCTCGGGGGATCAGAAAGGAATTTTTTTCATAGCGGGTGCAAATTGGATCATGCTTTGCTGGGTTTTTTGCCTTCCTCTGGATCAACTGTGGGTATAGGATTATAACTTTTTTTTTTTTCTATGGTTGAACTGGATGGATTTTTGTCTTTTTTCAGCCAGACTAACTGTGTAACTATATAACTATGTAACTGAAATGTAACAAGCTATAGCACTATCAGTACCCACAACCACAGTGCATATTTATAAGTTTTGCAATGGCTTTACTATTTAGCCAGATTTCGGGGTCTTAGGTTTGAATCCCATCCAAGTCACTACCTGCATGAATTTTGCACGTTATCCCTTGCCTTGTGTAAGTTTTCTCTGGGTACTCTGGTTTCCTTCCACACTCCAAAGACATGCTGTTTTGTTAATTGGCTTCTATCTAAATTGGCCCTAGTATGTGTATGTATGAATGTGATCCTTGAGGTCAGGGACTGATGTGAATGAACAATATGGAAAGCACTGTGTGGATTATTGGCATTATATCATTCCTGTAATGATTAAAAACCAGCTCTATCAGTTTTCTGCTGCAACTGTATTGGAGTTTGAAGAATTTGTTTTTGTTTCTGATGCCTGAGAGTCCAGTTGAGGGATTTGGTGTTCCTCCTGTATGTTATAGGCAAGATCTGGGATCTTGTGATTAAGAGGTTACATGATTATGTGACTGTTATTATTTGTACGGGTATTTTCATCATGACCTGATTGCCCTCCTTGCAGGCTGTTGTGATATTTAAAACAGAACTAAACCCAGGATGCACCTCTACTCCAATGGCCTGACACCCATGAGGTCCCTTGCCAGTGCTGGCATCTTCTCTGGCTGGTCTTTGGCCATCATGATTGGCCAGTGAGAAATGACGCCACTCCTGCACAGGCGCAGGAGCCTGGCATTGTGTTGGAAATGCAAACTAAGTGGTGTATGCGCAGCTCAATGTATATTCTGCAGAAGGTTCCTAAAAGGCAGGTAAGTTTATTTTATTGTAGAAGAAGCTATTTTTTTCCTGACTTCAACTTGTGCTGCTTTGGCACTTCACAGCTTTTGTCTGACTAGGGTAGGGGTCTCCAAACTTTCTAAACATAAGGCCAGTTTACTGTCCATCAGACCTTTGGGGGGCCAGACTGTTGCCATTGGGAGTAGAAATTGTCCTGACATCAGTGGGAGTAAACAATGCATATTTGTTATTAGGGGGAGGAATAGCGTCCCGTCATTGGTGTAAGTGGGAGGAATAGTGCCCAATTGTTGGTGTCAGCTGGAGGAATAGTGCCCAATTGTGTCAGTGGGAGGAATAGTGCCCCATCATTGGTGTAAGTGGGAGGAATAGTGCCCCATCATTGGTGTAAGTGGGAGGAATAGTGCCCCATCATTGGTGTAAGTGGGAGCTATAGTGCCCCATCATTGGTGTAAGTGGGAGGAATAGTGCCCAATTGTTGGTGTCAGTTTGAGGAATAGTGTCCTATTGTTGGTGTCATTGGGGGGAAATAGTGCCCCATCGTTGATGTTGGTGGCAGGAATAGTGCCCCGTCATTGAGGTTGGTGGGAGGAATAGTATTCTATTGTAGGTGTCATTGGGGGGAAATAGTGCCCCATCAATGGTGTCAGTGGGAGGGATAGTGCCCCATTGTTGGTGTCAATGAGAGAAATAGTGCCTCACTGTTGACGTCAGTAGCAGTAATTGTGCCCCATTGTTGGTGGGAGGAAAGAAATAGTGTCTTGTATCAGTGGGAGGAAAAGTGCCCCGAGGGCCAGATAAAGGCAAGCAAAGGGCCACATCCCTTGCCCCGGCCACAGTTTAGAGTCCACTGGACTAGAGCATGTGGAATTAGTTGAAATTGCATCTGTGTTATTGTTCTAAACAGATAAGAGCTTGATGACAGGTTCAGCTGGTGCCAAGCTGGTGATCCTATGCGTCAGTAGGTGTATGGTTGCAATGTATGAATCACCTTTACTTCCCTTTCCCTTAAACCATTAGGCACTGTTGAAGTAAAGACATCAAGTCAAAGCAAGGGAAATACCCAATTTCACGTGCATTCAATTTTAAAACTGAACTACATGCAGATATAGAAGATCAACATTTATTTCAGTTATGTAGTCATTAAAAACCTTTAAATGTATTTGCAAATGCAGTATACAAACCTGAATCTGTAATTAAATTAGATTCTTGTGATGCTCTGCCCAGCAGGACTCAATTTGGAAAAGGGAGAGACAAGAATCTAATCATGCTGTATTGTAGAGTTATATTGCTCTAACACTGAGACCTCACTGAAAAAAGGAGAGGGTAAAGTGAGCAGATTGATGACTTTATTTGTGTGCTGATGTTCTTCCAATGTTGGTGCCCTGTGCACTTTAACCGCAGAAGAAAAAAGTACGATCACATAGCTGGTTCTGTTGTCTTTCACATTATTTATTTATTTATTTCAGGTACTTGTATAGCGCCATCAATTTACGCAGCGCTTTACATATACAGTCATGGCCGAAATTGTTGGCACCCTTGATATTTTTCCTGAAAATCAAGTATTTCACACAAAAAAGGTATTGCATTAACACATGTTTTGCTATACACATGTTTATTCCCTTTGTATGTATTGGAACAAATATAAAACAGAGGCAGAAAAGCAAATATGACATAATGTCACACAAAACCCCAAAAATGGGCTGGACAAAAGTATTGGCACCCTTAACTTAATATTTGGTTGCACACCCTTTGGAAAACATAACTGAAATCAGTCGCTTCCTATAACCATCAATAAGCTTCTGACACCTCTCACCCGGAATTTTGGACCACTCTTCCTTTGCAAACAGCTCCAGGTCTCTCTTATTGGAAGGACACCTTTTCCCAACAGCAATTTTAAGATCTCTCCACAGGTGTTCAATGGGATTTAGATCTGGGCTCATTGCTGGCCACTTCAGAACTCTCCAGCGCTTCTTTGCCATCCATTTCTGAGTGCTTTTTGACGTATGTTTGGGGTCATTGTCCTGCTGGAAGACCCAGGATCTTGGACGCAAACCCAGCTTTCTGACACTGGGCCCTACAGTGCGACCCAAAATCCTTTGGTAATCCTCAGATTTCATGATGCCTTGCACACAGTCAAGGCACCCAGTGCCAGAGGCAGCAAAACAACCCCAAAACATCATTGAACCTCCACCATATTTTACCGTAGGTACTGTGTTTTGTTCTTTGTAGGCCTCATTCCGTTTTCGGTAAACAGTAGAATGATGTGCTTTACCGAAAAGCTCTATCTTGGTCTCATCTGTCCACAAGACGTTTTCCCAGAAGGCTTTTGGCTTACTCAAGTACATTTTGGCAAACTGTAGTCTTGCTTTTTTATGTCTCTGTGTCAGCAGTGGGGTCCTCCTGGGTCTCCTGCCATAGCGTTTCATTTCATTTAAATGTCGACGGATAGTTCGCGCTGACACTGATGCTCCCTGAGCCTGCAGGACAGCTTGAATGTCTTTGGAACATGTTTGGGGCTGCTTATCCACCATCCGGACTATTCTGCGTTGCAATCTTTCATCAATTTTCCTCATCCGTCCACGACCAGGGAGATTAGCTACAGTGCCATGGGTTGCAAACTTCTTGATAATGTTGCGCACTGTGGACAAAGGCAAATCTAGTTCTCTGGAGATGGACTTGTAACCTTGAGATTGTTGATATTTTGCCACAATTTTGGTTCTCAGGTCCTCAGACAGTTCTCGTCTCCTCTTTCTGTTGTCCATGCTTAGTGTGGCACAGACAGACACACAATGCAAAGGTTAAGTGAACGTCTCTCCTTTTTATCTGCTTTCAGGTGTGATTTCTATATTGCCCACACCTGTTACTTGCCCCAGGTGAGTTTACAGGAGCATCACATGCTTGTAACATTCTTATTTATCCGCAGTTGTGAAAGGGTGCCAATACTTTTGTCCAGCCCATTTTTGGAGGTTTGTGTGACATTATGTCGAATTTGCTTTCTTTCCTCCCTTTTTTTGTTTTGTCCCAATACACACAAAGGGAATAAACATGTGTATAGCAAAACATGTGTTAATGCAATACGTTTCGTGAGAAATACATGATTTCCTGGAGAAATATCAAGGGTGCCAACAATTTCGGCCATGACTGTATATTGTACATTCACATCAGTCCCTATCTCCCAAGGGGTGTACAATCTAAGGTCCCTAACTCACATTCATACATACACATACTAGGGCCACTTTAGACAGGAGCCAATTCACCTACCAGCATGTCTTTGGAGTGTGGGAGGAAACCGGAGTACCCGGAGGAAACCCATGCAGGCACAGGAAGAACATGCAAACTCCAGGCAGGTGGTGCTGTGGTTGGGATAAGAACCCATGACCCTAGTACTGCCAGGCGGAAGTGCTAACCGTTTATCCACTGTGGTGCCCATAAAACAGTTCACATACAGGGGTTCAACATAAATATGGAAACACTACATGATTTGTAGGTGTGAAAGTGATGATGTTTTGTGTTGAAAGCGGAAGTGATGTAACACTGAAGTTGCCAAATTATTTGTCATGTTGCGAGGTACAGTATCAACGGTTATGACGACATATACAGTTTCCGGGAAAACGTCTTCTGATAAATGTTGGTTATGAGTTAGAGAAGACACTAGTAGCTTGTGATGAGGCAGAACTTGGTTTACTTGTGTGGCTTAAGTTGCAAACATACAAAACATTTCAGCAAACTGTAACAGCAGACATCTTGGTTATAAAGAAAGAGAGAGAAGAGAGAGAACCAACAAGTTTTACAGATATGCACAACTGGTAACCTTAGTGTACAGTGCCATCTACTGGTCAAGTGATATTAACACACAATACTGTATATAGTACATGCTGTTGCATCCCCAACACCCCTTCTCAACGGCATGTGCATAATTATATGACATTTAGTCTCTTTTGTAGAAAACAATGACGTTGGCAAAGGTTTGGTGAGTGCGTCTGCAGTCATCTCCTCTGATGGGCAGTACTAGATGTCGATAACCCCTTGTTCTTGCATGTCTCTGAGCAGATGATATCTTACATCAATGTGCTTGGTTCTTGGGTTGATCTTCTCAGAGTATGTAAGCTTTATGCATCCCTGATTGTCTTCAAAGATGGGCGTGGGTTGTGACATATTCAGTCCCATGTCTAGTAGAAGTTGACGAATTCAAATGGCTTCTTGACATGCATGTGCTGCTGCTATGTATTCCGCTTCAGTTGAAGAGAGTGCAACAGTCACTTGTTTCCGACTAGACCAGCTTATGGTTCCTTGTCCATACTGGAAGATGTAACCACTTGTAGATTTGCGGTCAGTGGTGTCTCCAGCCCAATCGGCGTCCACATATCCAATCAGTTTTGGGTTTGACGATGCTGGAAGTCGCAGCTTCATCCGATTTGTTCCCTTTAGGTACTGCATTACCCTCTTTACTGCATTCCAGTCGCGTTGACAAGGTGTTGCGACTTTCCTGCAAAGTATTCCCACTGCTATGGCGATGTCTGGTCTTGTCACGGTGGCGATGTATAGCAATTTTCCGATTGCCCTGCGGTAATAATCATTGTTAAGTAACAAGTTTTCTGTTCCATTGTTTTTGGGATAATCTGGTTCCATTGGTGTTTTCGCTTCCTTTGCATCTTGCATGTGAAACTGTTCTAACATTTCTGTAATTTTTTGACTTTGGTTAAGAAGATAGCTTACATCCTCTTCCCGCTCTATTTGAATTCCTAGGTAGTGAGTAATGTTCCCCAACTCTTTAATTTCAAAATTTTGTTTCAGTTTGTGAACTATTTGGTCATAGTCCCCTTCTTGTTCAAAACACGTCAAGATGTCATCGACGTATATTAGGATGTATGTCCATTTGTTCTCTTGATTCTTTGAATACAGACATGGATCTGCTTTACTTTTTGAGAACCCTTCCTTTCTGAGTATTTCGTTCACTTTTTCATTCCATGCTCTCGCAGCTTGCTTGAGCCCATAGATGCTCTTTTGCAGTTTGCATACAAGGTTCTTTTCTTTCTCAAATCCTGGTGGCTGTTCCATGTACAGATCCTCCTTGATGTCTCCATACAAAAAGGCAGTTTTGACGTCTAGGTGCTTTACTTGCATTCCCTTTCCGGCAGCAATACTAAGGAGTGTGCTTATGGTGGAATGTTTCACAACTGGAGCAAATGTCTCATCGTAATCTTCTCCAAATTTCTGGGAGTATCCCTTGGCAACTAATCTTGCTTTGTATCTATAGATGTTTCCTTCTGCATCATATTTCACTTTAAAAGTCCATTTGCTTCCGATGGTTTTGCGACCAGGAGGGAGTTCTGTTAGTGACCACGTTTTATTTTCTTGAAGTGATTTTATTTCTTCTTCAGCTGCTTTTCTCCACTGATCGGCTTCTCTTCTCGGCAAAGTTTCTATGTATTCCCAGGATGTTGGCTCCTGTGTTTGATGTGTTTTAGCAGCGTATGATAACCTGCGGGGAGGTATCCCTTTTGTCATTCGAGAGGATCTTCAGATTTCTTGTTGTTCAGTGGGTTCTATTGGCTCGTTGATTGTAAGTTCCACTTCTTGTTCTGGCTCTTATCCTGCTTCGCATGGGTCAGTGTCTCTTGCCGATTCAGCGCGTAAATCCTCTCCACATTTTTCAAGAATTGTATTATCTGGTGCTTCGCTTTCATCAAAATAAACACTGCGGCTTACTGTGACCTTGTTGGTCTTTGGACAAAGGATTCTATATCCCTTACTCTGCTCACTGTAGCCCACCAGAATGCCTTCTATGGCTTTGTTCTCCAACTTGGAGCGTTTCTGACTTGGAATATAGGCATATGCTTTACAGCGAAACACTCTGATATGTCCTACGTTAGGTTTTGATCCATTCCACATTTCATATGGAGTACTCTCAATAGCTTTTGATGGGAGCCTGTTTGTAGGTATGTTGCAGTCATTATTGCTTCTGCCAGTATTTGTTAGGTAAGGCAGCGTCCGAAATCATACATCTGGTCATTTCTACAAGAGTGCGATTCTTTCTTTCCGCTATGCCGTTTTGCTCAGGAGTGTATGGTACAGTTGTTTGGTGTATAATACCTTGTTTCTTTAGGTATGATTCCATCTCTTTATTCATATATTCCCCTCCATTGTCAGTGCGTATTATTCCAGGTTTCCTTTGAAACTTGTTGCTTGTCATAGCTACAAACTCTTGAAGTTTTTCTAATGTCTCACTTTTGTGCTTCATTAGATATGTTATTGTGTACCTGGAATAATCGTCGATGAAAGTCAGTAAATATCTGTTCCCGTCAGGTGTGATGGTTTTCATTGGTCCGCACACATCACTGTGTATCAGTTCCATGGGTTTAATGGTTTTACTCTGACTGGTCTGTGGAAGAGAGGTTCGGGTGGCCTTTGCTTTGATGCAACACGTGCACTTGCTGAGTGTGTTGCAAGGCAATATTTTCATGTCTTCTGATAGACCTCTCTTTACAAAGTCCTTTATAGCTTCTGGGTTTCGATGCCCCAATCTTCTATGCCACAGGTGGATGCACTTGTTATGTCGGTTATGAGTTGCCGCATTAGCCTTCTCGCTTTCAGTGACGATTTTGTACAGATGTTCATTTAACCTTCCTCCTTGCTAGAATTTGCTTTCCATTTTGAATTGTGCATTCGTTACCTGTGAGTTGGACAGTGAGTCCATTGCTTGCAAGGGTTTTAACTTATAGGAGGCTTCATTCTAGGCTTGGAATATATAGAACATTCTTTACAAGGGTGCTCTGCTTGCCCCCTGATGGCGTTTTGCAGTTCAGAAATCCCTGACCATTACCTTCCGCTGTAATACTTTTCCCATTTGCTAGGAAGACTTTTCTTTTACACTAAAATCAATTTCTGTGAAGAATGTCTCGTCGCTTGTCATGTGACTTGTTGCCCCTGAATCAATGTACCATCCGTGTGAGGTACTATTCTGAGTCACTTTAAAAGTACCACTCCATGATGCACTTTCATTTTCTTTCATGACTGCTTTAGCTCTTTCTCTTGTGGGTAGCTCCCGCTTTCGCTGCTCAGTTTTCGAGATTGAGCAGTTCTTTTTCAGGTGACCGGCCTTTTTGCAGCGAAAACATACCCTGGTTTCATTGCTTTGTCTTACGCCTTTATGCACCTTCAGAGCTGCTTCTGGTCTCTCGTTCTCTTCACTATGCAAATTTTCCTTTCTTCTGCTGTATTCATCAGTTTCCGGTCTAGTTTCTAGAGCATTTATAAGGGCACTGTATGATTCTGGAAGGCTGCATAGCAGTAGTGCTACTACATCATTGTCTTTCATTTCTTCACCTATTGCACCCAGCTGGTCCACAATTTCTAGCATAGCATTTACATGATCACACATTTCCTGCCCTTTTTCCAGCCTCATCTTATACAGTTTGCGTAGCAGATATAGTTTACTGTTTAGGTTTGCACGTTCATGCAGTTTTTGTACTGCAGTCCACATACCTTTAGCTGTGTTTACTTTCCTTATATGAATGAGTTGATCGTCCTCCACTAACAGGCTTATGACTGCTTTTGCTTGCCTGTTTTTTCTGTCCCATTCTTCTGGGTTGTCATTGGGTCTGTGTGTATCTAGTACCTGCCACAAGTCATCTTTGGATAACAGCATTTCAAGCTTAAACTTCCATAGCTGGTAGTTGGTATTGTTGAGCTTTGCTATTGTAAACTTCATATCTGAAGCACTTGCCATCTTTCAGTGACATGGATACAGCTCTTGTTTCCTCACACAGGATTTGGTAGGATTGTAAATGCAGCACTTACTTGCTTGTAGTTTTCCTTTTTCCAGTGTCTGGAGCTGGGCCCATAACCTGTTGGTTATGTGTTAGAGAAGACACTAGTAGCTTGTGATGAGGCAGAACTTGGTTTACTTGTGTGGCTTACGTTGCAAACATACAAAACATTTCAGCAAACTGTAACAGCAGACATCTTGGTTATAAAGAGAGAGAAGAGAGAACCAACAGGTTTTACAGATATGCACAACTGGTAACCTTAGTGTACAGTGCCATCTACTGGTCAAGTGATATTAACACACAATACTGTATATAGTACATGCTGTTGCATCCCCAACAATAAACATAAGCGTAGTCGATATGGCCAACTGACCAAAAGAGACAAAAGAACATTGCGTAGGATTGTGACCTGGAATAGGAAAACTTCTGCAAAAGTGACTGCACAGCTCAATCTCAGTCCTGTGAAGACTGAGTCTCGTGAAGACTGAAATTGAGCTCTGCAGTCACTTTTGTAGCAATTGTTTTCTTATTCCAGATCACAATCCTGTGCAATGTTCTTTTGTCTCTTTCGGTCAGCTGACCATATCGACCGCACTTATGCTTATCAGATGATATAAGAAAATTGTATATGCTGCCATAACCTTTGATACTGTACCTAGCGGCACAGCAAATAAATTGGCAACTTTGGTCACAGGGGCACCAGCTAAGCGGACACCAACAATTTGCTGTCTTTGAAGCTCAGTAAGCTCTGACATGACTCCGATATGAAGTATTACTAGCAGCGCACACAGTGAATGACGAAAGTGGGGCTTTCCACCTGTTAGCTAGGTGTCTCATCAGGGCTTTTTTTTTTTTTATCAGAAAATAGGTGCAGTTACTCCCCCTTCCTTTCAAGTCAACCCTTGTCTCTGCCCCCTACCCCACTCCAAGCACCGACTCAATGGAATTTGTTACGGATAACAAGAAAAGCAATTAAATAGATCCCCTGTAGCCAGGAACAATAGGCCCTCAGTAACAAAAGATCCCACAGCAACAACAGATCCCCCACAACAAAATACCCCTTCACACAGCAACAATATATCACCCACAACAATGGATCCACCACAACAAATACACAGTGTCCCCAACAACAACAGATCCCCAGCAATAACCACCGTTCTCCCAGCAACAATAGATCCCCAGCAACAAAGTACACCCACCCCCCAGCAGCAATAGATCCCCAGCAACAAAAACCCAATTCCCGTAAAATAGACCTCCAACAGCAACAATAGATCCCTTTCAACAAAATACCCCCACTACAATAGATCCCATTCAATAAAATATACCGCAAGCAACAACAGATCAACCCAAGCAACAATAGAATCCACCAGCAACAATAGATCTCCCAGCATCAAAAGATCCTCTAGCAGCCATAAAAAATAGACCCCCCTCAAAAAAAGTAGACTCCCCCCAGTGACAATAGATTCCCCACCAGTGAAAACAGATCCCCGGCGGCCAGTATTGATAGACCCTCCAGCACACCCCAGAAACCCTTGCCATTACATGCATTCAGTGCTAGAGGTGTCGGAACTGCATTCCCCCCATGTTCCCGTTGAAAAAAAAGCCCTGCTCATCACACAGCAGAAGCAAAAGAATGTTGCATCACTTCTGCTTTCAATGCAAAACATGTCGTCACTTTCACACCTGAAAATTATGTAGTGTTCCCGTATTTTTGTCCAACACCTATATATATTTTGGGAGCAACATCTTAACATTTACTGAGGTTTTATGGCTTCATTATATCTTGTAAATCAGCCCCGTTATATCCTATAGCAGAGACAGGTTAGCTTTACTTATTCTTAAACTGGAAGAGCTGCCTGCTACTCACCGATCAATAGGTAAACCAAAACTGCACAATGAGACAGCAAAATGGTTGGTAATCTCAACAGACGTTTAGGTCAGCATAAAATCCTGTAGTCTTTTTATTTATCCTTGTCATTCTAGGTCCTGATCAATATATGACTTGGTGGTTGAGCATAATCTAGATTATTTTATTTATCATTTGCAGCCTTAGATGGCAGCACAATTTGTCAGCACAAAATACTGTATATCTATGGATGTGTGTATTTCTACTTTAACTACTCTAACTGACTCTAATCTGCTTTTCTGGAACTGAAAGGAGAAATATATCATATGGAATCCTGAAGAATGACACAAGGATGACAGCTGTGTATGTCAGAGACACTGACAGAGAAAGATCCTCAGTAAATGGATTATCTTCATAATTCAACTCAACTACATTTACAGCAGATGTAAGGTGCTTATACGTGTGCTGAGCTTTGCAAGCACTGTGCATGATTCAAGCATGGCCTGCAACAATAGGACCATGCAGGGGTTTATTACAAAGGCCAATAGGCCTTCCAATTATTTCAATGGTTTATTAGCACACACAGGATTGAAAAATGTCTCTGAGAGTAAGAACCAATTCTTCTCTTTTCTATGGAGAGCATTGAATGAGTATTTCTAGTGAAGCAACACTGCCATAGAGAATGGGCAAATGTCTCACCACTTGTCTTTCTTGATGAGATATCTGATTGTCTATGGCAAGTATATCTCATGTAAGTACAGAATTAAAGAACAATGCAAAGCACCTGGCTACCTTGCTAGCTAAATCAGTAGAATTATAAATATTTTCTAAATGGCCTGTAATCAAAGCAGGTGAAAATGCAGGGTAAGTGTCTTTAGGTTGTAACATTACTTTGTCTCAGAGGTATGGAGATACACCTTCATATGTTGAAGCAGGGGGGTTCTCTAGGATTCCTAGTGTAATTTTATGTCACAAAACCACTTACCTTGCCAGGATATTTTGGACTTTGGTACCCACCAATGGAAGTCATGAGAGCCCTGCAGGTCAAAGCACTGTCTACAGATACCATGACTACATTTTCTGAGTATGTGAAAATCCACAGATTTCATTGTAGGAAACAATTATATGTGTCTGAGTACTCTCTGACGTGTATGTTGGGGTACTCGCTGACCTCTCTAGACCAGTGTCTCTCAACCTTTTTTCAGTCAAGGCACTCTTTAAAATTCTGCACAATCTTGAGGCATCCTTTAAAATTCTGCACAACCTTGAGGCACCCATTACAATATGTAAAATACTAATCTAATAGTTTTAGAGAACGCAACAACATCCACACATGTAGGACACCCAACATCAGAGGTGATTTATTCTTTCAAAGCAAATACACCTTTGCACACTGGTACTGACTAATATTCCATGGTTTCTCTTATCCCTCAGTTTATCTCCCTCATTCATCTAATGTGACCCCAGTGCTGAGATAGAGGGGCAGGCAAAGGGCAAGCAAGGATGCTGTAAAGGTGCCCAACGTCCTCCTTATCAACTGATGACCTCATTGGTTTATTATGTTGTTGGCGGCTAGAAATTTGTAATGTTGCACAATGAAAACTAGTGGCTTTGTGTAACTAAAAGGCAGGTTTGATCCACCTGCTGGCTTGTATAAAATTTTAAGGCGTGTTGCCAAGGCACACATGAAGAATCCTGAAGGCATCCCAGGGTGCTGGGTACCCTGGTTGAAAAAGGCTGCTCTAGAAATTCTACGGCTGACTGTTCTTAGGGGATCATTCCAGTGGCTGGGTTGCATTTTTTTAACCTGCTAATGCTCAAATGCTTTACCGGCCCTCTTCTCCATGCATAAATATGCAACTTCAGGTTACCCAAGGTGTATGTCTATTGAAACATCTTTTGGCAGCTGGATCTCACTTAAACACCCAACCACCATCTAAAGACTAAGTGCAGTTTAAAATAAAGTCCACCTATCACATTAAACAGCTATATACTTGGCTCAATGCCTGTCCAAATCAGCACTAAGTGCCAATCTAAATGGCGAGTGGAGGATCTTGTATTGGATGTTGCCTATGGCTGAGGGGATGTAGCCTAGGGTTGACTTTGACATAAATCAAGGCCAGTAAACATTCTAGAATGCAAAATCAGGAACTCCACATCATCCCAGGGTGTACTTTAAAGCAGACATAGATTAAGGAATTGTCTTTCCTTCCACAACTGGTGGTCAGTGTTTATGGGGGAATCCCTCCTGCAGTGCTATTGTGTTCTGGCAGAAGGGAGCAATGAATAGTGTTGCCAGCTATAGCCAGCAGTACTAATCATTTGGTAAAAAAACAACAGGCTGATAGTACACAAGTCAATCAAGAAAAGGACTTGTGTACAATTAGAGGGCACATACATGGATCAATATTCATAGTCCCTGCTGCACTGGCTAGATTTTGATCCATTTATGGCAAGCTTATGGACTATAATGTCTGCACTTAGACCGGGTTCACATATGTGCAGGGCCAGTTTCAGTGCAATTTGTAAAAAGAGTCCAGTGCGATTTCGTTTAGCAGTTCAGGTGCAATTTAGGTACAAATTTTTTTAAGTGTATACACTGGAAATCGCACCCGAACTGGACTGAAAATTGTACCTGACTTTAAAATCTCGCAGCAGCCGGCCCGCACATATGTGAACCGGCTCCATAGAAAGCTGGTTTGGTTCACATGTCATGCAAGTCAGATGCGGTTCAAAATGCATCCAATTCACATAAATGTGAATTATGCGCTATAGCTGGCTTATATGTTTTTAGGAACGTGATAGGTTTACTTTAAGGGTGAGCATTACAAGAGACTCAGTCTGCCTATTCACACAATACAAATATGCCTATCCACTCCTTGAAAGAAGAAAGCTTAGAGTGGAAGACATCCATCTTCTCTGGGGGTTTAAAGAAAAAAGGGAAAAAAAATGTGAAAAGTTAGAAAAGCGTCAGATGAAGGCCCTGCTAACTGCAATAGATAATGAAGCATTAAGGAGTATTGCTTCTCCACCAGACATTGCCTGTTTAATTGTTTAATCAGACTGCGGGTTCAGATGGCAACGACTTAAGGATATCTCTGTCTGACACTGATAAATACCTCATTAGTATACATACCTCACCAGGGATATTCTCTGTGCAGCAGAGACTGATTACATGGAGACCATTCCGTTTAATAGATTAAGGTTTTGTAAATCAGGCACAATCTGCTTACAGG
The DNA here is from genome assembly GCF_062004578.1 of Staurois parvus. Taxonomy (NCBI): domain Eukaryota; kingdom Metazoa; phylum Chordata; class Amphibia; order Anura; family Ranidae; genus Staurois; species Staurois parvus. The sequence continues at coordinate 1,270,865 of NW_028318241.1, forward strand.
GCAATGACCTTGAGTAGTCTTTGTAATGGAGTAAAAGCCAAACTATATACGCATACATTTGTCAGAGAAGAGCAAACTTAAAAATATGGTTCTTTAGTTTCACCATTTTGGTCATAGTACCTGTGTGTAATGCATTAAAAGGAATTCATGGTATTTCTAGCACCATCTATGTGTATAGTAGTCCAATATGGCCACAGGCTACAATGTTAAAATGGATAGTTTCCAGAAATGGACAATTCTCTACTTTTGCTGGTGTGGAGATTTTTGGAAACCCTGGGGAAAGCACCAGAGATAGGGCCCTACACTTTGGGCTCAGAGAGAGAGAGTGAGGATAGCAGATCAAGTGTACAAGACTTTGCTGGAACCACTGAAAACGACAGCACATAGAGCGAAAGAGATTATCAATACATCAGGTCTGCCAAGTAAATTACAGATATTGCTTTCAACAATCAAATGGTGACAACTGAGCAGTTTTTAAGTTCCAGTCACACAGGGAGATTTTCCAACTTTTCCCAATGTCTCTCTGCAAACCAGGCCAATCATTCCCTTTTCTCCAGGGAATGGAGTTGGTTCAGAAGTACCATACATTTGGCACTGTTCGCTCAAGGCAAGGAGTAACAGGTCGTAGCCATTCTAAGGATCATGCTACAGTTGACATGGGATGTGAGCTGGAGTCAGGGGCGGACTGACCATTTGAAAACTCAGGCACTGCCCGAGGGCACGGGGTCAGTAGGGGGCCCCATGAGATGCCCCTGGTACCTTTTTCATAGGCTTTTTTGAGTTTGGGCAAGAACACAGGGGCCCCATGATCCCCTATTGCCCGGGGGCCCCATGAGTTGTCAGTCCGCCCCTGGCTGGAGTTTAAGCAAAGGGGTAAAGAAGATATTCCTATAGATGTAATAAAGTGTTGCTGATGGTAACATTACAGCCTTTAAAGCATTCCTGAAAGTACTTGGCTTTTGTTTCTTGCCTTGTGTGAATCCATTTAAAGAAAAAGTCACTCTGCCAATGTAAAGAACATATAGTATATTGCCAATATCCCTCCCCTAGCCTGTGATTGGCCAGTGAGAGAGAAGCAGCAGACTGATGAACTCGTTTCTCTGTCACTCTGCTTTGTCCTTCTATCAGCGTTTTCCTTTTTAGAACATGTGTACTACAGTACAACTGACTGGCTCCTTGTGCTGCTGCTGATTTCATTTTTAAAAATATAATTTCTAGGAGACGGGAACTGATAATCCAGCACAGTAGATGTGCTGATGTAGTCTGGTCGAATGGCCCATCATGTCGATACCCCTTTCTGAAATTCCTCTTCTGGTTCCTGAGAAGACCCCTGCAGGACTGCCAATAAGAAGTGTCCACATCAAGCACAGAGTGACATGGCCACCCGCAAGGACAGAAAAGAGAGAAAAAAGAAAAGACTTGGGATTGGAGCTTCACGTGATCACATAAGTACATGAGTATAAAAAGCATTGCTGTTAACCACTTGCTGACCTTAGTCATCACCCCGGCATCTTTTTTTTTTCAGCTGGAAGTGGGAGCCAAAATTAGAGGAAAGACTTCTTAGCAGTTAGAGGACAGACTTCTCCTTATGCAAATGTGAACACTGAACAGTCTATTCTCTCACAGCTGGAGACCATGGAGGGGCAAGGCAAATCACGCTGGAATCTGGTTACCTTGTGCCAATCTTAAACTTTTGGTATCTTCAGAACACTATACAGTCACAGGGATCACTTTCAGAGTTTTTATTCACAAGTCCTTAGGACAGCTGCCTCCTTCCAGCTCTCTCCAGACACCACTCAGTGAGGGCGGCAAGAAAGCTCCTAGATCTAGGCTGCTTCTTGGTCCCAGCACACAACACCTGCTCGTGTCTATGCCCACGAGCATGCACATCTGCGCGGCCAGTTGCTGATCTGCGCATGCGCATATTTATGCACCTTCATCTTTACTATGGGGAAGCTTTCGCCGACATTGCTACACATAGGTCATCATACCAAAATAAGAGACAACTAAGAAGGAAAGAGGAGCAGAGGAATTTGGGTGCAAAAGAGGGACAATTGGGAGCTATGTGATTGATTTGCCAATGTGGTTACACTGGAGTCAAGGTGACCATCTTGCTTTCTGACCAGAGCCTGGTTTAATAGAAAGGTACAATAGTTACATTTAAAATGCATTAATGATTTTCTAAATTGGCAGCACAGTGGCTAAATGGTTAGCACTGCTGCCTGGCAACACTAGGGTCATTGGTTCGAATCCCAACCAGGGCGCTACCTGCCTGGAGTTTGCATGTTCTCTCTGTGCCTGTGTGGGTTTCCTCCGGGCCCTTCAGTTTCCTCTCACACTCCATAGACATGTTGGCAGGTTAATTGGATCTTGCCTAATTGGTCCTAATATGTGTATGTATGAATGTCAGTTAGGGACCTTAGATTGTATGCTCCTTGAGGGTTAGGGATTGATTAGGCACTTTTGTTGCCAGCGGTTTAGACATTAATGGCTGTGTGTTGAGTTATTTTGAGGGGACAGCAAATTTACCCTGTTATACAAGCTGTGCACTCACTACGTCACATTGTAGCAAAGTGTCATTTCTTCAGTGTTGTCATATGAAAAGATAGAATAAAATATTTACAAAAATGTGAGGGGTGGACTGTGATATACTGTGAGATACTGAATATGTAAAGTGCTGTGTAAATTGATGGTGCTATATAAGTACCTGTAATAATAAATACATAACTGCTTTATTGATATTTTTCCTAGAGTTCAGCTATACACTATGTCAACATTTTCTAATATAAATGGTTTGGTTTATTGCTTAGCACTTATTGGTTTGGTCTTGCAGCACTGAGATCTGCGGCTCAAATCTCAAACAGGACACTATCTGTTTGTTTGCATGTTCTCCCTGTGCTTACATGGGTTTCTGCAAGTTACTCTTGTTTCCTCCCACACTCCAAAGACATGCTGGTAGAGTATTTGGATCCTGTAGTATGTGTATGTATGCGTGTGAGTCAGGGACCTTAGACTGTAAGCTTCTTGAGGGCAGGGACTGATGTTAATGTACAATATGTGTTTTGGATGTTTGGCTTGTGAATTGTGCAGTGTCAATGCCTGTATTAAGAATTCTGTACTGTTCAAATCTGAATAGGGTCCATACTAGAAATGTGCTGTTCTCAAATCTGAATAGGGTCCATACTGGAAATGTGCTGTTCTCAAATCTGAATAGGGTCCATACTAGAAATGTGCTGTTCTCAAATCTGAATAGGGTCCATACTGGAAATGTACTGTTCTCACATCTGAATAGGGTCCATACTGGAAATGTGCTGTTCTCAAATCTGAATAGGGTCCATACTGGAAATGTACTGTTCTCAAATCTGAATAGGGTCCATACTGGAAATGTGCTGTTCTCAAATCTGAATAGGGTCCATACTGGAAATGTACTGTTCTCACATCTGAATAGGGTCCATACTGGAAGGCACCACTATATGGATATACATAGCACACAAATCTATCCTGTACACATACAGTGCAAAACGCACACTGTGAGATCTGGTAGAATTGATTTCCATAGCATACGTTTTTTACTGTTATCCTGCAGCTTTCTATGACAATTAAGAAGCTAGGGAGTGTCACTAAACACACGGCATGCCTCCATATTTTCTGTTATAACAACTACATACCATAGCAGGTATTTTTATTGGGTGCAAACTGGTTGATAAATGCTGTGCGCATTTGTTATTACAAACACCCACCAACAGCTGTGCATGCCAGTGTGCTTCCAGCATCTGTGTTCCAGCACCTGTTAGAAGCCTGATTCTTTGCAGACAGCTCCCTGCTCATACATTCATGCTTTCCATAAAACAGGCAGACAGTAATCTTTCTAAATTACCCGGGACACCTATCTACAGCTCATACCGTGCTATATTCATAAGCCAGAAGACGGAGTTGAATGTGTTTTGCTATTCAAAGGATGTAGGAGATATCAGTGAAGACATCAGCAGATACTGCGTGGATTGAGGTCCAGCCTGGATAAAGCAGATTTGTGGATAGCAGATAAGAAAGCATCCCCCCCCCTCCTCCCCTTTAAAAGATAATAAATTGGACATAGATAGAGAGCTGGCAAGCTCACATGCAGTTACCAGTCCCAATACCCATCACCATTAGGCTGAAGACATGTGGGCCCCCCTCTTATAACACCATCCAGGAGTTGAAGGGCAGAAGGTTTTTATTCCTTTGAAAAAGATATGCAATTTTAACCCTTGATTGGTGGCACACAACATCCATATGTTGTTCTTGTGGGCCTAAGTAATAAAAAGAAATTACATTTACATTTTCAGGTTTACGTCAATCGCAATGTTCCTATTCTTCTATATTGTATATTTATTTCTAACTATTGTGTTACTACAATTTAATGAAGGAAGATATATACTTATTACAGGAATTTAAATAGTACTGACTATTTACGTAGCGCTTTACAAATTGTACGTTCTTTTTTTTAAATTAGAGGCGTTTTATTGTGAATAAAATCACTGAAAAAAACACATACAGAACACCACAGCACATTTCCAGTATGGACCCTATTCAGATGTGAGAACAGCACATTTCCAGTATGGACCCTATTCAGATTTGAGAACAGCACATTTCCAGTATGGACCCTATTCAGATTTAAGAACAGCACATTTCCAGTATGGACCCTGTTTAGATTTAAGAACAGCACATTTCCATTATGGACCCTATTCAGATTTGAGAACAGCACATTTCCAGTATGGACCCTGTGAAGAACGCAAGATCGCTGCCACCAATATGTGACGATCCCACGGTCGCTGTCACCAACATGTGACAAACCAAACTCGTGACCGAAGGACTAGCCAATCTAAAACCGCAATGTCACATGCGTAACAATGCCACACCCAGCTGCACCCTGCACAACGATTTTCCAGCTAATTGGACCACAATCTATGTACCGGCAGCCTGAGCGATTGTTACTGGGTCAGGTTAATTACGCAATTAACCCTTCACACTGCCACCACCTCCTTTTTGTACAGAGAAAGAGGAAACTCAACGATATCAGTTATAACACTATAATGGTTGAGATTAGAGATGAGCGAAGAAATGAAAAATTCGATTCGACTGATTCGGCGAATTCGTGGACAATATTCGATTCGAGTCGAATAAATTCGCTGTGAATTTAACTTAAAAAAGGGTGTTTCTAGGCTTCAGAGAGACTTAATATTAGTGCAGAACACTGTACCTTTAATGTAAATGCCCTTGGAGTCTGCTGGGGAAGAGAAATAATACTGTCTGTCAGTATGACATGCAGATGAGTGCCGTCGATCTTAGAATCACTGCACACTTCACTCCTTTGGCCAGTCACGGGGCCAAAACCAGTGTTTGGAGCCACAGTGTGGCGGTGGAGGCAGCAGCAATGGGAGGCCATACAGCAACCTATGACAAAATGGAAACCAGCAGGAGCGTGAGGAGACCTGAAAGTGGCACATGGCAGAGTGGGAGCAATGGGAGGCGGTACAGGGACCCAGGTCACACTGTGGGCCCAGCAGCAGCGTGACCAGGCGGTACGGGGGCCCATGGCCGATATGGGGCTTGGTGGCACCTATGGAAGGCCTGTAATCTGCCAGCAACCTATGACAAAATGGACAACCGCAGGAGTGTGAGGAGATTTCAAAGTGGCACATGGCAGAGTGGAAGCAATGGGAGGCCGTACAGGGACCCAGGTCACACTGTGGGACCAGCATCAGCGTGAACAGGCGGTACGGGGGCCCATGGCCGATTTGACCTCATTCATCCCATAGTCCTGCCGACTCACGAATAGCGTGGCCTCCTCAAAGGGCCTGAGCAAGCGCAGGTGTCACACATGAGCTGACAATGGCTGACATCTAAGTTACACAGGGAGTACCTTTATCCGCTTTTAACATCAGGAAATCTGTGATGGCCTTTAGCTGTTCGTAAAGGCGGTCTAACATATGTAGGGTTGAATTACACCTTGTTGCAACGTCACAGCATGAGGAGTCGGTACGGGGGCCCATGGCAGATTACATGTCTGGCAGCAGCAATGGGAGGCCCGTAATCTGCCAGCACCCTATGTCAAAAAATTTAACACACCAGCAGTGTGAAGAGACCTGAAAGTGGCACATGGCAGCAGAGTGTGGCGATGGAGACAGCAGCAATGGGAGGCCGTACAGGGACCCATGAGAGACTCTGGACTTGGCAGCAGCATGAGGAGGCGGTATATAGGGGCCCATGGCAGATTAGGGGCCTGGCAGCAGCTATGTGAGGCCCGTAATCTGCCTGCACCCTATGTCAAAAAATTAAACACACCAGCAGTGTGAAGAGACCTGAAAGTGGCACATGGCAGCAGAGTGTGGCGATGGAGACAGCAGCAATGGGAGGCCGTACAGGGACCCATGACAGACTCTAGACTTGGCAGCAGCATGAGGAGGCGGTATATAGGGGCCCATGGCAGATTAGGGGCCTGGCAGCAGCTATGTGAGGCCCGTAATCTGCCTGCACCCTATGTCAAAAAATTTAACACACCAGCAGTGTGAAGAGACCTGAAAGTGGCACATGGCAGCAGAGTGTGGCGATGGAGACAGCAGCAATGGGAGGCCGTACAGGGACCCATGAGAGACTCTGGACTTGGCAGCAGCATGAGGAGGCGGTATATAGGGGCCCATGGCAGATTAGGGGCCTGGCAGCAGCTATGTGAGGCCCGTAATCTGCCTGCACCCTATGTCAAAAAATTAAACACACCAGCAGTGTGAAGAGACCTGAAAGTGGCACATGGCAGAGTGTGGCGATGGAGACAGCAGCAATGGGAGGCCGTACAGGGACCCATGACAGACTCTAGACTTGGCAGCAGCATGAGGAGGCGGTATATAGGGGCCCATGGCAGATTAGGGGCCTGGCAGCAGCTATGTGAGGCCCGTAATCTGCCTGCACCCTATGTCAAAAAATTAAACACACCAGCAGTGTGAAGAGACCTGAAAGTGGCACATGGCAGAGTGTGGCGATGGAGACAGCAGCAATGGGAGGCCGTACAGGGACCCATGAGAGACTCTAGACTTGGCAGCAGCATGAGGAGGCGGTATATAGGGGCCCATGGCAGATTAGGGGCCTGGCAGCAGCTATGTGAGGCCCGTAATCTGCCTGCACCCTATGTCAAAAAATTAAACACACCAGCAGTGTGAAGAGACCTGAAAGTGGCACATGGCAGCAGAGTGTGGCGATGGAGACAGCAGCAATGGGAGGCCGTACAGGGACCCATGAGAGACTCTGGACTTGGCAGCAGCATGAGGAGGCGGTATATAGGGGCCCATGGCAGATTAGGGGCCTGGCAGCAGCTATGTGAGGCCCGTAATCTGCCTGCACCCTATGTCAAAAAATTTAACACACCAGCAGTGTGAAGAGACCTGAAAGTGGCACATGGCAGCAGAGTGTGGCGATGGAGACAGCAGCAATGGGAGGCCGTACAGGGACCCATGAGAGACTCTGGACTTGGCAGCAGCATGAGGAGGCGGTATATAGGGGCCCATGGCAGATTAGGGGCCTGGCAGCAGCTATGTGAGGCCCGTAATCTGCCTGCACCCTATGTCAAAAAATTAAACACACCAGCAGTGTGAAGAGACCTGAAAGTGGCACATGGCAGCAGAGTGTGGCGATGGAGACAGCAGCAATGGGAGGCCGTACAGGGACCCATGACAGACTCTAGACTTGGCAGCAGCATGAGGAGGCGGTATATAGGGGCCCATGGCAGATTAGGGGCCTGGCAGCAGCTATGTGAGGCCCGTAATCTGCCTGCACCCTATGTCAAAAAATTAAACACACCAGCAGTGTGAAGAGACCTGAAAGTGGCACATGGCAGCAGAGTGTGGCGATGGAGACAGCAGCAATGGGAGGCCGTACAGGGACCCATGACAGACTCTAGACTTGGCAGCAGCATGAGGAGGCGGTATATAGGGGCCCATGGCAGATTAGGGGCCTGGCAGCAGCTATGTGAGGCCCGTAATCTGCCTGCACCCTATGTCAAAAAATTTAACACACCAGCAGTGTGAAGAGACCTGAAAGTGGCACATGGCAGCAGAGTGTGGCGATGGAGACAGCAGCAATGGGAGGCCGTACAGGGACCCATGACAGACTCTAGACTTGGCAGCAGCATGAGGAGGCGGTATATAGGGGCCCATGGCAGATTAGGGGCCTGGCAGCAGCTATGTGAGGCCCGTAATCTGCCTGCACCCTATGTCAAAAAATTTAACACACCAGCAGTGTGAAGAGACCTGAAAGTGGCACATGGCAGCAGAGTGTGGCGATGGAGACAGCAGCAATGGGAGGCCGTACAGGGACCCATGAGAGACTCTGGACCTGGCAGCAGCATGAGGAAGCGGTATATAGGGGCCTATGGCAGATTAGGGGCCTGGCAGCAGCTATAGGAGGCCCATAATCTGCCAGCACCCTATGTCAAAAAATTCAACACACCAGCAGTGTGTGAGGAGACCTCAAAGTGGCACATGTTTGAGGCATGATTCATGGCGGATTTAGTCAGTTGTGTCAGGAACTGGTGGTTTGAAATCCAGACTAATCCACGCCTGATTCATTTTCACAAACGTGAGTCTCTCCACACTTTGGGTGGACAGTCGTGTCCTCCGCGGAGTTACAATACCTCCTGCCGCACTAAACACGCGCTCCGATGCCACGCTACTGGCCGGGCATGACAGCCTTTCAAGGGCAAATTCAGCTAGTTGGGGCCAAAGGTCAAGTTTCGTTGCCCAGTAGTCAAGGGGATTGTCTACCTCGGTTGGCAGGGTGCTGTCCAAGTAGGCCCAAGCCTGTTGTTTGAGCTCCTGCTCCAGGTCCACCTGATGCTGCTGCTGCTGCTGCGGCTGGTTAGTAGTTTCCTCACTGCGCTGGTGAAGAAAGCTACTCATCATCGACTGCAGACTGAGGCAGCCACTGCTGGTGGAGCTGCCACTGCTCCTACCACCCCACCCCTCCCCTGCTGCCATGCCAGCGGAACGCGAGCGCACAGGGCCCACAGTGTCTGAGGATGGACGTTGGCGCACAAAGGCAGAGACCAACTGACTACATAGGTGGTTTTTATAGTACGTAATTTTGGCCTCCCTCTCAGCAGGTGTGAAAAAGGCCACCATTTTGGACCGGTAGCGAGGGTCCAACAAGGTGGACAGCCAAAAGTCATCCCTCTGTCTGATGGTTATTATTCGGCTGTCGCTACGCAAGCAACCGAGCATGCTATGGGCCATTTGTGCCAAGGAATGCGAGGGACTCCCTGCCTCCATCTCCACAGCATACTGCCACGGTGCGTCTGGGTCCTCTGTCTCCTCCTCCTCCTCCTCTACCAGATGCTCCTGCTCCTCCACTCCTGTCCGCTGAGTGGAAAAACCACCCATTTCACTCAATAATTCCTGAGCACAAATGTCCTCCTCTACCTCCTCCTCTTCTTCCTGTCCTGCCCCCACAGGGGTCATGTGGCGTTGACATCTGTGCGCCACGTCTACCGCACCCTGACCAGCCATTGTTAACAGCATTTGTTCCAGGACGTGCAACAGAGGAATGACGTCGTTCATCCCATAGTCCTGCCGACTCACGAATAGCGTGGCCTCCTCAAAGGGCCTGAGCAAGCGGCAGGTGTCACGCATGAGCTGCCAATGGCTGACATCTAAGTTACACAGGGGAGTACCTTTATCCGCTTGTAACATCAGGAAATCGGTGATGGCCTTTCGCTGCTCGTAAAGGCGGTCTAACATGTGTAGGGTTGAATTCCACCTTGTTGCAACGTCGCAGATCAGGCGATGCTGTGGAATTCCGTTCTGCCGCTGCAGCTCAATGAGGGTGTTCTTTGCGGTGTAGGAATGGCTGAAATGCATGCACAGTTTACGTGACATTTTAAGGATGTCTTGCAGTGGGATGGTGGATTTTAGGAACCGCTTGACAACCAGATTGAACACGTGAGCCATGCATGGCGCATGGCACAACCTTCCTTGACGCAGAGCAGACACCATGTTCTTTCCGTTGTCAGTCAACATGGTTCCGATTTTTAGTTTGCGCGGAGACAGCCATCTGTCGATTTCTCTGTTCATTACACTCAGCAGTTCCTCCCCTGTGTGACTACGTTCGCCAAGGCATACCAGGTGCAGCACAGCGTGACACCGTTGCGCCCTGCACATGTGATATGCCGGTCGGGTAATGGGACTTGGCACGGGGGTGGCGGCTGAGGACACGGCGGAAAAAGAGGTGGTAGAGGCGGACATGCTTGCTGGACCAAGGACGTGCAAACGTGGAGGCAAAAGCGTCGTGACCTGTCCAAGTTGCTGGTGCGGCTGTGCCGGCACCACGTTCACCCAGTGGGCCGTAAATGACATGTACTGTCCCTGACCGTAGTTACAGCTCCACACGTCGGCGCTGCCGTGCACTTTGGCAGAGACCGACATGCTCAAAGACTGGCCCACCATCTCTTCTACATGTGAATGCAGGGCTGGCACTGCCTTTTGGGCAAAGAAATGACGGCTTGGCACTCTCCACCGCGGCGCGGCACAAGCCATCATTTCTCGGAAAGGTGCTGAGTCCACCAGTTGGAAAGGGAGGGACTGCAGCACCAGCAACTTGGACAGGAGGACGTTCAGCTTTTGCACCGTCGGGTGCGTGCTCGCAAACTGTTGTCTCTTGGATACGGATTCCAAGAAAGACTGTTGACGGAATCCGAGAAGAGGAGTAGCAGGAGAAGGAGCATCTGAACGAGCGGAAGATGCCAATGAGCGACAACTCCCCTCAGCAGAGGTGTTGGAGCCTTGACTGGCTGATAGAGGGCGATTGACGACGTCGGGTGACGGAGCAAGTAACGGAGCGGGTGATGGAGCGGGGGCTGGGGCAGGCAGAACCGCCGTATGTTTATCACGGTTTTCCCAGGCCACCGAATGGTGACGCTGCATATGCTGACGCAACGCTGTAGTCCCAACATGGGCCCCCTGGCCACGCTTGCATTTCTGGCCACATAGTCGACATACGGCTACGTTTACTTCCTTGGGCGGCTTGAGGAAAAATTGCCACACCACCGAGTAGGAAACTTTGCCCCCGCTACTCTTCACTGGCTGACTGCTACTTCCTCCGTGCGCACCGGCACCACTACTGGCCGTGGTGGTAGGCTGCAGTGGAGCTGGTGCTCTACTCCGTGGACGTTTGGCTCCACTGACACTGATGCGACCCTGCTGCTGTCTCCTGGGCAACCCACCGACTGTTTTGCTCGCTGCCAAGCTGCCACCCTCTTCTCCTGATGATGCGGAAGAAATTGCCTGATGACGACGAGGCTGCCAAGTGCGATCAACCTCCTCATCATCAAGTAGGGTCTCCGCCTCACTACTAGCCCCCTCGGCTGCGTCTGGGTCAGGAGACAGACCTGTCTCTAGACCGGCTACCGAGCCACTCTCCTCGCCAGTACTTGTTCGCTTGGCTGCTGAAAAGGCCGATGTCTCCCCCCGTTCCTGACCGCCCTCTGTTAGCTCTTCCTCACTGTACAGTGGGGCTGAGCCCACAGCATGCGATACTTCGCTTGGTGAGGGAACAGCAAAGGACAGGGGCAGGTAGAGGACACGTGATTTCAGTGGGCTTGGTCCCGGGCCATGCCAACTAACGGTTGTGTCTGACGTACCCACCGACCGTTGGCTGTAGGTGTCAGAGGTGACCTGGGAAGAGGAAGACGACCGAGCCAACCAATCAATGACGGCAGGGTTGTCGGTGGAGACACGACCGCTGGATGACACCGGGAGCACTGGCCTCTGGCTGCGAATACTGCTGCCTCGACCCCTTCCTCTGCTGCCACGTCTGCTCGCTCCTAAAACATTGCCTCCTCTGCCACTCCTCTGCATGTTGTCTGACATACTATTTAATTCAACGATTAGGTGTCCCTGAGTAACAATTCTCTGGCACTCAGTAACAATTCTGTCTGTCCCTGAGTAACAATTCTCTGGCACTCAGTAACAATTCTGTGTCTGTGCGAGTAACAATTCTGTGTCTGTGCAAGTAACAATTTTGTGTCTGTGCGAGTAACAATTCTCTGGTACTCAGTAACAATTCTGTCTGTCCCTGAGTAACAATTCTCTGGCACTCAGTAACAATTCTGTCTGTCCCTGAGTAACAATTCTCTGGCACTCAGTAACAATTCTGTCTGTCCCTGAGTAACAATTCTCTGGCACTCAGTAACAATTCTGTCTGTCCCTGAGTATGAATTCTGTGGCCCTGAGTAACAATTCTGTGTCTGTGCGAGTAACAATTCTGTGTCTGTGCAAGTAACAATTTTGTGTCTGTGCGAGTAACAATTCTCTGGCACTCAGTAACAATTCTGTCTGTCCCTGAGTAACAATTCTCTGGCACTCAGTAACAATTCTGTCTGTCCCTGAGTAACAATTCTCTGGCACTCAGTAACAATTCTGTCTGTCCCTGAGTATGAATTCTGTGGCCCTGAGTAACAATTCTGTGTCTGTGCGAGTAACAATTCTGTGTCTGTGCAAGTAACAATTTTGTGTCTGTGCGAGTAACAATTCTCTGGCACTCAGTAACAATTCTGTCTGTCCCTGAGTAACAATTCTCTGGCACTCAGTAACAATTCTGTCTGTCCCTGAGTATGAATTCTGTGGCCCTGAGTAACAATTCTGTGTCTGTGCGAGTAACAATTCTGTGTCTGTGCAAGTAACAATTTTGTGTCTGTGCGAGTAACAATTCTCTGGCACTCAGTAACAATTCTGTCTGTCCCTGAGTAACAATTCTCTGGCACTCAGTAACAATTCTGTCTGTCCCTGAGTAACAATTCTCTGGCACTCAGTAACAATTCTGTCTGTCCCTGAGTAACAATTCTCTGGCACTCAGTAACAATTCTGTCTGTCCCTGAGTAACAATTCTCTGGCACTCAGTAACAATTCTGTCTGTCCCTGAGTAACAATTCTCTGGCACTCAGTAACAATTCTGTGTCTGTGCGAGTAACAATTCTGTGTCTGTGCAAGTAACAATTTTGTGTCTGTGCGAGTAACAATTCTCTGGCACTCAGTAACAATTCTGTCTGTCCCTGAGTAACAATTCTCTGGCACTCAGTAACAATTCTGTCTGTCCCTGAGTATGAATTCTGTGGCCCTGAGTAACAATTCTGTGTCTGTGCGAGTAACAATTCTGTGTCTGTGCAAGTAACAATTTTGTGTCTGTGCGAGTAACAATTCTCTGGCACTCAGTAACAATTCTGTCTGTCCCTGAGTAACAATTCTCTGGCACTCAGTAACAATTCTGTCTGTCCCTGAGTAACAATTCTCTGGCACTCAGTAACAATTCTGTCTGTCCCTGAGTATGAATTCTGTGGCCCTGAGTAACAATTCTGTGTCTGTGCGAGTAACAATTCTGTGTCTGTGCAAGTAACAATTTTGTGTCTGTGCGAGTAACAATTCTCTGGCACTCAGTAACAATTCTGTCTGTCCCTGAGTAACAATTCTCTGGCACTCAGTAACAATTCTGTCTGTCCCTGAGTATGAATTCTGTGGCCCTGAGTAACAATTCTGTGTCTGTGCGAGTAACAATTCTGTGTCTGTGCAAGTAACAATTTTGTGTCTGTGCGAGTAACAATTCTCTGGCACTCAGTAACAATTCTGTCTGTCCCTGAGTAACAATTCTCTGGCACTCAGTAACAATTCTGTCTGTCCCTGAGTAACAATTCTCTGGCACTCAGTAACAATTCTGTCTGTCCCTGAGTAACAATTCTCTGGCACTCAGTAACAATTCTGTCTGTCCCTGAGTAACAATTCTCTGGCACTCAGTAACAATTCTGTCTGTCCCTGAGTAACAATTCTCTGGCACTCAGTAACAATTCTGTGTCTGTGCGAGTAACAATTCTGTGTCTGTGCAAGTAACAATTTTGTGTCTGTGCGAGTAACAATTCTCTGGCACTCAGTAACAATTCTGTCTGTCCCTGAGTAACAATTCTCTGGCACTCAGTAACAATTCTGTCTGTCCCTGAGTAACAATTCTCTGGCACTCAGTAACAATTCTGTCTGTCCCTGAGTAACAATTCTCTGGCACTCAGTAACAATTCTGTCTGTCCCTGAGTATGAATTCTGTGGCCCTGAGTAACAATTCTGTGTCTGTGCGAGTAACAATTCTGTGTCTGTGCAAGTAACAATTTTGTGTCTGTGCGAGTAACAATTCTCTGGCACTCAGTAACAATTCTGTCTGTCCCTGAGTAACAATTCTCTGGCACTCAGTAACAATTCTGTCTGTCCCTAAGTAACAATTCTCTGGCACTCAGTAACAATTCTGTCTGTCCCTGAGTATGAATTCTGTGGCCCTGAGTAACAATTCTGTGTCTGTGCGAGTAACAATTCTGTGTCTGTGCAAGTAACAATTTTGTGTCTGTGCGAGTAACAATTCTCTGGCACTCAGTAACAATTCTGTCTGTCCCTGAGTAACAATTCTCTGGCACTCAGTAACAATTCTGTCTGTCCCTGAGTAACAATTCTCTGGCACTCAGTAACAATTCTGTCTATCCCTGAGTATGAATTCTGTGGCCCTGAGTAACAATTCTGTGTCTGTGCGAGTAACAATTCTGTGTCTGTGCAAGTAACAATTTTGTGTCTGTGCGAGTAACAATTCTCTGGCACTCAGTAACAATTCTGTCTGTCCCTGAGTAACAATTCTCTGGCACTCAGTAACAATTCTGTCTGTCCCTGAGTAACAATTCTCTGGCACTCAGTAACAATTCTGTCTGTCCCTGAGTAACAATTCTCTGGCACTCAGTAACAATTCTGTCTGTCCCTGAGTAACAATTCTCTGGCACTCAGTAACAATTCTGTCTGTCCCTGAGTAACAATTCTCTGGCACTCAGTAACAATTCTGTCTGTCCCTGAGTAACAATTCTCTGGCACTCAGTAACAATTCTGTCTGTCCCTGAGTAACAATTCTCTGGCACTCAGTAACAATTCTGTCTGTCCCTGAGTATGAATTCTGTGGCCCTGAGTAACAATTCTGTGTCTGTGCGAGTAACAATTCTGTGTCTGTGCAAGTAACAATTTTGTGTCTGTGCGAGTAACAATTCTCTGGCACTCAGTAACAATTCTGTCTGTCCCTGAGTAACAATTCTCTGGCACTCAGTAACAATTCTGTCTGTCCCTAAGTAACAATTCTCTGGCACTCAGTAACAATTCTGTCTGTCCCTGAGTATGAATTCTGTGGCCCTGAGTAACAATTCTGTGTCTGTGCGAGTAACAATTCTGTGTCTGTGCAAGTAACAATTTTGTGTCTGTGCGAGTAACAATTCTCTGGCACTCAGTAACAATTCTGTCTGTCCCTGAGTAACAATTCTCTGGCACTCAGTAACAATTCTGTCTGTCCCTGAGTAACAATTCTCTGGCACTCAGTAACAATTCTGTCTATCCCTGAGTATGAATTCTGTGGCCCTGAGTAACAATTCTGTGTCTGTGCGAGTAACAATTCTGTGTCTGTGCAAGTAACAATTTTGTGTCTGTGCGAGTAACAATTCTCTGGCACTCAGTAACAATTCTGTCTGTCCCTGAGTAACAATTCTCTGGCACTCAGTAACAATTCTGTCTGTCCCTGAGTAACAATTCTCTGGCACTCAGTAACAATTCTGTCTGTCCCTGAGTAACAATTCTCTGGCACTCAGTAACAATTCTGTCTGTCCCTGAGTAACAATTCTCTGGCACTCAGTAACAATTCTGTCTGTCCCTGAGTATGAATTCTGTGGCCCTGAGTAACAATTCTGTGTCTGTGCGAGTAACAATTCTGTGTCTGTGCAAGTAACAATTTTGTGTCTGTGCGAGTAACAATTCTCTGGCACTCAGTAACAATTCTGTCTGTCCCTGAGTAACAATTCTCTGGCACTCAGTAACAATTCTGTCTGTCCCTGAGTATGAATTCTGTGGCCCTGAGTAACAATTCTGTGTCTGTGCGAGTAACAATTCTGTGTCTGTGCAAGTAACAATTTTGTGTCTGTGCGAGTAACAATTCTCTGGCACTCAGTAACAATTCTGTCTGTCCCTGAGTAACAATTCTCTGGCACTCAGTAACAATTCTGTCTGTCCCTGAGTAACAATTCTCTGGCACTCAGTAACAATTCTGTCTGTCCCTGAGTAACAATTCTCTGGCACTCAGTAACAATTCTGTCTGTCCCTGAGTAACAATTCTCTGGCACTCAGTAACAATTCTGTCTGTCCCTGAGTAACAATTCTGTCTGTCCCTGAGAATGAATTCTGTGGCCCTGAGTAAGAATTCTCTGGCACTCAGTAACAATTCTGTCTGTCCCTGAGTAACAATTCTCTGGCACTCAGTAACAATTCTGTCTGTCCCTGAGTAAAAATTCTGTGGCCCTAATAACGTTTCTGTGGCCCTAAGTAACAATTCTCTGGCACTGAGTAACAATTCTGTCTGTCCCTGAGTATGAATTCTGTGGCCCTAACTAGCGTTTCTTTGTCCCTAAATAACGATTCTGTGGCCCTCATTAACAAGTCTGTGTCCCTGAGTAATGGTTCTCTGTCCCTAAGTAACTTCTCTCTGTCCCCAATTCTCGTTTCTGTGGCCCTAACTCTGTCCCTGTCCCTAGTACAGAGCGGTCTGCCTCTGTTCAATGACTGCAGGCAAATGAAGATTTCCAAAATGGCCGCTATATATACCTCGACCATTACACAGTGCTGGCTGGCTGGCTGCTGATTGGCTGATGCGATCACATGTCGTTGAGGAATGCATTATGGGGCAGCGCGCCTTGTCTGCGCGCGTTCTCCGACATCCCTGCTCCGTCGCCGCACATGTCAGCCGCCATTTTCGGAAAAATTTCGATTCGCGCGTCCGAATTAGGCTGTTTTTCGGATTCGGCACGAATCGAAATTTTTCCGATATTCGACTCGAATTCCACTTCGGATACTTCGATTCGCTCATCTCTAGTTGAGATAATCGTCTGTATAACACAGTCACCACAGGCCAGTTATACAGAGGGTTAAACAAACACAGTAGCGCTCTTTTTAGAGGCAGGAATTCGTAAATTGCAATTAAGAGCTATAGAAACAGTTCAACACTTTCAGAAGGAAAGATTTATTACTAAAAGGTCAAACAGGGTGCAATAAAAATATTTACAGAAAAAAGATGTAAACAATATATATTTAAATATGCAGAGAACAACAGCACAGCAAAGAGGTAACAGAAGGAGGTTAAAGGGTTAAAGTACTTGCCAATCAGCCCTGGGTTTGCCGATCAAGTTTCAGAGAAAAAGGGTAGGGGTCTCACCAGGTGGTTCTGATGTTAAAATGGGAGACTTCTTCAACTTCCTTTTTAGGCCTGACAACCCAATTTGTAGTTCCCCAGCAGGGGGTGTCTCTAAAGTCAAGAACCAATACCCAGTTTAGGGAGGGATCTTCTGGGCGTAGGCCTAAACTAGAGCCAAAATCTCTTGTAGTTCATACTTTGGCTCATAACTTTCCATATGCATAAGTGACACTCCACCCCCGGTTAGATTATTATGCGGACACGTCTGAGGATTGATTAGATATTAAATATGAAATTCTACACTGAATGGTTCCCGAGATCTACTTTTCTGCTTTCCTATGTATTCCAACCACAGAGAGTGACCTATCAAAATGTTTGTCTCCTCTTGGCCAATCTGACGATATGCCTGGTTTTTATGTAAGTTTCTCATATTCCAAGATAGGAGACATAGGGGAAAAATGGATTTTTAAAAAGGTTATCTGGTTCAATGTCTTTTGAACTCCTGGGAAGGCTGCGTTATCTTTTTACGAGGTGTTAAATGGCACAGGTTCTTTGGACAGTGAGGCCCCAGCTCCCTTGGGGATTTTATAGCTCCTAGCCCCCTGCTGGGCTCTGGCCTCCTGTGACACTCCTAATACACACACACAGGCCAAATGTCACTGTGCCTCTCAGAGAGGGAAGGGGGAGAATGAGGGGGAAATATGTTTGTCAGGGTGGTTAACCCCTTTGCCAAGATGCAGGGTGAAACCAAAATGGTTGAACTGCATCCATCTCTGGGTGTACGCCTGCCACAGACCCTATTCAGATTTGAGAACAGCACATTTCCAGTATGGACCCTATTCAGATTTGAGAACAGCACATTTCCAGTATGGATCCTATTCAGATTTGAGAACAGTACATTTCCAGTATGGATCCTATTCAGATTTGAGAACAGTACATTTCCAGTATGGACCCTATTCAGATTTGAGAACAGTACAGTATTCATAATACAGGCATTGACACTGCAAAATTCAAAAGCCAAACATCCCTGCCCTTAAGAAGCTTACAGTCTAAGGTCCCTGAATCACATGCATACATACACATACTACAGGAACCAAATACTCTACCAGCATGTCTTTGGAGTGTGGGAGGAAACAAGAGTAACTTGCAGAAACCCAAGTAAGCACAGGGAGAACATGCAAACAGATAGTGTCCTGTCCGAGATTTGAGCCGCGGATCTCAGTGCTGCAAGACTAAACCAATAAGTGCTAAGCAATAACCCAAACCATTTATATTAGAAAATGTTGACATAGTGTATAGCTGAACTCTAGGAAAAATATCTATAAAGCAGTTATGTATTTATTATTACAGGTTCTTATATAGCACCATCAATTTACACAGTGCTTTACATGTATATATTGTACAGTCACATCTGTTCCTAACCCTCAAGGAGTGTACAATATAAGGTCCCTAACTCTCATTCAAATATTAGGGCCAATTAGGCAAGATCCAATTAACCTGCCAGCATGTCTCTGGAGTGTGAGAGGAAACCAGAGTACCCGGAGGAAACCCACACAGGCACATTGAGGAACATGCAAACTCCAGGCAGATAGTGCCCTGGTTGGGTTTTGAACCAATGACCCTAGTGTTGCCAGGCAGCAGTGCTAACCATATAGCCACTGTGCTGCCAATTTAAAAAATCATTAATACATTTTCTTTGTAACTAGTGTACCTTTCTATTTAAATTGGCCTGGTATTAGCCTCCTGCTGTTACCCGTACAGTGAAATTCAGACTAGAATAGGGTGAGGAAATGCTAGAATCCAATCAGGTTTTGTATTACGCATGTGTTCTAACAATGAATGAATGAGAGAGGAGAGTCAGCATAGGAATGAGCTCATCAGTCTGCTGCTGCTGCTTCACTGTCCAATCACAGACTTGGGGCAAGGAGTCTACCTAGATTTATTACTTAAAGAATATGTCTCCTCAACATTTCATATTCCTGTTATGTGCCTGCTGTACCATGTACTTGTATGAAAAAGTATCCTGTTCTCTTTGTATTGCTTCCTTGTGTGAAATCCCTGGTGTTCCTGCCAGTCCCTCTGCTTTCCTATTAAAAACTGACCACCCTAAGCAGGGGAATACAACATGGTCAGTTCTCTAAGGGCTCGTTCACACTTGACTGTTTTACCAACGCTTGCCAAACGCCCCTATAGCGTTTGGCAAGCATTGGTCCGGCGTTTGCGGAGCGTTTTTTAACGCTCGGCAAATGCTCCGCAAACGCTGCATGCGCGGTTTAGCGGAGGTTGCTAGGCGTTTGCCGAGCGTTAAAAACGCCCCACAAATGCCTAGAATGAAGTTTGAATGGTGTTACCGCTCCGCAAACGCCCTGCAACCGGCCGGGGCGTTTCCGGAGCAGCACCATAGACTACAATAGGAGGCTTCAACGCCTCCTGACTCGACCAGAGGCGTCCGTTTTGCCGCAACGCAACGCTAACGCTCCTGTTAGAACAGTACCATGTGCTGCAATGTACAGAATTGTCCGAGGTGTTTGGGAAGCGGTAAAAATCCTTCCCAAACGCCTCTCTGCCGCCTGCACACAACGCAAGTGTGAACGTAGCCTAACTGTCCTGGAAACTCAGCCTGCTCTCCTCCAATGATCAGATTTGTCCTGATACACCCCTCCTGCACAGCCTTTCACTGGGAAGATCAGTGTGTTACTGTTTCTCCTCCCCCAGCTCTTATGTAGCTCAGCTGACAATGGAGGATGTGTGATCACTTATAAAAAAGGGGCGAAAAGGTATTTATAATGTTCTTTATATCTATACACAAATGTTTTGCCAGTCATATCTATTTTAAACTGAATAAGTTGTGTTACAAGGTGAGGGTTTACAATTACAAATCCAAGAACAAAATATAATATATTGCAGCCTACCATTCCTTGGGTGGTTGCATTAGTTTTCTTTTGCAGGCATTTTTTTCTTTTCTTTTTCACCTGGAAATCTGACTAGTAACACACTTTCAGTCCTCAGGTGACAATGTGCACTCACCGTACTCTACCTTTCTGTGAAGTCAAGCAGTTAAAGATACACCCTGTAAGCTCAACATCATTATGAATCCTGGGCTCACAGTACAATGCTGCATGGCATGACATGGAATTCAATTATCACAATGTCATCTCTGTCCTATGCAGCGTCTAACTCCACCCACCACTGAAGAGGGACAATACTCAACATGTGACTGAAGGGAAGCAAATTGGAGTCAAGATAAACATAATTAAAAATCTTTCAAAGTGGGGGGGCCATAGAAGGCGCGATTTTCACTTGATTCCTCCATCAACACAGTCAGTGTTGATGGGGGACTCCCTCCTGCGGTGCTATTGTGTTCTCAAGGTAGGGGGGTGGGGGGGAGCCAACGGCAAAACACATCGATTGCTGCTAGCAGCTATAATAGCCACTAGCAATAATTGTATGTAAAATCTGCAAAACTGGTTGTACCCATGTTGATCAATCAATCAACTTGGGTACACTCGGCCTGTCCATACATGGTTGAATCTAAGCTGCTCCCTGCTGAACCAGATGAGATTCGAACCGTCTATGGCCAGCTTAACTGGAGAGTGCAAAAATCTGGTGCAGCTGTACATGGTAGCCAATCAGCTTCTAACTTCAGCTTGCTCAATTAAGCTTTGACAAAAAACCTGGAAGATGATTGGTTTCTATGAAGCGCTGCTCTTGATTTTGCACTCTCCAGTTTAAAGTGTTACTAAACCCACAACAGTAAAATCAGTCTGTATATGCACTAAAGCATGCTTGTTATACTCACTGTGGAACCTAAGGGGTTAATCCTCTGCATTGTGTAAAAAGGATGTTTGATCCTGTCTTCTCTTATCCTCCCCTTCTTCCAGTGTCTCCCAAATATCTTCTGATAGAACAGAGGCTTGGGGGGCAAACTGCACATGCTCATTTTGGTGTGTATTGCTAGAAGGTTTTGTTTTTTTTTCTTGGGAGATTAAATGCGATCAGCATAGGGCCAATCAACACTCTCCAGACAGAGGTCAGAAGTCCTGCATCCTGCTACAGGAGAATGAAAGGTCCTCCTACAAGCTTTAACCAGTGCTCTACTGGACACTGATAGAAGTCACAAGACTGCTATATACTCCTGATGAGAAAAGGTATTTAGCATATATTTTACATATATATATTTACTAAAATAATTGCACTTCCATGTTGTGTGTACTGTGGGAGACCAGATATAGTGAATGCAGGGTCTTGGGTTTAGTAACACTTTAAGTACCGTATTTTTCGCACCATAAGACGCACTTTTTTCCCCCCCAAAAAGGGGGGAAAATGTCAGTGCGTCTTATGGAGCGAATGTAAAGCGGCCGGTCCGGTATTTCTGCTGCCACCATGTCAGAATACCGGGCCGGCCGCTCAGCTGTTCTCTCCTGCAGGGCCTTACCTGTTCCTCGCTCCAGCGCTGCACAGTCTTCCCGCGCTGGCTTCTGTGACAGCCGGGTGCCCACTGCGCATGTGCTGCGCTTTGTGAATGATCCGGTGTCTTCTGGGACACATGAAAGGTCACAGAAGGCGCCGGGCCATTCACAAAGCGAAGCGCTTCTTGCACCTGCGCAGTGGGCACCCGGCTGTCACAGAAGCCGGCCCGGGAAGAAGAGGGAAGGCAACTCCGCGGAAGTGGGAGCGGGTACCTGTCAAATTCAGGTACCCGCTCCCCCTCCCTCCCCAAAGGTCAGCAGTCTCTGGTCATCCCCTTCACTGTCTGCAGTCTCTGGTCATTCCCTGCACTGTCCGCAGTCTCTGGTCATTCCCTGCACTGTCTGCAGTCTCTGGTCATTCCCTGCACTGTCCGCAGTCTCTGGTCATCCCCTGTACTGTCCGCAGTCTCTGGTCATCTCCTGTACTGTCTGCAGTCTCTGGTCATTCCCTGTACTGTCTGCAGTCTCTGGTCATCTCCTGTACTGTCTGCAGTCTCTGGTCATCCCCTGTACTGTCTGCAGTCTCTGGTCATTCCCTGTACTGTCCGCAGTCTCTGGTCATTCCCTGCACTGTCCGCAGTCTCTGGTCATTCCCTGCACTGTGTCCGCAGTCTCTGGTCATCTCCTGCACTGTGTCCGCAGTCTCTGGTCATCACCTGCACTGTGTCCGCAGTCCCTGGTCATCACCTGCACTGTGTCCGCAGTCCCTGGTCATCTCCTGTACTGTGTCCGCAGTCTCTGGTCATCTCCTGTACTGTGTCCACAGTCTCTGGTCTTCTCCTGTACTGTTTCTGCAGTCTCTGGTCATCCCCTGTACTATGTCCGCAGTCTCTTGGTCATCCCCTGTACTTTGTCCGCAGTCTCTGGTCATCTCCTGTACTATGTCTGCAGTCTCTGGTCATCTCCTGTACTGTGTCCGCAGTCCATTGGTTCAGAATATTTTTTTTCTTGTTTTTCACCTCTAAAACCTAGGTGCGTCTTATGGTCAGGTGCGTCTTATGGAGCGAAAAATACGGTAAATAAACCCCATAGTGTATTTTTCATGTTTAATGAATGCATACAAAAAAATTAGGGATTTGTTACCTCTCGCAGAGATCATAGACGTAACCCTGACAATGCCTTTATCTATTTTTTCAGTCTAGGTGGGTATAGCCATCTTTGTTTAGCCATTATGCTGAGTCTGACCCTATGGACTGAGATGCCAGATCAGAGATGACATGGTAATGTAAATCCTGGGAACTATGCAGTTCTTGGCTGTGTTCACAAATGTCTGACACAGATCATCCATTTGCTACAGCCTGTTACCTTGTGACTTGCTACAATTTTACAATATTGCAGTCTGATCACTGGGGGAGAGGAGATCAAGGAAATGTTTCCTCCTGACTGCAGCAGACTGATACCATCATCTCATTCTAGGCAAAGTCATAAAACTGGAGCCCAAAGACAGGTTGTTATTGATAAAAGATACAACTTTTATAAAACATATTATTGTTGCTGTATAGTGTGACATGATACGATTTTATTCAAGCAGACTTTACAGTTACTCAAAGGTCCACTTTAATAAAAGGCAGAACTTTTGGTTTACTAATCAACTTTCCATTAAATAAACCAGCAAAACCTTTCGCTGACAGCAGCCTAATTTGTATGTTATTTTTAATGATTTAATAATGCCTAGACTTAAACTCTCTCTCAGAGTTAACTATTGTACATTTAGTGCTGTATAGCGCCACGGAGACCCGTAGAGTACTTCTTGTAGCCTGAGGGTCTAAATGCTTCAGTTACTTTATGAAAAATTCTGACTCTAAGTCTGAACCGCGGAGCGCAAGACAATTTTCTCCCTTACATAAGACAGCACTGACCCAGGGAGCAGATGGCTTTACATGTAAGATTATAGCACGGCTCATAGCCATGGGGAAGTGAAGGGGCAGAGTCACAATGAAGATCATCCAGTCCCGCAGGAGATGGTTACATTAATACATGTCCACTATAATTAAATATGGTCACCCTTTCACTGTAACATATTCTCCTAGGCCTATACATCCTGGCAAATGATCAAGCTTATCTTAATTTGCAGATAGAGATGTTTCACAGCCTTGATTTATGGTGCCATCAGGTCCATTATGCATTACATTCCCTGGAACATTTATCTCCAAATATGAGGAAAATTTCATCCAATTCAGCTAAAAGCTCTTTAAGTTATTACAGATATCTTTTACATATATGTTTTCCCTGCAGAATTTATCATTTCTGTATTTTTTTTTTTTTTCCAAACTAGTGCATTTTTTGCTGAATACAAATTCTGATTTATTGCAGTAATTTACCTGAAGGTATTTCTGATGGGACTTATTTACTTGTTGTTACATACTTTCATGACAATATTTACTTATGTGTGTGTCAGGCAATCCATTCGGTCTACCTGCAGAACAACTGTATACATTTACGGATAAACCATACAGACAATGTACAACGTATTATTTTCAGACAGCAAGACGGAGATTGGGAGTATGTAATGACACTGGAGGCAATGGCAACTGATAATTGAGTTCAGGACTAAAATTGGGTACAGCTATGTAGAGCCCTGAAATAATTCTAAACAGTTGTGTGGAATTAAGGATGAGTGATTATGAGAGTTTTCATTTCTCTGAAATCTAAGTGAAAATTGGAAAATGTTTGCAAAATTACACTATTTTGTCAAATTGTATTGGAGTCAGAGTAGAAAGGTGAACATAAATTGTATCTAGACCCAATGAAAATGTAATATATTGCAGTTTACCAGTTTTAGAATGTGGTGGTTGCATTATTGTTTTTCCATTTTTTTTCTTATTTTTATCTGATGATCCTGCCAGTAACACACTTACTACCCAAGGGTGACAATTGTTCTGCCTCCAGCAGGGAAATATAGGATGCCTGTTTTGCCTGCAATATCAAATCTGACCACTAGATGGATCACATAATAAATGTACTGTTTTACAGAAACTAGAGACTGTTTAGATAAGAGTTAAGAGCTAATAAAAATTCCAATAATTCTGAGAGAAAGGAAAGAGATGCATCTTGGAAGCTCAGACTCCATCTTAGGAATTGTGAGAGAAGGAACCAACTATCAGAGCACATGTTGGACTAAAACTAGCATCTCTTTGCATCCCCTAAAGGCAGCATCGCTGGTGAGAATCACTTATGGCCATCTATATCTTAACTATTCATTGTGTTTTCAGTATGCTCATACATTGATTGTATTTATTTCTCATCTGTTTTTCTTCATAGTTTCACTCCACCCTGTTTTGTAAGTAAAGCTTTGAAATTACATTGAGTGAGACTTATTGCAGAATAGGAGGATTTAGCTGCATGTCAACTCACACACAAAGAAGAATGTAGTGAGGACAGAACATCAATGCTAACTAAGTGTACTGCATCTATGATGAAGAAATATTGTTCCCTATGCTACTGTTCTCATTTGAACTACAAACACCCCCTCCCCTTTCTTCATTTATATGACAAATGAGGAGGTGTTTGGTAGTTCTCAGAAGAAAGCTGATAACATTGAGAATTCAGTTCCATGCACAGAGAAAACATTGGATTTATGTCAGGATCAGATTGCAGAAACTACTTTGTTCTTGGCTGTAGATACATTATAAAGTGTTTTTCCTTAAGAGTGAAATAGCCTTTAAAGGGCTCCTGGGCACTAGAGCCCAACAGTACACAAATAACAATCAACTTCACAAAAAGAGAAAACCATAAAGAAACACCTTGTCCAACCATTGCCTCCCTATCCCCAAGATCTTTTTTCAATATCAATTTGATGTACCCACATGTTTTAGTTCTTAATGTAGTGAACCACAGCCAAGCTGAAGGACTATTTTCTTTAAGCTATGGGGGTTCCCAGCCTATCATGGAAACAAGATTAACTGCTATTTGAGCATCTATTATTACAGCACCTCCTGGAGTCACACTTGAGGCTATGTTATATTATCTGGCAAGCTTCTTTGTAGAGCAACATAAAGTTAGGTTGGCCATTGTTAATGAATGGCCATCCCTACTAATCTGTCTAATGAAAGACTTTGGCATCCAAAAAGCATGTGTTTGAATGTCTTTGTAATGTTTGTAGGTATGTTAACACAGGACTGTATAGCAGCAATCAAGGTCACTTTCCTTAAACTGTAGTTGCTCAGGAAGTTTCCCTTAGTGATCTTCTTTGTGTCGCCACCAACGCCCACTGTACTCAGCAGCCAAGGAGGAGCATTACCAGCTTTTACGTGCCAACATGGCCTTGGGATGCATCCTTCACCCATCAGCAGCCTAATTCTTTGGCCTATCATCCAAAAATACAATTTTCCCATACCCACTGACTGTCCTGCTCATCAACGTCAGTCACAAGGTGGCATCTAGCCCTGTCTATAAGCCAGATACCGTCAACAACCATTTCTCCATACCAATACCACAATAGGATAAAACCATACAAGAACACTAGATAAAGAAGTCTGACAAAAGACCAAATGCTAGCTACTGAAAATGGCACAACACAAAAGACAGATTGCATGGTGTGCTACCCGCTTTGTAGTGCTGCACAATGATTTTGCTTTCCAATGCTCTCTCTCTTAATGAGGCCATACAGTCTCTTTTCTAGTAATATAAACAAACGTATGTGTAGCAAAGGACTTTTTTAAGGTCACAATCACAGGAAATGAGGTAATACCCAATACAGACAGTTAAAAAAAAAATTATTTCATTAAGATAAACATACACATGACCATGTCTACTTGTTATAGACAGAATTGACATATCCACTGTACAAAGTGCTTGTTAGAAGATGGAGAAGTCCACTTGGGAAACTCAACATGTTTCAAACACATTTGCCTTCTTCAGGATCACGTGGGCAAAATCTGAAAGCATAATATACATTGTAAGACTACCATTAAGCCATTCTAGGCTTAATCAGCCTATGGAATGTAGGATGTGGGCACATTAGCACAGAACTTTCTCTCTGACATGTTTTGTTCTTCTCTAGTAATCTTTCATCTCAACAGTCCTTCAGCAAGGAAGCAAACTGCACATGCCTGGCTATAAATGAAATAGTACTATGAAAAAAATGAACAGCAAGCATATAAAAATATGAACACTGCAAACATGATAAGGAATGTGTATTTACTCAAAATACATGATAGTTCCTCTCAAATAGTTATACAAATGGACTTCTTCCTTCTGGTTCTAGATGTAATCTTGCAGACATTTGCACTGATCAACAAAAGTGTACTGATCAACATAAGCAAATAGAAATTAGATTGTGCTAAAAATGAAAAAGAGACTCCCCATCCGAACCTGAAATCTATGAGTTTGATGGAATGTGTGATGATCAGGATCTGCAACATATTACATAAATACATCAAGGTCTGGAATGGTTCTGATTATCTGCATCTCAATACTAACCTTTAAATAGGAAGCAAACTCTGGAAGCTGTACCTAAAGCACAAGCAGAGGGCAAAAGGCAAGTCACCAGTATTGCCTGTAGGCTTTTGCAGCTGATTTTGTCTCAATTATTTATTTATTACAGATTTTTTTAAGTCCGCAAACGTGCAACTATAACGAAAAACCCGTAAGTGTTCACAAAAAATGTGCAAGTGCAAAACACCACACGAAAAAGTGCACTTAGGGGTGTGTTTGTCCTACCCCCGAAAGGGTTGGACCGTTCACCCGATCCCCCGGGGCACGAAGCTCCTGACAGGGACAAGGTTCCCATTTGGTCCTCCTGGCCAAAAGGCCTGGTGGACCACCGTTCCTTATGCCCAGCCGAAGCCGGACATCCAGTACTAGGCAAGGGGGTTCTCCCAAAGAGAAAACCCCCTAGGGATCAGGGGAGGAAGGAAACGTATGGCCACACATCCTCCCCCTAGACTTCAGGTAAGGCCCGAGGACCCACACCCTCCATCCGTGAAAAACACACACATAAGAACAGAAAAAGTGACAAAACGTGGGAGTGGTAAATAAATAAATAAATAGAAAATAAAAAAGTGGTACCGTGCCTAATAGTGCACAGACCAGGCCCTGAGGCCTGTAGCAAAAATTGCCCCGGACTTAGCCAAAAGACCTGGTCCTTAGGGCGCTGTGCAAAAAGAAGTGAAAAACAGTGGCCATGTGTCATCTTCACACCGTGGGGTCCCACACCCAAGTGTTACTAGTGACACCCCTGAGGCGACTACTCAGGGGGCACTGAGTTTGCGGACTTTTTGCGTCCCCAGCCCCAGGCCAGACCAAGGTAGATCCGTCCAAATCAGGAGGTACTGGGTCTTTCCAGTCTTCTCAGAGGAATTACTCCCGGGGCCCCAGCTTATACTCGTGGCGCTCCCCGGTTTCTGTCCCTCCGGTACTAGCCTTCCGGACCCCCATCATACCAGTGAGGGTACTATACAACAACCATCCCCGCAAAGCTAGAATGGTCGGGAGCACCCCCACTGGACACTGATAAGAACAGATACTACAGATGCTTATATAGCACCGTCAATTTACGCAACGCTTTGCATATATATTGTACAACCACATCAGTCCCAAACCCTGAAAATGCTTACACATACTATGGAGAACAGGGAGAACATGCAAACTCTGTGCAGGGAGTGCTGTGGCTGGGATTTGAACCGATGACCCAAGTACAGTTAGGGAGAAGTGCTAACCACTTAGCCACTGTGATTCCCATTGATTACAAAATTACCTTGTTCTGCACTGATTCCATATAGGACATCTGTCTGGGCAGGGGCTTTTTCATGTCAGAGCTGATGATCTTATAGCTTATGAGGGAGAATTCAAGAAGCACATAGATTCATAAAATATAGATTGCTCTACAGCAAACAGCACAGTAGTGACATCATCAAATCTCAGTCCAAATCTTGTGAAACTAGCAGTCCGAGACAACAGTGTCTTAGAAGTTCTCACACTGCAGATATACAGCTATAACTCTATAGGTACAGAAGTGCCTAAGGATTGTCGCATTAGGAAGTGTGCAGCTATATTTCAGGTACTGATGTATTGAGTACTGCTTAGGGAAAATTAACATGTCTATATGTTTCATATATCATGGCAAAACTTCACTTTTGTGTTCAGGTCCAATTTAAACCCTGTGACCTCATCCCAGATAAGGAAACACCCTCTTTACATATGTTTCTTTCTATTATTCTTCCAACCCAGATTTACTCTTCGTTCTTATTCATTGTTTTTCTTTTGGTTCTTACTGTTGCCACAATTGTTACATCAACAGCCACTGGCTCATTGAGAAGCACCCCAAGGAGCCATTATGTTTTTACAATAATGCATATTGTTTTCAACACACCTGAACAAAAACTACATATTTTGTCTCATCAGTCTGTAGAACTGGTATTGTCTCCCCATGAAGATATGTGAAAAAGGAATGTTCCTCTTAATAACTCAGTATCCTCGGGGCATATCAGCTTTCATTAAGGTGCAGTCTGTTTATTACTCTAATTGTTTTAAACAATCCAGCTGTACTAACACTGGCTCCTGTTGTTCCCTCTGTTTAAGGCATTAAAAAAACACAAATAAAAATAAATTAAACTATATCTAATAAAAAAGAACAAACCAAAGATAGTGTAATACATGTAAGGAAGTAATTATCTACACAAATAAAACAAAGTCAACAAAAATTAGGAGCTTTCAGATTTCATGCATGGAAAAAATATTGCATAGAAATGTAAAGGGATGCAGCAGAACAAGTTTTACTTTTTTGAAACTATGGAAACTTTTCTGAACAATGGATACAAAGAGCAATACATTAAGTAATAAGATAAATACTCTTTGACACAAGTTATCAGTAACTTAATAATGAACTAAGAGAGTCAAAACGCAACCTAGAAAATGGTCCACTACTCAGTTCAGAGCCTATGGGAAGAAAACAGTCCTCAGGCAACCTTACTGAATCAGTTTGTCTCTACTTGGCACTTCCTCTTCCAAGCTCCACAATTATTCTTGACCATAGTAACTCACGAGGAGAACCTTGTCTAGGGGTAGGTTCTAATAACAGTTCTTAGCATGACCGGAGTTTTGGTTATGGTGTCAAATGCATACGCTCTATTTTTTCAGCCTCAACAGGAACTATGGCTTCAGCTTTCTGCATTTTCAATAAAATACTGCTCATAGGTTCAGTGCTGCCCTTTATCAAAGACTTACTTTACTTTCATGCCCCACCATGGCAACCTTTATTGTCAGGCTACCAGAAATGCCTCATGCTTTGTTTCCTGTATGTCCTGCCCATTCTATCTAAGCAGAGTTGAAGGTCTGCACACCGTTTTTCTGGTAACCAATACAGAAATATTATATTTGGTAGACAAGGGACCCTTTGGGAAATATCCATAGTCCATAACCTTAAAGTATACATAAATCCTAACAATGAATTTCTGTTATTTGCTCAGTTTAGGTCTGAAACCTACATACATACCTTGAAAGTGTTTTGTTATATCTATTCAAAAGAGTACAAAAATGCATGTTAATAACTTCCTGTGCTTTATGCCTCTGCTGCACTGTTATCAGTAGACTCTGTGGACTACATTACGCCCCTACAGTACCATCCCTAACATCAAGTTTATAATTAACAGATCCCCTGCAATTGCCTAGGACTCTTGAGCAATTACCCACTAGTGACATTTTATTGACTTGGCAACACCGTTTTTGGCCACAAATATTTGGTATGTTGTTGACCAATTACAAATTTTATGCATATAATCTCAAAGGGCAGAATGCAGGATTGATGATAGTCTAACATACCTTTAAGGTGAGTGGGTAACAATAGTGATTTCTTCCTTTAATATCTAGATACTCACCCACTTGGTGATGTCTATCAATGTGGAAACTAATCACTAATCACTAAGAATACCATCATTATTTATAATACCTTCCCCTCTTTTACTTCCACTTGTGAGATTTGCCCAGTGGCCGATTGTCTCCTTCTCCTCTTATGTTGATTTATGCATACTGGTCATTTGTAATTGATATTTGAAGATATGATTTTGTATGTATATATGAATGCTTTATACTACATACATTGATTTTTGCATTTCACTTATATAGATTTCATGTTAATGCTCCTTAAAAGCACATAGCCATGAAACATGTTGTGCTGGAGTTAGATATCCCGGGTCACGCATTCCTTAAGCGCATTACAATACGATTTGGACGGTGTCCAAATACGATAGTTTGGGTCAAGCGGCTGCATAATACCCAGGGAGCAAGAATACCAGTTAATTTGCACATTGTATAAATGGAATTTTTAATAAATTTTTAGTCCAGTTTTTTATGTGCTGAATGTTTCAATAAAGACTGTATTATAAATAAAACAATGAGTTGCCTGAAAAGTCTATCTTCTCTCTAACCCAAATTTTCCATGTTAAGAAATAGGACGTGGCACAGATTAAGTTGTATGTGTCCACAGCACATCCCTGTGGTGACATAAATGATTTCCTGTACAGTACACCCTCCACCCAAATTATGGAGATGAAGAGAGGGGAGGGTGATCTGTTAGCCTTAAATACTTCCTGTTCGAGGAAGACTACCCTTCTCCTCCACAGATACTGTACAGTAAGTGAACGATATCACCCCCAGGACAGTAAGTGTGTTACCGGCAGGATCACCAGGTAAAAATAAAAGAAGAAATTTTTTTTAAAAAGACTAGTGCAGCCATCACATCCAAGGACTGGCAAGCTGCAATTTGTTACATTTTTGTTCTTGGTTTCTGATACACATTAACCTGGCACTGTTTCAGGCTCCCCATGCTGCTGGGTTATTTACAAGCTACATCTTTTGTATGAGAGGAGCTGAGTCAAAATATAAAAAGGAACTTATTCAAAAGCCTCTTCACACGATACTATAGCATAGAAAAATACATACTTGACATTTATGGTAGGTTGCCATTTAAAAAGCTATTCATTTCTCTTACATTGCTTTGTTGCTTTTTACCAAATAAAAATTGAAGTCTCGTTGAATGTCAGAACAAAGACCGTTTGGCTATATTTTTATCAACAGTTCAGAAAACAACATCATTCCTTCTGATTAGAAAAAGGGAAATCTCTGCATCGGCAGCAGAAAAGGTTATTTACTGTAAGAGAGGAAGAAATATAAAATTCACCCAGACCTTTACGTAAGGGTCAGACACCCTCCTTTTTGACAGATCTCAGTCCTCTGTGTAACGTGAATTAACTTAAAGTCAGATGGAATAAGGTCATGAAAAATATGGAACATGAACGCAATTAAATAGGTTTCTTTGTAAGAGATACGGTATAGTTCATTTTTAAAATTCTTGGTTTAAGCAGCCAGGGTCATTTCATTAAGGGGTCAAAAAAGAGCACATGCCCTAGGCCCACCTGGACATAGGGCCATCAAGTGACTTGCAAGTAGTAGAGATTGCTTGTGAAGCTGAAAAAAAATCTCAACCATCCTAGAGTTGAAGTTAAAAACAGAAAATACTCGGCTAGGTATATAGATACACATAGCAGGAGAAGTGAAGGGTTAAACAAAAAAGATATTCAGCAGCTCGATCTTATGGAAATAACATATAATATCAGGGCTTTTTTTCAGCTGGAACTTGGTGGAACTCCCACCACCTCTGGCTCAGGCACTCTGCTCACCACTATCACTTGTAAACACAGAAGTCTGGCTTCTCCCACATATCTGAGCTACTGAGCGGATCCCACTGAGTGCAGGATGGGGACAAGGGAGGTGCAGGTGCCCGGGGTGCAGTGCGGATGCCGACACCCCCAAATGAGAGAGCCAGAGTCACCTACAGTGTACAAGGAGGTGTTAGAGCCTGGCTGGGTGCTTCCACTTAATACAGCAACAAAAGTAAGATGTGGAAGATGGTGTGCTTTTAATGAGGGGCAGAAATGATTAAGGCAGTGGAGGGGGGTGCATGCAGAGGTCAGAGCTGAAGAGGGGTGAAAGTGAGATGTGGATGGAGGTTGCAGCAGTATACAGTTTTAGAAGAAGGCTGAACTCTGTGTGTAAACACCCCCCCCCCCCAAACTCTGCTCTCTGTATGTGATGCATTCCTGGTATTTAATGCCCTTTAAGACCCTCACACTGTTAGTGACATTTGACCACACCCACTATTTGATGCGGTTTGGAGGGCGTTTGTGGGGAAGGGGGGGGGGGGTTGGGGCCATGCTTGAGTTCCTGCACCCATTTTCTGAGAAATAAAGCCCTGTACATTATTCACAATCTATAACTTCTAAAGAAGCCATCATGAAATGTAATGATATTTATCTGTTTTCTAAGACTGCCAACAAGCTACCTTACTTGCAACTATATCAACAGTTCCTATGATTAGCTAACTGCTTCTTTTTTTACCACAAGTCTGCACAGAGTTTGAGCTAAAATTAGATATGCCCTATATGACCTGTCCGAGAAAGGAGCCATTGCACATGCTCCAAAACGTGTTCCTGCCTCCTTGATGTCACTTTCAGTTGCGTTCCAGGCTGGCTCCTAGCGGCCATCCACTGTTCCACACCGCTGGTCAGTATTGCTTCAGATGATTACATCTCTCACAGGAGGATACCTTGGCGTCATATATTGGGACTGATAAGCTCATTTTTACTGCCCTCTAGCTTTTCCCTACAGGAATTTATGCTCTCCTTTTTAGGACACATCACTGAAAGATCATGTATCAGACCTTCTGTGGAGGAGATATGCATACTTTGGAGGATTTTTGCTACAAGCCTGTTTTACTTAAAGCGGAGTTCCACTCCCCGGTCAAAAAATAAAAGTCAGAAGATACAAAAACTGTAGCTGCTGACTTTTAAAAAACAGCTACTTACTTTTCCCTCGGTCCCGCGGTGTGTCCCCCGCAGCCTGTTTCACCGGCCGTCCTGGATTCCAGGAGGTCGGCATCTTCAGTGTGGGCACCCGGCTGTAATAGCTTGCAGCTTCACAGCCAAGTACCCACTGCTCATGCGCGAGTAGCGCTGCACTTCATGAATGGTCCTGTAGTCTTCTGGGACCTGTCACGTGTCCCAAAAGACTACAGGGAAGGATGACACCTGCTTCCGATCGCCTAGGTGATCGGACCGGAAGTGGGAGCGGGTACCTGTCAAATTTGGGTACCCGCTCCCCCCGCCCCCCACGGATGTCTTATTTCCACATTGGGATGTCACTTCGCTCTATTGCGGTTCATACTAATTGTGGGTTCAGCTTTTATACCACGGAGCGTTTTTTGCATTGAAAGATATATGATTTAGGACTTTCTTCTTATTCATTTGGACTATTTTGAGTCATTATTTATTTATTTTTTATGATTGCACATTTATATTGTTCTGTTGTGTAGCAACACTTATGGGCTACTATATCAGATTACATATGAATTGAAGGCTTTTGAGTTTCAGACAGATAGCACAGCACTTTTATTATGTTTATTGAGACTTTTACATATATTTGTAAGTGTTCTGTTTTAAACTCAAATTGTGAAACTATCATATTTTTTTCTGGCTAGCTGATAAGTGTGCTAGGAAAAATGTTGTTTTGCTGGTTCAGGAATAAAAACCTGACAGGAGTTTTAACACTTCCACATGCTATCCAATCTGTTCCCAGTTTCAGGAGAACTTTTGTCTGCGAGTTGGAAAGTTTCAGCCAAAGAAATTAATGAACAAAGCTGAAGCCTCCTTCACCCCTCCTCAAAGTCTGACTACATAATACTGTGGTTATTAGATGTTCTATCATCCGCCAATTTGTTAGCAAGACTCCAGCTCAGCAGCTTTATTGTTTTTTACATTTTTAATGCAGAGGACAATTTAATTTATTTGAAATCTACAGTATAATGAAGTCTAGATACTTTCTAGCTTAGCATACTAGTTTAAATAGTTTTGTAATTTCTCAGCATGGTGGGAGTACTCATAAAAAATGCATTCTGCCAGTCTGTACACAATGTGGTCCTACGATCCAGGATGCAGAGGCCGGCTGTCACTCTCCAGCCTCTATCTGAACTAATTAGTGAGGTCTTAATTGCTGTTTCCTTTAGCAATGGAATGAAATCATTGGGAAATCAAAAAATGTGACATGCCAATCAGTAACTGCTGTGCTTTGGACTTTGTACTTTTACAACAGTTTTAAAGAGGTCCTCCATTTAAATTTTAGCCACCTCCCGCCCGCCATATTGGCAAATGACAGACAGGTGGGAGCTCCCTTGTTTTGGGAGGATGTTATATGACGTTGTTCAACTCTAGCTGCACATGCGGCCCCTGGGGGCACGCGGCGCGGTGATCGCTGGTGAGCTGTGTCCCTTGAACACACTGCATCACCGATCGAGGTAAAGAGCCAATGGCAATGACTCTTTACCATATGATCGGCTGTGTCCAATCACAGATGGTCACAAATGTAAACACAGAGCAGGAACTTGCTGTTACCAGCTTCCTCTCCTCATACAGAGATCCTGTGTGAAGAGAGGAATCTTCTAACAGTGATTTACTGTTCTAAAGTGTACAGTGCCTAAACACTACACAGTACCCCTTTCACAGTGCCCATCAGCAGTGTTACTAGTGCCCATCAGTGCATCTGTCACCCATCAGTGTACCTGTCACCCATCTGTGCCCATCAGTGTACCTGTCGTCCATCAGTTCCCATCAGTGTACATGTCACCCATCGGTGCCCATCAGCAGTGTACCTGTCACCCATCAGTGCCCATCAGCAGTGCACCTGTCACACATTGTTCATCAGTGCTGCCATCACCAGAGTACCCATCACACAGCCACTATCAGCAGAGTACCATCACACAGCCACCATCACCAGGGCACCAGTCCTACAGCCACCATCAGTAGTCTACTTGTCCCGGTGCCACCAGAGCCGGCCATGTCAAAAACAATTTACACTAGTGATGAGGCATTCAAAATCCTCAGTATGACAGATGAGTGCAGCGGGGAGCTCTCACCGTCCGATTCCAATCCAGTGAACCCATCGACCATGTTTTTTGCCTGCTGCTTGGATTGATCTTTTGCCCTGCTACTGTAATAGTGAGATTCAAGTTAACACAGTGGTATCACATATGTGAGGTGCTTCACAGTAGAGTTCCAAGTAGAGAAAAACAGTTTTGGTTTTCTCCAGGTTTTTTTAATTCCCAGAACAGGGTCAGTTAGTCCCGAGGCTTTGAAGAGATGGGGTGGGACGAAGCCTCTACCCCTGTGCCCCGGTCCTAACTGACCAAGTCCCTAAGCCTGATGTTCCTGCCTGCTGCTTGGACCAACACTTTGGCTGTGCTGACCAAATCTCTGCCTATTGACTGTACTGACCCAGGACCTTTTATGAACCATGTTCCTGCCTGATGCCTGGACAAATACTCTGGTTGTGCTGACCATATCTCTGCCTGCTGCCCGTAATGACCCAGTACATTTTATGGACCATGTACCTGCCTGCTGCCTTAACCAATACTTTGGCTGTGCTGACCATATCTCTGCCTGCTGTCTGTATTGACCTTTTTATGGACCTTGTTCCTGCCTGCTGCCTGGATGTCAGCCTGCTGCCTGTACTGACCTGGACCAATGCTCTCCTCAAACCACAAGTAATCTTTTGTTTACAGTGTTTGTTGATTTTTGTGTTACATTTGTTGCAATGTTGGGTACATATTCTGTTCAGACATTGAAAAGGTCTTACACATGTGGTATCCCCATAATCAGGACAAGTATCAGAATGTATTTTGGGGTGTAATTCTTGTTATGTTCATGCTGTTTGTTAGAAATATGGATTGACAACTTTGTGTTAAAAAAATTGTTTCATTTTCTTTCCACATTTTCCAAAAACTTGTGTAAAAAAATGTTCAAAAGACTCATTATGCCTCACAAAAAATATACTGGAGTGTTTGCTTTCTAAATGGGATCATTTTGTGGGTGTTTCCATTGTCCTGGTGCCCCAGTGCCTTCAGAAATGTGATAGTTTGCCAGGAAATTAAATGTTTAATTTTTTTCCCCTAGAAGGCCTAAAGGTGCTACTTTGATGTTGGGCCTCTCTATGTGGTCAGGCTGTGGAAAAAGCCTCACACGTAGTATCCCCATACTCAGGAGGGATAGCAGAATGTATTTTGGGGTGTAATTTTTGAGATGTACATGCTATGTGTTAGAAATACTTTATATATGGACAACTTTGTGTAAAAAAAATACATTTTAATTTTCTTTCAGCATTTTCCAAAAACGTGTGGAAAAAAATGACATGTTAAAAAGACTCATTACAGAATATACAGTGGGATGTTTGCTTCTTAAAATTGGGTCATTTTGTATGTAATTCCATTGTCCTGGTGCTCCAGGACCTTCAAGAGTGTAAGAGGTAGTCAGGAAATTAAATTTGCAATTTATACCCCTAGGACACCTGACGGTGCTCCTTGCATGTTGAGCCTCTCTATGTGGCTAGGCTGTGAAAAAGTCTCACACATGTGGTATCCCCATACTCAGGAGTAGCAGAATGTGTTTTGAGGTGTAGTTGAAAGTATTCATATGCAGTGTGAGAGAAATAACCTGTTAATATAAACTGATAATTAATAAAAAAAATACTAATCTTCAATAGAATTGTGGGAAAAAATTGCAACTTCAAAAAACTCAATATACCTCTTACTAAATACCTTGGACTGTCTATTTTTATAAAGGGGTACTTTTTTTGTACTGTCCTGGCTTGTTAGTATCGTAAGAAATTAGATCAATTTTCAATGATTGATACCATAGCTTGTAGATTCTACAACTTTTACACAGACCAAATAATATACACAGATTTCAATTATTGTTGCCAAATAAATGTAGCAGTAAAAATGTGGCCAAAATTTATGAAGAAAAATTACTTATTTGCAAAGTTTTACAACAGAAACAAAGAAAATTTTCAAAATGTTTGGTATTTTTCATTTACAGCTCAAAAGATAAAAAAAAACCCAGTGCTGTTTAAATACCACCAAAAGAAAGCTCTATCTGTGTGGAAAAAAAGGACAAACATGTCTTATGGGTACAGTGTTGCAGAAATTGTCAGTCCAACAGTCCAAGTGTGAAAGCACTGAAAGCTAAAAAATTGGTGTGGGCAGGAAGGGGGTATAAGTGCCCAGTAGATGAGTGGTTAAAAAGGAAAATACTTTACAAACATTAATCCAACCTACCCCACCTGGTCCCCCTAATGGTATTTATAACTTCTACTGCTGGCTTCAGATCAACAAGTGGCCTGGAGCACCAATGGTGTACTACACTGTACTGGCTAGTCTTCTGTCAAGCCAGCTGGCCATTCAGCCATTCAGAGCCATTCAGAACCCATGTGAGGCATTTTCTCTACAAATCCTAATGAAGAAGCCATCTACCTACAACCACCAAAAAACTACTAAAATGAATAGAGCCAAGGACAGTTGTGTTATAGACATTTAGGTTTATGTTTGTTGATTGTTGTTGGGATGAGCTATGTGAGCTGGGGATAGGTAGCAGGTACAAAGCTCCCTGGGGTGAGCACACTTTCAGGCACAGATACTGTCAGGAATGGACTCAGCACTGGTGGTGGGACCCACCTGCCGTGTGGGCTGCAGTACCAGGGCTGACCAGCAGGTGCTCTCAGCAGCCAGAAGCTCACTCCTGTAGTCAGCCAGCACCTGGGGCTGATTGCGGGAGGTGTATTTAAGGAATGACCAGGCCTGTGATCAGGGCCTTGGTGTATGTTTCCCATGAGCCCCTGTACCTGATATCCTGTGTTCCTGCCTCGTTGCTGACCCTGCTTGATCCTGACCTCTGCTGACCGTCTGCTGTTGAACCCCTGGCTTGCCTGACCATCCTTCTGCCTGATCCACGGTACCGCGCTGCCTGCTACCTGCTGAACCTGGCTTGTGACCCCGACCATTCTCTGCTTGCTCCTCCTGTACCATGCTGCCCGCACGATACTGACCCGGCCTGTCTGACTACGCTTACTTCACCCGATGATCCATCCATCCCACACGGATCACCTTTAGTAAGTCTGCCTGCCTCTTCCCATCAGACTCCGTTCCTGCACTCCCCTGCCAGTACTCTCTACCACAGCCGGACGCACACAGGGGTCGCGACCTGGTTCCATTCTGCACCAAGTCCATCCCCACCATCAGGGGCCCTGGTGAATAGCAGGCTGAGACTTAGACCCCGCGCCCTGAGGAAATCCGTGCTGTGGGCTGCTAGAGACACTGCCAGGCGGCACCTGACAGTACCTTACGGCCTGCCTGACCATTCCACCTCTCCAGCCTGACTACGCCTGTGTTCCTGAAGCCTGCTACTTCCCTGTGTCAGTCCACACATTTCTGGTCCTACCCGGATCCCTAACAGATACCAGTCCCATGATGTAGTGACAAACAGTGATGTGTTTATTGGTGCTATTTACAAGTCTATTCAAAGGTGCTTTACAGTGTTCCACAAAATAGAAGGCTGAGCAAGCCTAATGCTTGTCAGTCTCCACAAACAATTTTACAGCTTCCAGCAACCTTGCAGCTCTCACAGACACGACTTGTCTGTTCCCAAGGCTCTAGAACTGCTCTCCAAACTTTCTAAACAAAAGGACATTTTTCTGTCCTTCAGACTGTAGAGGGGCCGGACTGTGACCAGTGGAAGTAGAAAATGTCCTGGTGTCAGTGAGAGTGAATAATGCCCTATTACTGGTATTGTTGGTGTACATGGGAGGAATATTGCCCGATTGTTGATGTCAACGGGAGGAATCATACCCCATCGTTGGAGTCAGTGGGAGGAATAGTGCTTCATCGTTGGTGTCAGCGAGAGGAATAGTGTCCCATCATTGGTGTACGTGGGAGGAATATTGTCCCTTGGTTGATGTCAACGGGAGGAATCGTACCCCATCATTGGAGTCAGTGGGAGGATCTCATCGTTTGTACTAGTGGGAGGAATGGTACCTCATCGCTGGTGTCAGTGGGAGTAATTATGTCCCATTGTTAATCTCAGTGGGAGGAGTAGTGTGCCAAGGGCCAGAAAGGCAGGTAAAGGGCAATATCCGGCCCCCTGAGCCATAGTTTGGAGACCACAGCTGTAGATCCCTGACTCTTAGTTCCAAGTGATCCTAAATTGCCAAAAGGGAGAGGTGCAAAACTCTAACTGGAAAAAGAGGTCTCTAAAAGTGTACAAGAGGAGCCTGGGAGATGTGTAAATTCCGAACAGGACATTTCCAGGCTCATTTTGAGACACTCTACTACAGCTACTATTAAACCATGGTCTTCTCTGCATAATCCAAATCAACAAGTAAGCTTCTCATCCTAACTTTCTACAGGAGGAACAAAATAAAATGACTCGTATTAGGCTAGCCCAGTGTTTCTCAACTCCAGTCCTCATGGACCCCCAACAGGTCATGTTTTCAGGATTTCCATTATTTTGCACAGGTGATTTGATCAGTTTCACTGCCTTAGTAATTACCACAGCTGTTTCATCTGAGGGAAATCCTGAAAACATGACCTGTTGGGGGTCCATGAGGACTGGAGTTGAGAAACACTGGGCTAGCCTAATACGTGACCTGAAGCAGCCAAGACTTTTGTCTACCTGATCCTAGTAGACATTCCAGTGTTCTTCAGATGATGTGCTCCATTAGTTGTCACAAGAATTACACAGTACCCATATTATTTAGCAGACATTTGTCCAATCTCTTTTAGCAAAAAATCTGATAACATTTTTGATGTTTGTACTTTCACATGAGATCAATAACATTAAAATTATCAATAAATGGCAAACAGATTCAGTGAACAGTGGACCTGGTGAATTTTGTTATGAGTGACCAACATAGGTGCAAAATGCCTGAGAAATTGGTAAATCTGCTACTTGCAACTTTCTAAATATAAATTTTGTTATTCTCCACGGTGAGATTTCTTGCAAAGATTATTATTATTATTATTATACAGAATTTATATACAGCCAAAAATTTATGCAACACTTTACAACATAAGGGCAGACAGTACAATTACAATGCAAATTAATACAGGAGGATTCAGAGGGCCCTGTTCATTAGAGCTTACAATCTAAGAGGGAGGGTCAAGAGATACAAAAGGTAATAACTGTGGGGGATGGGCTGATGGACAAAATACATGTACAGTTGTTAGGTGGGGAAGGATAGGCCTCTCTGAAGAGATGAGTTTTCAGGGATTGTCTAAAACAGGACAGAGATTAAGATAGTCTAACACATTGGGGAAGGGAATTCCAGAGGATGGGAGCGGCTCTGGAGTAGTCCTGGAGGTGAGCATGGAAGGAGGTGATAAGGGAGACAGAGAGTAGGAGGTCTTGGAAGGAACAAAGAGAATGATTTGGTTGGTATTTTGAGACTTGGTTAGTGATGTAACTAGGGGCTGAGTTGTGGATGGCTTTATAAGTTGTTGTAAGTATCTTGAATTGTATTCGTTTGGGTGAGCGGGAGAATATGTGAAAAGGAAATCAAGGCCCCAAAATTTCAAATGAATGACAGATTGCAAAAGATAGCAAGAGAAACCCCCCAAATTCTTCAAATATATTAATAGTAAAAAGGTCCGGTCCAAGCATGTAGGCCCTTTACAAAACAATCTAGAGTGGGTGACTGGGGACAAAGAGAAGGCAAATTTAGTAAATACCTTCTTCAGCTCTGTGTATACAAAGGAGCATGGGGGAGCTCTTGTCCATAATGGGCATGGTATTGACACAGCTCCAGATAATCCACATTGGCTCACAGTTGATATGATCCAGAAATATTTAGACAGAATAAAGATGAATAAAGCACCTGGACCGGATGACATACACCCACGGGTCCTTGAAGAATTGAGCTCTGTCATTTCAAAGCCATTCTTTCTCATTTTTAGGTACTCTTTAACGACTAGCATAGTACCAATGGATGTGGTGCCTATATTTAAAAAGGGGTCAAAATCTTTACCAAGTAATTATAGACCTGTTAGTTTAACTTCTATAGTTGGGAAAATACTGGAGAGTTTAATAAAAGACCACATAGATGAGTTCTTGCTGGAAAAAAAATATTTTAAGCAACAGAGAGCATGGATTCATGAAAGACAGAAGTTGTCAAACAAATCTGATTTCTTTTTATGAGGGGGTGAGCAAAACCTTGGACAGAGGGGTGGCAGCGGACGTGGTATACTTGGATTTTGCAAAAGCGTTTAAGACAGTTCCCCACACACAGCTAATGTGTAAAGTAAAGTCTGCAGCAGCCTTTCTCAACCTTTTCAACACAGAGGAACCCTTGAAATGATTTTTTGGTCTCGGGGAACCCCTGCTAAAAATTACTGTATCTACAGCTCATGATAAATTTGTGTGGTGGTCAGTGGGAAGAATGTTCCTTACACTTGTGGTCATTGAGAAGAATTACCCCCTTATAGATAGCTAAAAATGTCAATAGTGTCAGCAGGAACCTATCTGAGAGGCGTATATTGCTTGTTGCTCAAGAAACCCCTAGAAACCTCTGGAAGAACCCTGGTCTACAGGCTTGGAAAAATTGGTAAGTGTATAGAAAAATGGCTAAAATATCATATTCAGAGAGTAGTGGTTAATGATTTATACTCTGAATGGTCTGGGGTTGTTAGTGGTGTACCCCAAGGTTCAGTGTTGGGACCCTTACTTTTTAATATATTTAGAAATGATATAGGGTCTGGGATTGAAAAAACTGTTTCAGTCTTTGCAGATGACACCAAGCTGTGCAGTGGAATAACGTCCTTACAGGATGTCTTCAACTTACAAGCCGACCTCAATGCACTGAATAATTGGGAAACTATGTGGCAAATGAGGTTTAATGTTGATAAATGTAAGGTTATGCACTTGGGGGCTAAGAATATGCATGCATCATACATACTGGGGGGGGGGGGTACAACTTGGGGAATCAATGGTGGAGAAGGATCTGGGAGTTATGGTAGATCACAAGCTTAATAATGGCATGCAATGCTAAGCTGCAGTTTCTAAAGCGAACAAAACCCTATCTTGTATTAAAAGAGGTATAGACTCCAGAGAGAGAGATATCATATTACCCCAGTACAAATCATTAGTAAGACCTCATCTGGAATATGCAGTTCAGTTTTGGCCACCAATTCACAAAAAGAACATTGGGGAACTGGAGAAAGTGCAGAGAAGGGTTAATAAGAGGCATGGAGGAAAGATTAGAGGAACTGAATTTATTCTCTTTTGAGAATAGGAGATTAAGGGGGTATATGATCAACATGTATAAATACATCAGTGGTTCATATAGTAAACTCAGTGTAGAGTTATTCATTGTGAGGTCATCACAGAGGACAAGGGGGCACTCTTTACGTCTGGAGGAAAAGAGATTTAATCTCCAAATATGGATAGGTTTCTTCACAGTAAGAGTGAAAATATGGAATAGAGTTGGTTCTGGCCAGCTCAGTGGATTGCTTTAAAAAAGGCCTGGATTCTTTCCTAGATACACACAATATAACTGGATACTAACATTTATAGGTAAAGTTGATCCAGGGAATATCCAATTGCCTCTCAGGGGATCAGGAAGGATTTTTTTCCCCTGCAGGAGCAAATTACATTATGCTTAGGATTATAACTTTTTTTTTGGTTGAACTGGATGGACTTTTGTCTTTTTTCATCCAGACTATTTAACTATGTAAGCAAGGGAGAGATTGAAGATGTGAGTTAGAGATTGTAGGATAGAGCCAGGGGGTGACCGTAGCATTTGCGACAGAATAGGGTCCAGGGGGCACGTGGTTAAGTTGGTGTTAGAAAAAAGTCTAGCAACTTTGTCTATAGTAATGGGGTTGAATGCCGGAAGTAGTGATTGTACCTGTGGATGTAGAAAGCTAAGTAGGGGAGGTAACTGCATGTCTAAGATCTCCTAATGAATTGTATATATTTTCTTTTTGAAGTGATTGCCGATCTCCTGGGCAGTGAGTGAGTTAATGGGTGGAGGCAGTGGAGACTGAATAAGAGAGTTGAAGGTAGAGAAGAGTTGATGGGGACTGGATGAGAAGGTGTTAATGAGAGTAATGAAATAGGTCTGCTTGGCAGTGTGGAGGCAGGAATTGTATTTCTGGAGGGCATTTTTATATTGGTTGAAGTCTATCTGAGTCTTACGCCATAGAAGCTCAAGAGCATGGCTATGTTTTTTGAGACCTCTGGTGTCATCTGTTTGCCAAGTTTGTATGGGTCAGGACCTGACTATTTATTTAGGGGGGGTCGAGCTTATCTAGGGAAGATGACAGTGAACTGTTGTAGACAGAAGTGGCTATATCTGGGCAGAACAGGGATGATATTTTGTCATAGAGGTGGTCAGTAGCACAGTAGAGAAGAGAAGGGTTGAGTAGGCGAAGATTCTACGGGTAACTGTTAGGTGGTTGGTGGGAGAGGAGCTGGGAGACAGGGAGAGAGTGAAACTAATAAGATGGTGATCAGAGAGCGGGAGAGGGTTGATGGAAAGGTTGCACGGAGTGCATAGATAGGAGAATACAAGGTCAAGGGTGTTGCCATTGGAGTGAGTAGAAGCATGTATCCATTGCTACAGGCCAAAATAGGAGGCTAGATTAAGAAATTTAGAAGTAGCAGGAGTGTTAGCATTAAAAGGGATGTTAAAGTCACCGAGAAGGATTGTGGGGATTTCAGAAGAGAGAAAGAATGGTAGCCAGGCAGAGAAGTCATCAAGGAAGGTAGATACTGGACAGGGGGCCAGTAAATCACAGCAGTTCTTAGAGAAACAGGAGAGAATAGACGTATTGTGCCTCAAAAGAGGAGAGTGTCAGAGAGGGATGTGGGTAATGAACCTCCA
Organism: Staurois parvus; assembly: GCF_062004578.1. NCBI lineage: Eukaryota > Metazoa > Chordata > Amphibia > Anura > Ranidae > Staurois > Staurois parvus. The sequence goes on from NW_028318241.1 coordinate 1,315,291, forward strand.
TGGGGCTAGGAGGATTCCTACTCCACCTCCCTTTCGTCCACTGGGTCTGGGAGAGTGAGTCCAGAGAAGAACACCATGGAAAAGGGAAGCAAGGGAAGCAGTGTCAGAATCATGAAGGCAGGTTTCAGTAACGGCAAGTAGGTTAAAGGAATTTATGATAAGAGGCCATGGAGGGAGGTGAATTTGTTACAGACAGAGTGGGCATTCCAGAGGGCACATGAAAAGGGGAGGCTGGCTTTGGGAAGAAGAGGAATGGAGACTAAGTTCTTTGGATGGCGGCTTCTGCCGAGGGTGCAGGGTGATGGGAGTGTTGGGCACACTTAACTGATGGAGGCCTAGGGTTTGGGGACATATCTCCAGAGGTTAGAAGAAGCAGAAGGGTGAGGGAGGTAATATGGGAGCACAATTTGTATAAGGGGACATGCCTCAGCACCCTGGAGGTGAGCATGTGGATTTATGAGCATGTGGATTTAGAATTACTGTAGTAGGAGTTGGTGAGTGTAGTAATAGGGAGAAGACATATAAGCTGTGTGGCGGAGAAGAGGGAAAAGGGACTTTAAGGAGAGCAGATACAACTGTCAAAAGGAGTGGTAGAAAGCGTATCATACAGAGTAGAAGGAGAGCAGAATAGAGAGAGGGTCACCTGCAGCCTGTTTGTTGCTTTTCAATGCAGTTTGCTATGTATGCTCGTATCCTGCAATCGCTGAAGCGCAGAGCCTCAAGTGCAAATCACTTGTATAAAGAATCACTTCTAGAAAGAATCACAAAAGGAAAGACTCTCAAAAGGAAAGAATCTCGGCAATGTCCCCCCCAGTAAAGTCCTTTTCCATAAAGGTGCTCAGGATTTATACTATTAAGGGTGGGGTGGTTGGTTGTTAATTAATTAACCATGAGCTAATATAAGGATGGCTGGCTGGCTAGCAAAGCAAGCTTTTGACATCTAAGCCAGGCTTGCAAGAGGGAAGAGAGAGTTGTAAAGATAAGACCAGCCATAACTTAGGTAAGATACTTACAGAGCAACATAAACATAATGATGCAGAAAGGGCATCAGATGGTGAAGGAACCAACATACCAAAATGCACAAAGACACAGTGAAAATGAGCAGTCAGTGTTCAGTTCTGGGTGGATGTAGGCAGCAACATACCAAAATGCACAAAGACTCAGTGAAAATATAAATAAATAATTTGTCAATGCTATATTTAGCTGAAAATTGTTTGGAAACATTTGGAAACTCTGCAATAATGAAGTTGAGTAGGCAAACTGCTAAACATTAAAATACACATAGGTGTACATTCCTATCTACCAAAAAATATTTGTAATTCATTTTAGTTAACCCTGTGATTAAGGCACCTCTGTATCCTGCATAGCCAGGTAGGTGATACATCTGATTACTAATTCCGCATTTCAGTTTCCTGTCTCTTCTCCACCTCCAGTCTTTTTATAGGGCAATGAATCTACATCATCATCTATAACCACCAAACATTGAGTAATCTCAGCAAACTATAGCTTCGAAACAGGAAACACTGTAAAATAAACTTCCTGGCTGTACGTGGTGGCAGGAGTGAATGAATCACAAGATTGACTAACCAATTATAGATCTGATGTTGCAGGTAAAACAGCATAGAAAACTGCTTTCCTGGACTTCTGTGTTAAGAGTATACATATTTGTGACAAATGAAATAGGATTTTGGTGGTATTTCCTATAGGATGTATTTACCAAAGATGTAAGCCCACTCTACAACACATCAATCTCCTGCTATGATGAAGGAACACCTCACTGTGATTAACAATAGAAATTCACACCGGCCTTTTAATTTCTCAACTGGGCTTGAGATTATGGGTACAAAAAACACTGAAGTCATCTGCATATCCCCCATGGTGCTTTCCTGTCTAATTCCTTGTCTCATGGGAATCATAAAATGTAATAAATTATTGTTACAATCTGCTCATAAAATACTGAGGGTGCATGATCTTTTTTCTACTTCTTGTAAAATGTGCATTACCATGCATTTATCATGTACCTGGTGGATGCCTGAGGTAGTGAGGTTAGTCTCTCTTGTTTCTCCAGCCCAGTGTTTCTCAACTCCAGTCCTCATGGACCCCCAACAGGTCATGTTTTCAGGATTTCCATTATTTTGCACAGGTGATTTGATCAGTTTCACTGCCTTAGTAATTACCACAGCTGTTTCATCTGAGGGAAATCCTGAAAACATGACCTGTTGGGGGTCCATGAGGACTGGAGTTGAGAAACACTGCTCCAGCCCAAGTGAAGCTGGTAGTGATAAGTGGAACAGAGCAATGGAGGGAGATGAGTGCTGGCAGCTGTAGTGAAGTGTGAACCTCATGGTTGTACAGCCATACAGAAATCTCTATTGGGCAGGCAGACATCAGCAGGAGTTCACTGGTGGGTGAGCAGGAACAGGAGCCAGCAGACAGGAGTGATTTCCAGGGACAAGCCAGAGTCAGTAGACAAAACAGCAGACAGAAGCAGGTCAGGTTATTGGGCCAAAGCAACAGGAGATCAGATGTTCAGGCAACAGTTAGTGGGGTGATCCAAGAGTGGATGAAGAACATTAGCGGCTCAATGCAATAGAGCTTTTTTACTAAAGACAAAAAGACTGTTCCCTTTGCAAGGGAATTGCCCCCAGAGCAAAGTGAATGAGGGGAAGCTCTGCGCTGACTTCCATCGTCCAATCATGTACAAACAAAAATGCTGTTTTTTCTATTTTCCAGGCATGTGATAGGGTATTCTTTGCAAAGTGAAATTTCACTGCATTCTTTAAGTTCTGGGGAACATTCCCTTGCAAAGTGCAACCTCTCATGCAAAGTGAATCAACCCCCAAGTCTGCTTTCTCTGCTGCTGCGGCGGACTGACCATTTGGAAACTCGGGCACTGCCCGAGGGCCCGGGATCAGTAGGGGGCCCCATGAGCTACCCCTGGAACCTTTTTCATAGGCTTTTTTGAGTTTGGGCAAGGACACAGGGGCCCCATGATCCCCTATTGCCCAGGGGCCCCATGAGTTGTCAGTCCGCCCCTGCTCTGCTGTCTCCTATTGTGAACACATGTGCCTGCAGCAGAACCTAATTGGCTGCTAGTGCTGCTCCTCACTTTCAGGGGAAGACAGGAGGCTTATGTAAAGATTCATTTAGTTTTACTTGTGGTTTGTAAAAACACACATATAGAACATTTTTTTAAAAATACCCAAATGTACTAAGTGGTGTTTTTATTTATTTCTGCCTGGAGCTCAGCATTATAAGGTAAACCTATCTTTGATTTTGCGATTATACTATAGTGCAGCTGCATGGCTGCACTACTATGTAATTACTTTTATCTATACAATGATACATTTGCTTAAACTGATCACGAAGGCTCTGATTTAATGCAGCCCATGAAAATTCAGTGACTCCAGAGAAGAAAGACAACCTTATAACTTTCTTTACCCATCTCATTTTGGCAGAACATACAAGCCAAGCTTCCAATATTTCCCTTTCATTGACTCTAAAAGAAAGAAAAGAGCTAATTTCTCCCATCTCTTCAAAGTCTTCTCTTGTACATGAGATACCCAGGAGATCTGAAAGTTTCCCCTTAATCTTTCCTGAACAAGTCATTTTATTCCATGCTTATAATACACCAATTTGCTGCATCAGTTATTTTTCTTAAATTATTAGATTTTATCTTTTGCCATGGAGATAAGGTAGCCCCTAATGGCTAGCGCCCGGGCTTCTGACAGAGTATTTAATGAGACTACGGCATTATCATTTTTGTCACAAATTCCTGCGAATGCGTAAGTGAGTTGGCTATAATTGTATTTTTTAATGAGTGCAGAGAGAGGGAACATCGCATAGACTAGTAAGAATGTATGTCACTGTTAATATAAAACAACAGCCCTTTACAAGGAATAAAGATAATTGTAAGCAAAAAATGGAATGAAGGATAAGATATGATCTCTTCACCCACAACTTGTCAGTTCCGTGATAATAATTGTAGCACTTGTCAATGATATCAATGGCTATTATTTTTAAAACCCTTACATGAAGGCAACGGCTTGGCTAAAAGACTGGATTTTCAATTGCATGCACTGGCATTGTGTGAAACAGATTTAACAGTAAATACACAAGCACAGAAATTTCTACATTACAGGACATCCCTCCTACCTAACCTTGCTCACACGTTCAGCCAATGTATTGAATACTTTAGTAGACCTAGCATTATATATTTTTTTCACATTACGTGTATGCATGATAAGTAAATATGTCAGGGTAACATTTACAGGAATTTATTATGATCCGAGATCAAAGCATACTCCCTGACAGTGGGGGTTATTTACTATAACTGGAAAGTGCAAAATCTGGTGCAGCTCTGCATAGAAACCAATCAGATTCCATGTATTATTGCCAAAGCCGAATTCAACAAGCTGAAGTTAGAAGCTGATTGGCTACCATGCACAGCTGCACCAGATTCTGAGTGCACCAGCTTTAGTAAATCTCCCCATATGTCTTCATCTGTCTCTCTCTCCAAAAGGACAGCATTATCTTTGTTCAGGGATTGCTCAGTCATCTTCTATTTCCCAGACTGAGATATTGGTTCATGGATAACATGATTATATAAATCTTGGTACTTGCATATTCAATTTATGTTTTTGGCTGTATTTAAGCTTGTTGCCTCACAGAGCCCCTGTCCCCCATAGCTGCCTCTTACTTTGTAACTTAACACAAATCAAGAGACATTACCCTATCTGGGACTTTTTGATAGCAAAGACAGAGAATCAACATATAGTAGCATGTATACATAAAATTACTTGTTACATGGTGGTTACATGGTCAGGAAGACTCATTCACACTTGTCGAAAAACGGTTCGCAGGCAAGTTCTTCTTCCTCTGCGGCTTAAAGTGTATGTTTGCTTAGCGTTTTGTGACAGTTCTAGGCCTCACCACTGTGTGACTATAGATAGAAGACACACAGGATTCTCAAGGATACAGTTTGAGGGGCTCCAGAGTATTTTGTCTGTGAGGAGAACATTGGGGTTTCAGTTTTATTCGGGTTTAGTAATCCCAGATCATGGTCCAGAGTCCGAAGGCTTCAAAGAGTCTTGGGTAGAATGAAGACTTCAATCCTGTGTCCAGATCTTGCCGGAGACCTGCAGGCTGTGTGTGAGTCTGCAGGTGTGCACACTCTTTAAAAGCAAGGGACTTACCATAGCCCAGGGCTCCCATTTGGAGACATGTCTGAGCTCCCCTCAGGAAAGAGGTGTGTGCCCCAGCCAGGAGACAGGTGTACTCCGATTAGAAGAGGTGCTCTACTCAGGAGACAGTACTCCATGTTGGAAGAGGGAGTCCCAACCCACAGAACTGAGAGAGTTGGGATAGCTAAGGAAGTCTGATGGACTGGGAGAGCTGAAGCAACTAGGGAAGTCCTGGAGATTGTAGGAGTCTCTAAGTCTCAGAGGAGTGAAAGATCCTGAAGGGCCAGGAAATCCCTTATTGAGAGGCCAGGGAGTGAGTCTGTGCTGCAGGGAGAAGACATTTGTACTGACCAGGCCGACACCTGCAATTACAGTGAACCCTACTGTTGCATAGACTGAGAGTCTGTAACTAAATGCTGAGAGCCAGGAGAACCAAGGGAGCCAGGGCTGGCCGAGAGGGACCATTTCAAAGCCAAAGGGTAAGGTTTAGGGCCTAAGCAGCAGCGCTACTGATGAGTTTAGTTTTTTCTGTTACTTGTTCATGCTGTCTGAAACTGACACCACTGCATGGTCAACTGATTTTGCGGACTTGACTTTCATTTTGTTTCATAAAAGTGAATCGGCAAGCCCTTAACCACAGTTCAGACTGGCATTGGCTCATTGAAAGAAATCTACCACTGAGCTAAACAATCCTCACATGACACTTCCCGTTTACACAGCATACCTAAAGAAGAGTTCTTTTTCTATATTTCTTTATTTAGATGTTTCTAAAAGAAGGTGCCATGGTTGACTGCAAGCATTTCTCAAGTTCAGTGTGATCTGTCTCCACAGAAAGGCTAAAGCCGGCCATATACAGTTCTAATCTTGGCTGTTTCATAAGGGACTGGCTGAGATTCAAACCATGTATGAGCAGACTAAATACATCCAAGTTGATCGATTGATAAAATTGGGTACAACCACCCTGTCAGATTTTACTTGAAATTATTGTTGGTGGCTATTATAGCCACTAGCAGTAATCACTGTGTTCTGCCGGCAGAGATGGCTCCCCCCACACCTCCTCCGGGAGAACACAATGGCTCCGCGGGAGGGATTCTCCTATTAACACTGACAGTGTTGATGAGGGAATCAAGTGATTTTTTTTTTCTTGCGGTCTATGGCCAGCTTTAGGGCCAAAATGAGCTCCTTTTCATGGACATACAATGGAGATGCCCAGCTTGTAACCCTTTGTTTAGATAAAGTGTTCAAATCTAATTTGCAACTGATGAGATCTGCCAGCACAGTACAGATGGGGTGAATTATGGCAAACACAGGTCCACAGCCCCCTCATAAACAAGGGACTAGTAGGATTTTAACTGCTGGAATTTTCAGAAAAGAACATAAAAAATGAAAAGCTATACAGTATTTTCAAAATATATTTTTTGCTATGTGAATGATGATATATCAAAGGATTTTCTGGAATTTGGGCATTGTGTATCCCGCAATTTTGTATGCGTGATCGCAGCACGTTTGGCACACACAAAAATGCGCCAACGATAGCGGCAAAAATGCCCTGGATTTTTATGTGCCATTGAAACAAATGGCACCTCAGCACGTGATTGCGCGTTTTCACTTTTGCAGCACATTTTCAAATTGCAGGCAGAATCGTGGCATTTCTGCCCACAATTTGAAAAAACGTAGTGTGAATGGAGCCTTACAGTTTTTTCTAAGAACTCCTCAGGATATCTTGGCTGTAAGTATTACAGGTGGACATGGACACACGATGACTTCCAGTGACTCCAAGTAATCTTAAATGTAGGACAAGCAATTAATTCAGAGGGGTTGTTATAGAAGATCCGCTAATTTGAATATTAGTAGGACCTGACTTTCATAAAAGGAGACAAAATTACTTGTTAGTTATATTTAAAGATGTTCGCATCCAAGGATCTCATAGCTGTGAGTATTACAGGTGGACACAGATATGCTATTCCTCCCAATGACTCCTGTACGACAAGCAAAGGCAACAGATAATTCTGTGTGGCTGGTTTAGTAGATATGCTAAACTGATTTTTATTAGGACCCGTCCTTCAGAAAGGGGGATAAAATTACTAGTAAGTTATATTTAAGAATCAATAGAGAACCCTAAACTGTCCACGCTATCATGGCCGGATTTACATCTCAGGAGCCTATATTATTATTATTATACAGGATTTATATATCACCAACAGTTTGCGCAGAGCTTTACAAAATGAAGGCAGACATTACATTTACAATACAAGTTGGTACAAGAGGAAACAGAGGGTCCTGCTCGTTAGAGTTTGCAATCTAGGAGGAAGGGTTGAGTGATACAAAAGGTAATAGCTGTAGGGGGGATGAGCTGATGGAGGAAATAAATGGCGGTTTACTAGGTAGAAGCAGGATAGGCTTCTTTAAAGAAAAAGGTTTTCAGGGATCGTCTAAAGGTGGATAGATTAAGAGATAGCCAGATAGATTGGGGTAGGGAGTTCCATAGGATGAGAGAAGTTCGGGAGAAGTCCTGGAGGCGAGCATGGGAGGAGGTGACACAGGAACTAGAGAGCAGAAGGTCTTGGGAAGATCGAAGAGAGCAGTTTGGTTGATATTTTGAGACCAGGTTGGGGATGTAGCTGGGGGCAGAGTTGTGGATGACTTTTTAAGTTGTTTTTTTAATTGTATTCATTGAGCAAGTGGAAGCCAATGGAGGTATTGGCAGAGAGGGGTAGCAGACACTGAACGGTTTGATAAGTAAGGAGCCTGGCAGCAGTATTTATGATGGACTGGAGGGGGAATAGCCTATCTAATGGTAAGCCAATCAGGGGGGAGTTGCAGTAGTCTAGTCGAGAGATTACCAGGGAGTAAATTAGGAGCTTTGTGGTATCATTGGTTAAAAAGGTGCGTATTCTGGAGATGTTGCGGAGGTTGAGGTGGCATGATTTGGACAGGGATTGGATGTGGATGAGCCTATAGGAAGCCTATAGCCTATAGGATGAAAATTCTGACGCTCCACCACCCAAAAAAAAAGACAGTAAGACCGACTTTTTTTTTCTTGATAAAATATTTTTATATTTGTAAAGGGGAATGCAATAGACTTTAATGTAAAGGGTAACACTGCGGGCTGTGATGTAAAGGGGAACTCTGATGTAAGGGGTCTCTGGTCACCAGAGCCCCGCCTTGCACAAGAATCCCCAGAGTTTCCCTTACATCAGAGTCCTCAGAGTTCTCCTTAACATCAGAATCTGCAGGGTTCCCCATTACATTGCAAGGGGAACCTCTGCAGACCTTGATGTAAAGGGGAACTCTGATGTAAGGGGAAAACTGCGGACTGTGATGTATAGGGGAACTGTGATGTAAGAAGGTCTCTGGTCACCAAAGCCCCCTCCTGCCCTTACATCACAGTCAGCTGAATTCCCCTTTACATCAGGGTCCCCAGTGTTCTCTCTTGCATCAGAGTTCCCCTTTATATCAGGGTCCACAGAGGTCTACTTGCCCTGTGGGACGCTAGTCTGAAAGGAGCCTAATTCACCATGGGCAACAACCAGGGCATTGCATTGGAGCAAGGCACACACACTTCACTTATGCTACAGGAGCCACTGGAACCAGGAGCAGTTGCATAACTAATCTGCCTGAGAGAAAGAGAAGTGCAGAATTATTTCTTTCTCAGATGGGCGCCCCTCTTAAATCAAGTCCCATCCATCATTAAATAACAGTCCACCTTAAGTGCAGATCCACTTTATACCAAGATAATATCCTCCAAGTGGTTCCATCACCCAAACAGAGGAATCTCACTCATCAGATTTAGGAGTGTATAAAGCACTGAGGGAATCCACTCTCCCCTAAAAGCCAGTAAACATGTTCTGCAGATTTCGTGTTCCACAGCCTGCTTTACAACCTGAACCGCACTGGGATACGATTTCTCTCCCATGCAGCCAAAGAGTCCAATCCCACAAATTAGATATGGGACATAAAAAAAAATCCCAATAGAGAAGCATTTTAAATGTTTTTATTCATCCAAATAGCATGGCAGTCAAAACAAATGTTAAAACACAAAGCAGAAAACAGAAACCCACATGTACACTGTTGCCTACCAGGAAGCAGCAGCTAGTGATCTCTGTGTGTTCAGACTCCTGCCTACACATTTCATCCATTAGGACATCATCAGGGACCACTTGGAGGATATTTTCCTAGTATAAAGCCCTGATATTGGATCTGCACTTAACACGGACTATTATTTAATGGTTGATGGAACTTGATTTAAGTTTGAAGTCTTGTTTTGCCTTACCATACACAATATTATTTATTGCAATGAGCACTATATATGTTTTGTATTATCATTTATATAAGCTTTGTTATCACCTATATACTGTATTTTGGTTAATGTGATTTATGCATAGGTAAAAAAGTATTATACTTACACACTTTTGATGGTTGGTTTACATTATAATTAGGGGCAGTGCAGTTGTACTCACATTTAATGTAAATATTTAGGAATGTTAACAGCTCAAAAATTACAACAGGAATGTTTTAGCTTGGGGTGGTGTTCTTTTTTTTTTAAGGTTTGCAGCAAGGAAGATGTGGCCTTCCCCTAAGTAGAAAAAAGGTATGAGAAGAGGAAGGTATATCCAAAAATATAAACCGGCAGCTGGTGGTTCCAGAAATATCATTCACCCACCCAAAACAAACATAATTCCATAGTTTTTTTTAAGTGCCCAGGGCTAATTAAAATGAAACTAGAGATGTTGGATTTTACTTTGGGTTTTACTGTTTTTTTATGTTACAATACAATCTTTGTTTTACAAATCTACATGTAATTTATAACTAAGGGTTCCCAGAGCACTATGTGTTCCCTAAAGTGAAAGGAAAAGCCATCTGATAAGGGGTCTGTCATTATTATGACTGTGCAGATTCAAATTATGTAAACAAAGGACCTCCTTCCACACAGATGAAAAATATTCATGGTAATAATATGAAAAGGACACTAGACCTGCACCTGCTGGCTGGATAGAAGATAGCATAGTTTTCATATGTAATATGTCAAATTTATTTTACTGAAAAAGTGTCTTTTTTTTTTTATTCTAGATAACAATAAGCAAAGAAGATATGCACAAAATTGCTCTATATCTGAATTAAGGACACAGCATGTGAAGGTATAAATAGCCCGGCGGCTCAGCTTTTTTATAATATGAAGTAGATGTGAGAATTTATCGTTTTCTATTAATCATGTCTAATAAATTATTTCACAATACTTAATAAATTGAAGCATAACTACTTTAATGTAGTTATATCCCAGAATCTGTTCAGACCTTCCATTTGATCATTTCAGCATGAACATATTAGCTGTGAAATTTTCTGGTAAACTTTATAGCACATTCTTATTTGAATATAATGTCATTTTTAGTACATGTCCAGTAAGTAAAGTAAAATGCAAGCTGCTTTAGTCCAACCTGGAGTTTACTAAAATAACTGCATATCTGCCATCCTGTGTCTCAGCCAGACTCTGCAAATTGAGCCAAATCCCATAATGACACAATATTTTCACTACAAAAACAGTGCCGTACATAGTGCTGTCAATTTTAAGTTGAATGCCATTCTATCTTAGACTGCTTTTAGTAACAATGAGAAAAGCCATTCATATTTCAGCAATCAGCACTATAGGATGCAGAAGAATAATACACCTGGTGTGCCATGCATAACAGATCTTGCCAGTGAATATATATATATATATATATATATATATATATATATATATATATATATATATATATTGTATATGCAATTTTAACATGCTGCAAAAAATTTCAATTGCTAATTAGTCATTACAAATTGGGAAATAATTTCCCAATGGAACCTTACCATCACACCTATATGAGCTTGTTGGGCATCCTATTATATAACCTCAGACATTCATATTGAGCCCCCCATCCCCACACACTTTGTAGCTATCATATACTCCACTTGAGGCTTTCCACAAGATTTTGGAATGCTTCTCTGGGAATGTGTGCCCATTCAGTGAAAACTGTATTTATAAGGTCATGTTCTAATGTTGGACAAGGAGACCTGACTTGCATGCCACTGACATGGGCTTCTCCCTAAAAAATACATTCTAGATATTTATCCTTGATGATGGTTTGCCATGGCATGTGATCCCCCTCAAATTTTGTACCAGATCTTTATCAAAGCATGCAACCTGGCAGGCAGGAAAGTGGCAGTTGAGTGTGCACCACTTCTCCCCCCCTCCCTTTTCCATCCTTCTGAACCATACCAGGCCACACTCCCTCAACATGAATGGGTAGAATATATTGCTGGGGGGGAACCCCCTGGTGAAGAAACATGCCCTTGTGTAGATGGTTATGCCTACTACCCGCAACACATACGTTGCAGAGAGAGTTGCAGTCCCATGGGTATTACATTCATACGCAAAATAGAAAAAACTCTCCACTACAGAGTTTATCAAGAGCTGTATTCCCCTGGCACTAGTGAACAAAACTTCCTGGGTTTGATTTGTGGGGATGTTCAGCAAAGTCATAGTAAAACTCACAAATTGTGAATTATAATGCAAACCCCTTTGAAGTAAACCAGGGGTAAATTTTGAAAATCATTTCTGTCTATTTGTGAGGTTAATAGTCAAGAGATTGACAAACAAATGGCACAGGGAAATGTGTGCTGACAGGGGATAATTCCATTGGGTGGGGAGAGGGCCATTCATTGTATGCAACTTCGAGAACAACATAGGGAAGCACCAAATCTTCAAATTACATTAATACTGAGATATGAGGCAGCTTTAAAAAAAACTAAACCCCCCCCCACTAAAATAAAAAAGATAGATTATATTAGACAGGAGGCAGAAATTGCACAGACAGGCTACACCTGATGTAAGCCTTTTTAATAGGCCTCATTTGAAATGGGAGAGATGTGCGCTTTTTGATCTAGAGATAAAAAGTGGATGATATCAGAGACACAAAGCGGAAATATAACGCTGGCAGGAGATGCTAATGGTGACAGGCCAGCAGCAGTGGAAGGAGAAGTAATGCTGCATGGTATAGTAATGTTTTTGGAGCCAGATTCAAAGAAAAAAAAAGTAGTCTTTACCATCAGTTGCAGAGGTTTGGTACATATTATTGATCCAGGATTGGTTAATTTTTATAAAGTTGAGCCAGTCAGCTGTGTCTGGGATAGGGTATATGGTGCAATATGTGTCGTGTATAGACAGATGTCTATACAGAACAGCAAATAGTTCATAGAGTCCAATTGGAACATTCTGAGTGACTTCCCACTGATCTCAAAATCACCAGATGCAGCACCTCTGAAGAGACTGAAGTATCTCTAAGCAAACAGATAAGAAGAACAGCAGGGCACAACCTGAGTGTAGTACGTTAACATCTTTATTCTAGTGAAAAGCCAAATAGCAACTTACATTGTGACAGCTAAAATCAGGCTCATCATATTATAAGGGCTTCTGGTGGACAGTGTCACAACAGGGAACCTCAGATCAAGATAGAAACATTAGGTGGATGGATACACTTGCAGGACCAAGAGAACATACCTGGGGGGACAAAAAAGTGCAGCACTAGATGTACTGAGAAACTCTAGTAAATTGATAACTCACCTGAGAAGAAGAAATGTATGTAGTCCGTGATCGGTCGGCTTGACCTTGAAGTGCATAGCTCTGCCCCAATGACATCACTTCAGCTCCCACATGGCTCTCTGCCATGTTGCTGGTTTCCACTTTCTCATTCCAGCTGTCATCCAACCTGACATCAGGGCCTTCTGGGCTGAAAATTTTAGGAGGAAGCTCCTTACCTCAGATGCATTAGTCAACAGCTCACAGAAAACCTAAGTGACTAAGATTTCTCCACTTCCAGGTTAAGTTTCATGTAAATCAGCTGTTACTGGCTTCTGAAAGCATCTGATCAAACTGATCTCTTTTTGGTCAGATGTCTTGCAGGCAAGAGGGGAGATCTGGGGTCTCATAGAACTCAGATCTCTCCATAAAGAGGACCTGTCAAGGTGCGTTGTTTATCCCTAGTAATAGCAATAAAGTTGATCCAAAAAAAAAAAAAGTAAACAAAATGAATAATAAAATGTAAAGTGTTAACCACCTGCCCTTCTGAGGATTTACCGCCCCCTCCTGACCAGGCCTCTTTTTGCTATACAGCGATGTGCTATTTCAACTGGTAATTGCGCGGTCATGCAATGCTGTACCCAAATGAAATTTTATGTCTTTTTTTTCACACAAATAGATCTTTCTTTTGGCGGTATTTGGTCACCTGTGCACTTTTTATTTTTTGCGCTATAAACAAAGACCGAAAATTTTGAAAAACAGATTTTTTTCTATTTTCAGCTATAAAAAATATATAGTAAACTCAAAGTTAGTCATAAATGTAGGCCAAAATGTATTCTGCTACATGTTTTTGGTAAAAGAAATCCCAATAAGTGTATATTGATTGCTTTGTGTGAAAGGTATAGTGTCTACAAACTATGGTATAGATACTGCAATTTACGCCATATTTTGCTATACAGCGATGCACTAGTTGAAACTAAAAATTTAAAAAAAAAAACAATATTTGCTCATTTCTGTCATAAAGAATATCCAAAAAACTAAAATTTAATCATAAATGTAGGCCAAAATGTATTATTCTGCTACATGTTTATGGTAAAAAAAATCTTTGTGTGAGAGTTATAGCATCTACAGGGGCGAACTGACAACTCATGGGGTCCCCGGGCAATAGGGGATCATGAGGCCCCTGTGTCCTTGCCCAAACTCAAAAAAGCCTATGAAAAAAGTACCAGGGGCATCTCATGGGCCCCCTACTGACCCCGGGCCCTCGGGCAGTGCCCGAGTTTCCAAATGGTCAGTCCGCCCCTGAGCATCTACAAACTATGGTATAGTTAATTTGAAATTTACACAGCTTTTACTTTCTGACTTGCCAGGATAGCATCAAACCCCCCCAAATGACCCCTTTTTGGAAAGTAAACACCCCAAGGAATTTAAAAAGAGGCATGGTGAGTATTTTTCAGATCAAATTTTTTCTCACAAGGTTTTGAAATATAAAAAAAAAGAAACATTTTTTTTGTTTTCTTTCTTCATTTTCCAAAAACCTGTGGCAACAAATGAGATCTACTCAAAAGAAGTAGCAGAATGTATTTTGGTGAGTAATTCCACATATACCCATGGCATGTGTGAGCAATTAATCATTTTGTGTAAAAAAGAAAAAAAAAATTTTATTTGTCATTTTCCAAAACCTTGCGGTAAAAAAATAAATTCTTTTATTGACTCAACATGCCTCTCAGCAAATAGTTTGGGGTGTCTACTTTCCAAAAAGGGTCTTTTTGGGGGTGGGGGCATTTTATGCCCAGCATTAGAAGTTTATGCCACACATCACTCACTCTTCTAACCACCTGAAGACCAAGCCTTTTCTGACACTTTTTGTTCACATGAAAAAAATCATTATTTTTTGCTAGGAAATTACTTTGAACCCCCAAACATTATATGTTTTTTTTAAAGCAGACACCCTTGTGAATAAAATGGTGGGTGCTGCAATTTTGTAAGTCACATAGTACTCACGCAGCGATTTTTCAAACACAAATTTTTTGAAAAATACACTTTTTTTACTTTTAATGCACAAAAACACAATCTATTGGCCAATTATTTGGTAAAGTATAAAAGATGATGGTATGCTGAGTAAACAGACACCAAACATGACATTTAAAACACCTCGTGCAATGGCACATTTTTTTACATTTTTAATATCCATAGGCAACACTTTAAAGCCTTTACAAGATACCATTTTAGATTTACCGAGGAGGTCTAATGCTAGAATTATTGCCCTTGATCTAACGTTTGCGGCGATACCTCGCATGCATGGTGCAACCGCTGTTTACATAGTGGCACAGGAACAATGCTCGCACACTCAGGTGCGCGCGTGGGGGGGCGAGGGTGCTTTTTTTTTTTTTTTTAACAATTTTTACACTGTCCCTTTCATTTTTTTTATCATTTTCAATGCTATCACAGGGAATGCAAATATCCCCTATAACTTCAATGGGCATTGTCATACATTCTTTTTTGAGAAATCTGGGGTCTATCAGACTCTAGATATCTCCTCTGCCCTTACATTATCTAATCTCACCAAGATCGGTGTGATCAGATGCTTTCCCAATTTACAATTGGGCCTGTTTATATTCTGTGAAACTGAAGTGATGAAATGCTCGTAGCTTCTGATTTCTTAGACTATAGAGATGATTGGCACCATTCTGGTCTCCAATCAGCTCTATGGTCAGCTGGCAGAAACACCGGCTGCATTCTCAGGTTCCCCCAATAGCACGGGACTGCCCGAGAAGGCCATGGAAGTCAGCGGGGGCATCTTCTCTGCTTGTAAAAGCAATCCTGCAGCTAATTAGCCTCTAGGATTTCTTTTACATGAAAGCGATCGCCAGCTGAAAAAAAGCAGCTGCAGGCATCATCCTGCTATAACCACTCAAAGTCCAGTGATATACCATTACGAAGCTGGTCCTTGTTGGGTGTATATGCTATGTTCTTTTTTTTTTTTTAATGCAGCCTGTGGGCTGAATGAAAAAGAGAAGAAATCTCTGCCAGAAAAAGTGTGTGTTATGCCCACCATTAGAATATACCTCTCTGCATCCACCCACTTCTAATGGTGGGCACAGATGAAATGTGCCAAAAAATATTATAAAATATATATACCAAAGCATAGGGGCCATCCACCCACGGCCACCCCAGGCCCCCATGCTTCGGCATATATGCTCTTTTAACTGTGGATGAAAAATCTCATGCAACAGCGTTGCCCACGATGACTTATGTATATTCTGAGAGCAAGTTCCTGTTGCTGTCAGAATAAACAGGTCGGTGCTGCAGCTGAATTACATTCCTGCAAAGAAAACAGCAATGGTTAATAAAAAAACTATAACAATAAAACCGTAAAATCGTTACAGTAGAACTGGAACAACTACAACAACAAAAAAACTAAAACTACTTTTGGTTTTTAACATTTTTAAATTTTTTTTGGACTTGAACTTTTTATATTTGATTATTTGTTTTTTTTTATTTTTTTTAAACTTTAACTTTTTAAAACAGATTGTAGGGTCACTCAAAATGCAATTTCCTGACTACCTAACATCTTTTGAGACCCTGAACTGTGCCGTGCTGTACCCTATACTAATACTTCACTAGTGTATGGTCGGGATGGAAGCAGTCCTTGAGGCAGAGACCAGGTTCGCCAGAACAGGAGGGACAAAAAAAGCGAGTGTCGCGTCTTATTCCTTGTCTGCTACAGACACGACATCTTCTTTGGGGTGACTTTTGGGTTGGAACACCAGAGAAGACATCTGAAAAATGCCTCTCATGCAGCCAGTAACTGCTTCTAGATTTGAGGATCGGACCACAGCACCTTATGGATACAAAAGGGCCGTGATGATCTATTCCTGGAATTTTAGGAAGGATCCACTTCATCCAGTTGCTTTGTAAATTACAAAAGCATTATATATAGCCAATTGAAATAAATAGACACCTTGTGTACTAGTGTCGAGTTTTCCAGGTAACTAGGTACGGATTCATGATTTGGTCATTGAAGTATACCCCTCCCATGTTAAGGTTATAGTCGTGGACACAGAGGGGCTTCTCAACAACACCAGATACCATGTTAATTTGGACTGTCGCATCTGCGTGAATGGAAAACAGGATGAAAACATCCCATTTGGCCTTCCACTTCACTATGAACAATTCATCATTCCTCAAGCAGGCTTTCTGCCCCTTTCTAAGTCTGGTATTTACAAGCCGTTGAGTGAAGTCCTGGCGATTAGGTCGCACGGTGCCACATGAGCCAATTCCAAGATTGTACAAATGTCTAAATAGTGACACGCTTGTATACAAATTATCCACATATAAGTGGTACCCTTTATGGAACAAACACAACACCAAGTCCCAAACTATCTTGTCTGGGCAGCCGAGGGGCTCTACTTCGTTATCTCTTCCCTCATAAACCCTAAAGCCTTTGGCCCTCTCACATAACTTACACAATTTGATCCCACATCTGGCACGCTTGCTGGGGATGTCCTGTTTGAATACAAGGCGGCCAGTAAAGTGAATGAGGGACTCATCCACACAGATGTTTTGCTGGGGTGTATACACATCTGCAAATTTCTCAATGAGGTGGTTTATGAGGGGCTGAATTTTGTAGAGCCTGTCATGTTCAGGGTCACCCTGAGTACGGCAGAGTGTGTTATCATTGAAATGCATGAAGCGCATTATCGTCTCATATCTATGCCTGGCCATGGTAGCAGAGAACACGGGCATATAATGAATCAGGTCTGTGGACCAATACGACCGCAACTCATTCTTTTTTGTAATGCCCATGTCGAGGATTAGGCATAAAAGTTTTACATTCGGAAACCGTAATGGGTTTCCATGTGAATGGTCTGGCAAGGTTTGAGTTTGGGTTTGAGGCGATATATTGTTGAGCATATAAATTGCTTTGGCCCACAATCAAATTGTACAAATCTTCTGTGAAATACAGCTCCATAAAAAAAGGGGAGTTATATTTGCTTTTTCCACCTGAATGCAGGGTTGGGCAGTGAATGGGGGAAGTACGGGTGCTGCAGAATCTGTGGGCTGCCATTCAGGATTTGCAGGCATGTCCGGAAGGACACTAGGGGCTCTACGGGCCTGTGTGCGAATTCTTGGTGGCTGCGGGACTCTACTTGTGCTTGCCACCGCACCAGCTTGTATTGCACTTATGGGATTCGCCACGTCACCAAGTCATACTGCAGTGCTGGTATAAAAAAGACCAGGATATACTAGGCCGCTAGTGCTCGCCAGTTCACCAAAAGGTAGTGCGGCACTAGTACTGGCACTATGCTGCATATCAGACAAGTCATGTGATCCTAGCACTTCAGCTTCATGGGGTTGGGTACGCCTGATCTTAGCAGGGACCTCTTCTCTATTGTCTGAGCTACCTGTCAGGGTGCCGTTGCTGTCTACAGATTCGTATTGAGGCTGATTGTGTCAGGGAGTCTTCCCCTGCACTCTCACCAGACATGCTCAGAATCCTGTAGGCCTCTTCACTAGTGTACCTTTCATTAGATATTTTGGACTCTAAATTTACAGGTACCTAGTGCGACTCACGGGAAAAAGAGCACCTGGCTGTCAAGGACTGCTGTAACCGCTACAAACAAATTTACCAGCAAGTGCTAACAAAGATAAGGCCTGATTCTGCGGACACTGCGGTTTTGTGCGCAATGTAATACAGGTGACAGTGACCAGAAAATATACTGACACTGCACTTCTTGTTAGGGGTGGGGGGGGGGGCGTTGGGACTAAACGCTAGTGCTGGCAGCAAACGGTGATGATCCTGCTAACACTGCATTTTTGGGGACACTAATACTAAGGGGGCACTGGTATAGTTTTGTTCATGATCAATATATTGATCCATACAAATACTATACTAGTAATGATGGTGATCAGCAACCTATAGCGTGAGTGCGATAGTGTGCGGGCAATCTAACGCTAGCTGACCCTGGCTGGGAGGGGCGACCCTGATGCTATCTGATGTCGCTAGTGGAACTAATACAGTGATCAGTGAAAAATACTGTACACTGGCACTGTACTAATGGCACTGAGAGGATGGCAGAGGGCAATCAAGGGGTTAAATGTGGCAATCAAGGGGTTAAAATGTCTCTTATCTAATGTGTGTGGGTGCAGTGTGCTGCTTTTACTCACGTGTGATGTCTTTCTTCTCTCTGGAACAAAATGGTTCCAGGGAGAGAAGAACCAGCTAGACTCTGTGCCTATATTTACAAATACAGGCACAGCTCTGCATGTCCATTTGCTGTAGGAGATCGGCAGAGTCCTGGCCGAGACCTGCTGACATACACCTCCTACAACAAATGACAGCGGGGCTAGCGGGGGGGCACGCGCATGCACGCTTTAAACCCGGAAGAGCAAAGCGGCATACGGGTACGTCACTTTGCCTGCAGCTACTGCTCATCCGCAATACATTGTGGGCGGGAAACAGTTAAAGTGCACCCTGTTCCCATGCTCAAAGGTACACTCATTCATCGAACCTGCATGCATATGTAAACAGCAATCGCACCACACATGTGAGGTATTGACATGAATAGAGATGAGCGAATCGAACCAGGCGAAGTGGAATTCAATTCGAATTTCAGGAAAAATTCGATTTGCGTCGAATCCGAATATTAGCCTACTTCGGGTGCGCGAATCGGATTTTTCCCGATCAGCCGGCAAAAGTGTCCCTGCAGAGAGCTCCGCTATTTCTGACAGTTCTCTGACCGTTCCTTCACATGTACAGCGGTTGAAACATTGTATCTATTTGTTTCCATTTAGGATACAGATGTTTTTATTCGGAAACAGATACAATGTTTCAACCACTGTAAATGTGAAAGTCAGAGAACTGTCAGAAATAGAGGAGCTCTGCAGATACACTTTTTGCCGGTTTGGAATTATTCTTATTTTCATCCTCTTCTTCTTCTTCTTCTTCTTCTTCATCCTCATTAGAGATGAGCGAATTATTCAAAAATTCGATTCGGCTGATTCGCCGAATTTGAGGAAGAAATTTGATTCGATGCGAATTAATTCGCTACGAATTTAACTTATTAAAAGGGTTTCTAGGCTTCAGAGAGCCTTTAAATTAGTGCAGAACACTGTACCTTTAATTTAAATGCCCTTGGAGATGAGGAAGGACAAGGAGAAGGAGAAGGATGAGAAGAAGGAGAAGGATGAGAAGGAGAAGGAGAAGGATGAGAAGGAGAAGGAGAAGGAGAAGGATGAGAAGGAGAAGGAGAAGGAGAAGGATGTGAAGGAGAAGGAGAAGGATGAGAAGAAGGAGAAGGATGAGAAGAAGGAGAAGAAGGATGAGAAGGATGAGAAGAAGGAGAAGAAGGATGAGAAGAAGGAGAAGGATGAGAAGAAGGAGAAGGAAACAAATAGATACAATGTTTCAACCGCTGTATGGAGGGAATGTCACAGAACTGTCAGAAATAGCGGAGCTCTGCAGATACACTTAGCGGAGCTCTGCAGATAGATACAGCGGTTGAAACATAGGCTATGTTTCAACCGCTGTATGGAGTGAATGTCAGAGAACTGTCAGAAATAGGCTATTTCTGACAGTTCTGTGACATTCCCTCCATACAGCGGTTGAAACATTGTATCTATTTGTTTCCATAAATGGAAACAAATAGATACAATGTTTCAACCGCTGTATGGAGGGAATGTCACAGAACTGTCAGAAATAGCGGAGCTCTGCAGATACACTTAGCGGAGCTCTGCAGATACACTTTTTGCCGGCTTGGAATTCTTCTTATTTTCATCCTACTTCTTCTTCTTCTTCTTCATCCTCATCCTCATCCTCTTCTCATCCTCATCCTCAGAAGAAGAAGAAGAGGATGAGGATGAGGATGAAGAAGAAGAAGAAGAAGAAGTAGGATGAAAATAAGAAGAATTCCAAGCCGGCAAAAAGTGTATCTGCAGAGCTCCTCTATTCTGCAGATACACTTAGAGGAGCTCTGCAGATACACTTTTTGCCGGCTTGGAATTCTTCTTATTTTCATCCTACTTTTTCTTCTTCTTCTTCATCCTCATCCTCTTCTTCTTCTTCTGAGGATGAGGATGAGGATGAAGAGGAAGAAGAAGAAGAAGAAGAAGTAGGATGAAAATAAGAAGAATTCCAAGCCGGCAAAAAGTGTATCTGCAGAATAGAGGAGCTCTGCAGATACACTTTTTGCCGGCTTGGAATTCTTCTTATTTTCATCCTACTTCTTCTTCTTCTTCTTCTTCTTCATCCTCATCCTCATCCTCTTCTTCTGAGGATGAGGATGAAGAAGAAGAAGAAGTAGGATGAAAATAAGAATAATTCCAAACCGGCAAAAAGTGTATCTGCAGAGCTCCTCTATTTCTGACAGTTCTCTGACTTTCACATTTACAGCGGTTGAAACATTGTATCTGTTTCCTAATAAAAACATCTGTATCCTAAATGGAAACAAATAGATACAATGTTTCAACCGCTGTACATGTGAAGGAACTGTCAGAGAACTGTCAGAAATAGCGGAGCTCTCTGCAGGGACACTTTTGCCGGCTGATCGGGAAAAATCCGATTCGCGCACCCGAAGTAGGCTAATATTCGGATTCGGCGCGAATCGAATTTTTCCTGAAATTCGAATCGAATTCCACTTCGCCTGGTTCGATTCGCTCATCTCTAATCCTCATCCTCAGAAGAAGAAGAAGAGGATGAGGATGAGGATGAAGAAGAAGTAGGATGAAAATAAGAAGAATTCCAAGCCGGCAAAAAGTGTATCTGCAGAGCTCCTCTAAGTGTATCTGCAGAGCTCCTCTAAGTGTATCTGCAGAATAGAGGAGCTCTGCAGATACACTTTTTGCCGGCTTGGAATTCTTCTTATTTTCATCCTACTTCTTCTTCTTCCTCCTCATCCTCATCCTCTTCTTCTTCTTCTGAGGATGAAGAAGAAGAAGAAGTAGGATGAAAATAAGAAGAATTCCAAGCCGGCAAAAAGTGTATCTGCAGAGCTCCTCTATTCTGCAGATACACTTAGAGGAGCTCTGCAGATACACTTTTTGCCGGCTTGGAATTCTTCTTATTTTCATCCTACTTCTTCTTCTTCTTCCTCTTCATCCTCATCCTCTTCTTCTTCTGAGGATGAGGATGAGGAAGAAGAAGAAGAAGAAGAAGTAGGATGAAAATAAGAAGAATTCCAAGCCGGCAAAAAGTGTATCTGCAGAGCTCCTCTAAGTGTATCTGCAGAATAATGGAGCTCTGCATATACACTTTTTGCCGGCTTGGAATTCTTCTTATTTTCATCCTACTTCTTCTTCTTCTTCTTCCTCTTCATCCTCATCCTCATCCTCTTCTTCTTCTTCTGAGGATGAGGATGAAGAAGAAGAAGAAGAAGAAGAAGAAGAAGTAGGATGAAAATAAGAAGAATTCCAAGCCGGCAAAAAGTGTATCTGCAGAGCTCCTCTATTCTGCAGATACACTTAGAGGAGCTCTGCAGATACACTTTTTGCCGGCTTGGAATTCTTCTTATTTTCATCCTACTTCTTCTTCTTCTTCCTCTTCATCCTCATCCTACTTCTTCTTCTTCTGAGGATGAGGATGAAGAAGAAGAAGAAGAAGAAGTAGGATGAAAATAAGAAGAATTCCAAGCCGGCAAAAAGTGTATCTGCAGAGCTCCTCTATTCTGCAGATACACTTAGAGGAGCTCTGCAGATACACTTTTTGCCGGCTTGGAATTCTTCTTATTTTCATCCTACTTCTTCTTCTTCTTCATCCTCATCCTCAGCCTCAGAAGAAGAAGAAGAGGATGAGGATGAAGAAGAAGAAGAAGAAGTAGGATGAAAATAAGAAGAATTCCAAGCCGGCAAAAAGTGTATCTGCAGAGCTCCGCTATTTCTGACAGTTCTGTGACATTCCTTCCATACAGCGGTTGAAACATTGTATCTATTTGTTTCCATTTATGGAAACAAATAGATACAATGTTTCAACCGCTGTATGGAGGGAATGTCACAGAACTGTCAGAAATAGCCTATTTCTGACAGTTCTGTGACATTCCCTCCATACAGCGGTTGAAACATTGTATGTATTTGTTTCCATAAATGGAAACAAATAGATACAATGTTTCAACCGCTGTATGGAGGGAATGTCACAGAACTGTCAGAAATAGCGGAGCTCTGCAGATACACTTAGCGGAGCTCTGCAGATAGATACAGCGGTTGAAACATAGGCTATGTTTCAACCGCTGTATGGAGTGAATGTCAGAGAACTGTCAGAAATAGCCTATTTCTGACAGTTCTCTGACATTCACTCCATACAGCGGTTGAAACATAGCCTACAGTTGCAAGAAAAAGTATGTGAACCCCTTGGGATTACGTGGAGTTTTGCATGAATTGGGCATAAAATGTGCTCTGAACGTCATCTAAGTCACAACAATAGAAGAACACAGTCTGCTGAACATAATACTACACAAACATTAGATGTTGCCATGGTTTAATTGCACATAACATGTAAACATTCACAGTGCAGGGAGGAAAAAGTATGTGAGGCCCTAGCTTAATGACTTCTCCCAGAGCTAATTGGAGCCAGGAGTGAGCCAACCTTGACTCCAATCAGTGTGATGATATTGGATGTGTTGCTGACAGCTGTCCTGCCCTTAAAAAACACACACCTGTTTTGGGTTTACTGGTTTCAAGAAGCACTGTCTGATGTGAACCATGCCTCGCAGAAAAGCACTCTCAGAAGACCTACGATCAAGAATTGTTGACTCGCATGAAGCTGGAAAGGGTTACAAAAGTATCTCCAAAAGCCTTGATGTTCATGTGTCCACAGTAAGACAGACTGTCTACAAATGGAGAAAGTTTAGCACTGTTGCTACTCTCCCTAGGCGTGGTTGTGCTGTAAAAATGACTGCAAGAGCACAGCGCAGAATGCTGCATGAGTTAAAGAAGAATGTCAGCTAAAGACCTACAGAAATCTCTGGCACATGCTAACATTTTTGTTGACACATCTACAATAAGGAAAACATTAAACAGGAATGGAGTACATGGGAGGACACCACGGAGGAAGCCATTGCTGTCCAAAAAGAATATTGCAGCACGTTTTAGGTTTACAAAAGAGCACCTGGATGTTCCACAGCACTACTGGCAAAATATACTGTGGACAGATGAAACCAAGATTGAGTTGTTTGGGAAGAACACACAACACTATGTGTGGAGAAAAAAAGGCACAGCACACCAACATCAAAACCCCATCCCCACTGTAAAACATGGTGGAGGGAGCATCATGGTTTGGGGCTGCTTTGCTGCCTCAGGGCCTGGACGGATTGTTGTCATTGATGGGAAAATGAATTCCAGAGTTTATCAAGACATTTTGCAGGAAAACGTACGACCATCTGTCCGCCAACTGAAGCTCTGCAGAGGATGGGTGATGCAACAGGACAATGACCCAAAGCATACAAGTAATTCAACAAAACAATGGCTGCAACAGCACAGAATACGCCTTTTAGAGTGGCCCAGTCAGAGTCCTGACCTCAACCCGATTGAAATGCTGTGGCATGACCTTAAGAGAGCGATTCACACCAGACATCCCAAGAATATTGCTACACTGAAACAGTTTTGTGAAGAGGAGTGTTTCAAAATTACTCCAGATCGTTGTGCAGGTCTGATCTGCAACTACAGGAAACATTTGGTTGAGGTTATTGCTGCCAAAGGAGGGTCAACCAGTTATTAAGTCCAAAGGTTCACATACTTTTTCCTCCCTGCACTGTGAATGTTTACATGTTATGTGCAATTAAACCATGGCAACATCTAATGTTTGTGTAGTATTATGTTCAGCAGACTGTGTTCTTCTATTGTTGTGACTTAGATGACGTTCAGAGCACATTTTATGCCCAATTCATGCAAAACTTCACATAATCCCAAGGGGTTCACATACTTTTTCTTGCAACTGTATGTTTCAACCGCTGTATCTATCTGCAGAGCTCCGCTAAGTGTATCTGCAGAGCTCCGCTATTTCTGACAGTTCTGTGACATTCCCTCCATACAGCGGTTGAAACATTGTATCTATTTGTTTCCTTCTCCTTCTTCTCATCCTTCTCCTTCTTCTCATCCTTCTCCTTCTCCTTCTTCTCATCCTTCTTCTCATCCTTCTCCTTCTTCTCATCCTTCTCCTTCTTCTCATCCTTCTCCTTCTTCTCATCCTTCTCCTTCTTCTCATCCTTCTCCTTCTTCTCATCCTTCTCCTTCTCCTTGTCCTTCCTCATCTCCAAGGGCATTTAAATTAAAGGTACAGTGTTCTGCACTAATTTAAAGGCTCTCTGAAGCCTAGAAACCCTTTTAATAAGTTAAATTCGTAGCGAATTAATTCGCATCGAATCGAATTTCTTCCTCAAATTCGGCGAATCAGCCGAATCTAATTTTTGAATAATTCGCTCATCTCTAGACATGAACATTAGAGCAAGAACAATAATTATAGCACCAGTCCTCCTGTGTAACTCAACCTGTAACCTGTAAAGGCTTTTAAAGCGTCGTGGCTTTTTCTCCTCTCCTTGCAACAGGCTAGATGGCTTCTGATTGGTCAACACTGTCGCGGTCTAGCTCGTACTGTCATCCCTGCAAGGAGAGGAGAGAAAGCCTTGGGATTTCAAATCCCCAGACCTGTGAAGTGGCTTATTGTTGTGTAACAGTATGGGACTGGTGCAGGGAGGTTTCCCGCACTACTCCTGTGTAAACTCAGGCTATGGCAAAACTGCATGTGATTTGGACAGGAATTGCATAGCATTCCTGTTCATATTGTGTGCTATTTATTGCTGTGCGATTTGTGCCCATTCATTGTGTATGCAAGTGAAAATGGCACCAGCACACCGAAGATCGCCAATATGGGTCCAAACGTTTTAATGAACGATCACATGTGACATGCCTGATGAAGGGGTCCTGCGAGACTCCGAAACGTTGCCTTGCTGTAACTATGTGATCGTTCATTAAAACTTTTGGACCCATATTGGTGATCCTCAGTGTGCTGGTGACATTTTCCCTTGCTGATTCTGTTCGGTTCCAGCTGACGGTCACTGCAGCACCCACTTTTACACACAGGAATGTGTGCGTTTGGATTGTACACTTGCATTCATTGTGCATGGACGCAAATTGCACAGCAAACTATCAGTATCGGCGAGTACTTGACTGAAAGTACCCCTATAAAAAGGGTATTGGTGCATTCCTAGTAGGAAGCATTTAATGTGTCAAAAAAGACACACAATCACCCCCCCCCCCCCCCACCTCGAGCAGTATAGTGTCTCTGTTACTGAGAAACCGTATGCTTCTCTATTGATCAGAGACACTGTATGCCATAGTATCTGATCTTTTTTTTTATTATTTTGATTTTATTTTACATTCTGTACCCAGAGCAAGCACAGTATCACTAATATGACATTGTACTGCTATGGTGGTGATTAGCTCCCCGAGCTATCATCAGCTGTATAAAGGAAGGGGTGAGGATAGGGGTGATATGATTAACCAAATATGGCCAATGGCATTCCTGGCCATGTAAATCAATATGCCAATGACGTCATCAGTTGTTAGGGAGGTGATGGGCCAGCACTCGCCCCTTCCATAGCTGTCATTGACAGCGGCAAACTGTCATATGTAGAAATACCGCTTCTATATATGTTGTTCGGCTCATACCTAGTTTGGAGTAACACTGAGGTATATAGAAGAAAGTAGATGACAATATTCAATCTCTGTTATAAATAATCTCCAAAGAGAATAAGGCAAAACATGTTATTTAATCTACATAGCAAACTGTGATAGATTCCTTTTAAACTCAGGATTTTCATTTCCAAAATGTCTGCACTGTGGAGATGATACATTTTTTCAAGAATCCTGTAACAACCAAGGAAACCTAACACTTTTATTCTCTTGCATACTGATAACTGCTATTATAATAATTATTATTTATATTACAAAAAAAATTAAAAAAGCAGTTTGAAGCAGAGTTTATTATCCGATATGCAATATTATTTGCTAGGTTAGGTTAATTTTACGCAGTAAAGTGATAATTGGTATAATTGTATGCTGTTTGTTTATTCTAACAATTCAATAAATTGCTGCATGCATGCACTGAAACAATGCTGCCAGGGTGCTAATCATCACTTTATGTTTGATCACTCTGAAAAAAAAAGGTTAAGAAAAACTCTTTTAATGAGAATCAGTAATAGATGGTATCAAAATGAACAGATGGTAACGTTCCTGACAAATCCAGTTTTATCATGTTATGTACAGTAATTAATAGGTCTCGGTTAAAGTCTCAAGGGAGATGTTCAATCACAATGAGAATCACAATAAGAATAGTTACGCCCTTCCAGAGTTAGACTGTAGTTATAATGACGGACAGGTACATGTAACGGTATAAAGTAAGATCACTACATATTAATTTACTGTGCATGCGTGTTATCATGGGTTCATTTTAAAACTGAACTCCAGACAGATATTAATAAAACTAATTAATGCAGCTCTGTATACTAATATACCAATAATCAAAGAATAAATGGTGAGCGCAAGACAAAAAAGGAAAAAGTAAAGCAGTTAGCACAACGTGGCAAACCCCCTGTCTCCACCAAAACAAAACACTATAATATCAATGTGCAGTGCTAATAAAAATGTGTGTTATAATCAATGATGACCATTGTGATAGTAAAAAAGAAAGGAAACATCATAAAAGAGAAATAGGGAATTGTGAATACTTCAATGAAGAAACAAAATTAACAGTATAACAAATAACAAATGAAAATATATAAGTCCTCTAAATATCATAATAGTCCAAAAAATAGTGATGTGATCAAATCAACAAAATGTAGTGACTACTGTGACTTCCGCACTGCACCTCCACCATAATGCACTCACCAGAAGTAAGTAGCAAGCAAGCCCAGAGCGGAATGACACTAAGGGGAATTCCTGCTTGTTCCTCCTGCCGGTGACCTGGTTGAAGGTGGGATCTCTCCAGAAGTCAGTGATACACCAAATGAACAATCAAAAGTAGAGTAGCCAAGTCTCCATCTCCAGCCCACGGTGAACCAAGGAAAGGGAGTCCTCCTAGAGGGCAAGCTCATAGACCGAGCCTGGAGACAGTATCATATAGTGTACAGTGGAGGACTGACCATTTGGAAACTCAGGTACTGCCTGAGGGCCCGGGGTCAGTAGGGGCCCCATGAGATGCCCCTGGTACCTTTTTCATAGGCTTTTTGAGTTTGGGCAAGGACACAGGGGCCCCATGGTCCCCTATTGCCTGGGGGTCCCAGAAGGGGGCCCCATGAGATGCCCCTGGTACCTTTTTCACAGGCTTTTTTGAGTTTGGGCAAGGACACAGGGGCTCCATGATCCCCTATTGCCCGGGGGCCCCATGAGTTGTCAGTCCGCCCCTGATAGTGTAGTATGTTTTATTAAAAAGATAGCAACCACATGGAGCATAAAATCATCAATGGATAAAAAGCTGGCCGCTGGACCATCACATGGATGCGGTGGTATGACGTCAGCACGTAGGCTCCTTCTGATGCGTTTCGTGCGCACGCACATTCTCAAAGGGATCTACCTAGTTTTTCATTTGTTATTTGTTATACTAATATATCATTAATTACACTTTTTAAATGAACTTGTGTAAGTGTTCACATATGATATCAGCCTCTTGCAATCCCCTACACAGCAGCATTCCAATTGATAGGAGAGGCAAGATTGGGAGCCAATTACTTGTGCTACAGCTAAAATATACTGCCAAGGAACAAAGGAGGGAAAGCAGAAATATGAGCTTATCAGTTTGTGGCTGTTCTTTCTCTGTTCAGTCAGCAGCCTGGGGTGGAGAGAGGGCACCACTCTATCCCCTAAATGTATGTATAGCCAGAAAGTTTTTTTTTTTTGTTTTGGATAGATGATAGAGATGGGTTAAACACCCTGTCAGTTTTTTTTTTTTTTTTGCCCTTTCAAATCTTCGAAAGTGAAAAGAATTCCCCACTTAGGGAATGTCAACCCAACATTTCATATTCCTGATACTGTATGTGCCTGCTATACCATGTGCTTGTATGAAAAGGTATCCTGTTCTTTGAATTGCTTCCTTTGTTTGAAATCCATGGTGTTCCTGCCAATCCGTCTGCTTTCCTATTAAAAACTGATCACACTAGGCATGAGAGCACAACGTGGTCATTTCTCTAGCTGTGCTGAGAACTCAGCCTGCTCTCCTTCAGTGATCAGACTTGTGCTGACATCCCCCCCCCCCACCCGGCAGTGTGCTGCTGCTTCCCCCACCGCTCTTAGATTCTTAGATCCTTATGCAACTGAGAACAGGAGGAATGTGATTCTCTTAAAAAAAAAAGGGGAAAAAAGGTATTCATATGTTTTTTATATCTATATACAAATGTTTTGCCTTTCATTATACTTTAAACTGAATGGATTGTTTTACAAAGTGAAGGTTCA
The DNA here is from genome assembly GCF_062004578.1 of Staurois parvus. Classification (NCBI taxonomy): domain Eukaryota; kingdom Metazoa; phylum Chordata; class Amphibia; order Anura; family Ranidae; genus Staurois; species Staurois parvus. The sequence continues at coordinate 1,344,463 of NW_028318241.1, forward strand.
CATATACTTTAGGCTCTCGATAGATGTTAGAATCTGACTTTATAATCTTTGCGCAATCAACCTTAGATTTACCTACCTAAACTATCCATTCAGTTTGTATCCAATCAGGCAGGCCCTTGCACTACACAGTTGTTGGCAGATCCAAAAAAGATTTTACAATCAGATTATAACTTGTCTGGTAAGCTAACAGTGGTCACTGTAATAGGTTGTTCCCATTGCAAAATTTACTCTTCCCCTTTCATTTGGTGACAAATGTAACATGTTGATATTACCCAAACCTTTGGGGAGAATTATTGAAACTGGAAATGGCACAATCTGGTGCAGCTCTGCACAGAAACCAATCAGATTCCAGCTTTTATTATTAAAGCTTAATTGAACAAGTTGAAGTTAGAGGTTGATTGGCTACCATGCACAGCTGCACCAGATTGTGTACTCTCCAGGTTTAGTAAATCAACCCCTTTCTGTCTATCTGTGTGATATTAGTCACCAGTGCAAATACAGAGGTGAATCTGGATGGGGGATGCAGAAGTAAGCAGTTGTAGAAGACGACCAAACTCTAGCACACCCCTGAACTCTGCACTCTGTATGCAGCTCACTCCTGAACTCTGCATTATGTACATAGCACACCCCGGAACTCTGCATTCTGTGTGTAACCCTCCAATTTCTGTACATGATGCACTCCTAATATTTAATGCTCCTTTAAGATCCTCCCACTGTTAGTGGAATTTGACCACACCCACTATTTGATGCTGTTTGGAGGGTGTGTGTGGGGGGGAGGGGGGTTTGCAGGGTCCTGGTCAAGTTCCTGCACCTATTTTCTGAGAGCTATAGCCCTGACCATAGGTAAAGGGTTTTTTTTAATGCAGGCATGCAGTTAACAACATAAATACATTTAGTATTGTTGTAGCAAATGTTTTATATATATTTTTATTATGTTGTATTTTAGCAGCAGATTTCAATATTTTAATTAATGTGGAGTTTTTTTAAGATGATTTCATTTGTGTATTGCACACACACTGTTATTAGGCTGCAAGTACCCAAATACAACAAAGAAATTGGACATATGTTCCTACACAGATGCCAAAAGATTATGAATACATTCCATCCATAATGAGCAGGATAGGTCAAATGAGGAAATGAGAGAGAAAAGTTGAAGGGAGACACACAATTGCTCAAGAAGGTCATCCAAAGACGACTCGCATTGTTGACCTGCAGCTGTGTAGACATTTGCAGTCCCATCACATCAATAGTTAGGAGTCCAAAAAAGATTTCAAAAAGTCATCACTAAGGCGCTGTGAAGGAATGCAAGTAGAGTTACTTAGGTTTATTTATCTAGTGCTATCAAATCCCTTAAAGTAGAATTCCAGGTCTAACCTAAATGTACATATGATATTAATAAATATTTATTGTTTTACCTGCCAAGGGATTTGTAATCCTTTTCAGTCAACTTTTGATTTGTAGCTTCGTGTCACCTCTCCACATCCAGCCTGCTGACTGGACAAGGAAAATCAAATTTGTCCAATGAGCAGGAAAATAATTCAAAAAGCCGTAAAGCTGAACCAGGAAGTAGTAAAGTGATCTTCCTGGCTGTGCAGGACCACTGGCCAACCAAAATTGCAATTCCTTGGGCAAATATAACAATTCATTTATATATGCATTCTATTGTGTACGGTTTGCCTGGGTTTTACTTTAATGTTTTAAGGTAAGATAAATACATAGAGAAATTAAGCATACATGCATTGTTAACAATAAAGGACACAAAAAGTAAGAAAAGACACAATGACTCTACTAAGTTGTTAGCTTACAATATATTTGATGACAGGAAATTATACAAAAGGCCTTGGCTCTCCCGGGTCTTTTTCTGCTCCTTGGCTAATATTAAAAGGATGGTTTGGGTAAGGATGGAAGCCATTAGTTCCCGCTGCTGTCAATCACTGCCAGTGAGGAGGGAGCATGGAGGATGAGACTGAGCCATGCTCTGTGTGCTCTGGCGGCAGGGGAGCTAGCAAACACGAGTGCCCCCAGAACAAGCAGCTTGCTCTGGGAGCACTCAATAAGGGGGAGAGTCTAGAAGGAATGGTAGGGGACCTGAGAAGAGGAGGATTGGGGCAAAACCATTGCACAGAGCAGTTAAGTATGACATGTTTATTATTTTAAAGAAAACAAAAATCTAACCTTTAGAACCACTTTCAAGAAGAGTGTTCTCCATTGTTTTCTCTGGCTGGCATCACTACTTTATCCTGTAATACATGGAGGTCTGCTGGAGGAACCAGTGTGGAACACCAGTGAAAGCTGAGGGAGACTCAGGACATGCGTTCTCCCTATAAGTGTCTGTATCCCTGTAGACGTCACATATAGAATTCTCAGGTTTGGAGCAGCTAGTTAGGGGCACAGGGAGAAAGATGTTTACAGTCTTCTATTACAGATTAGCCTTCATTTACAAGCTTTATATAGCGACAGGAACATGAGAAATTAAGGACACTGACAAGTAGTCATTCTCAATGGAAGTAGTGCAAAGACATAGTTTACAGAATTGCCTCTCTGTTCATGAAGACTTTTGGTCCAGTTTTATTCGTTTACATCAGGGGACACAGTATCAATAAAGCCCAACTCCACCTTTGGTTAAAAAAAATAAGAAAACCAGTCGCCCAGAGGGTTTTGCCAAAGTTAATAGCAGCTCTGTCTGCAATGCTTACCTCCTCTCTGTCCCGTCTGTGCTGTCCTCTGGAGACTTATTGCCAGGTCTGTCTTAATGCTTGGGCACCGTTGGGCACTGTTCAGGCGCCCCATGATGATTTTGCATTACATCATACTTGCCAACTGTCCTGGATTTGCTGGGACAGTTATTCTTTTTACTAAGTTGTCTTGGGATGGCCATGTCCTGGGCAGCAATCCAGAACCTGTGCGGTGCCTTCCTGATCTCAGTATTGTGCCCTTCTGATTCCCCCTGTACTGTGCCCTTTTGCCCACCCCTGCCACACTGTGCCCTTTGTGTTGATTAGTCTTTGATTTATGGCAGGTTGTCTATTAAAAGTACTAATAAATATATGTTTAGTTCTATCAACTATTTGTACTTTCATTCTTGAGAGTAGGTGTGTAAATTGGGGCAGGCAGGTAGGGGCCCCAGTGCATTACTTTGCCCAGGGGCCCATGATGCTATTAAGATGGCCATGCTTATTGCTTACAATCATCCAACTGATTTTTATCATGGACATGCCCATCATCATACAGGCCTATGCTAAGAGTATTCCTGGTCAGTATGGTACTCACATATCATTATGTGGCATACAGTCCATGCATAGGAAGACCGCCACCACCAGAGGAGAAGAGAAAGAACCTGTAATGATTGTCCAGATGACTGCATAAAAAGATAAGTATAATTTTAAAAAAGTGTGTGGGGTAGAGGGTAAATCGGGGGGAGGGTGGATGGGGAATTGAAAACATGGAGTTGGGCATTATAGTATGGGCACCCTTGCTAAATAATAATAATATGAAATTATTTATGTAGAATATCTAAAAGGCATATAATGCATTTTAGGGACGATTTGTCTCCTATTGCATCCCCATGATGTTACAGCTTGACAAAGACCCTTCCGTCTCGCTTTATAACAATTTTATTTTATTCCATTTGGTTTTTTTTTCCTCTCTTCTTTACTATGTTCTTTTTTAAATATAAAGTATTAAAGCAAAAACTACAGCAAAAAATAAAAAGGAAGATTTGACTCTTTGATACCACAGTGCTAAACAAGCCAAGATCTAAAAGTTTTAATGTTTGTATTTTTAACACTTCTTTCTAGATGTATTTTAAGTATTCTTCACAGAAACGTAATGGCGGCTGCATATGTGATAAAAAGGCCGTTGCGTTTTAATATGTTTCTGAAATATTCCAGTTGACAACAAGAAACAGATCAAAACCTAAGCTTTCTGCAATTTCAAAAGTTAAAAAAGCAAGTGAAATTATCAACTTTTTTTTGTTTTTGGTCTTCCAAACTGAAAATGCTAATGTTTGCTTGGATATACAGTAATGTGCAAAAGTTTTATATGTGAACAAATGCTGTAAATTAAGAATGCTTTCAGAAATAGAAGTGTTAACTTCTTCAGCTCCGCCCCATAGCAAAAATACTGCTACAGGGCAGCAGCTGTGTGCAAAACCATATATATATATATATATATATATATATATATATATATATATATATATATATATATATATGTGATTTTGCTGTTCCGGGTAGGGGGCGCACAGCACAGCTAGGCACACAGTGAAGCACAAACACAAAACATCCTTAAAAACAGCACACAGTTAACCCTTTGGTCTCCCCAGATGTTAACCCCTTCCTACCCAGTGCCATTAGTACAGTGTCAATGCTTTTTATTAGCACTGATCACAATATTGGTGTCACTGGGGATGTCAGTGGCACCAAGTCAGTTCTCCCCAGTGTCAGAAGGCCAACCACAGTCCCGCTATAAGTCGCTGAAAAAAAAAAGAAAAAAGCCCAGTATATATATACCGCCATTTGTAGACTTTATAACTTTCACGTAAACCAATTAATTTACACGTATTGGGATTTTTTTTAGCAAAGACATGTAGCAGAATACATTTTGGCCTAAATTTATGAGGAAATTTGATTTTTTTAATTTTTATACTGGACATGTTTAATAGCAAAACGTCAAAAAATTATTGTTTTTCTCTCAAAATCGTCAGTCTTTTTTTTTATAGCGCAAAAACTAAAAACCGCACAGGCGATCAAATGCCACCAAAAGAAAGTTCTGTTTGTAGGAAAAAAAGGACGTAAATTTCATTTGGGTGCAGCGTTGCATGACCGCGCAATTGTCAGTTAAAATAACGCAGCGCCGTAATGCAAAAAATGGCCTGGTCAGGAAGGGGGGTAAATACTCTGGAGGGCAAGTGGTTAATAGTTTTTTTATCAATTAACAAAATGGAAAGGGAACAGAAGAGAAAATCAAATCAATATTTGGTGTGACCACTCTTTGTATTCAAAACACCATCAATTCTTCTAGGTACACTTGTACACAGTTTTTGGAACTCGGCAGGTAGGTTGTTCCATACATCTTGGAGAATTAACCACAGATCTTGTGTGAATGTAGGCTGCCTCAGATCCTTCTATCTCTCCATGTAATCCCATATAGATTGGTGTTGAGGTCAGGGCTCTGCGGAGGGCCAAAACCATCACTTCCAGAATTCTTCGTTCTTCTTTACACTGAAGATAATTCTTAATGACATTGGCAGTGTGTTTGGGGCCGTTGTCCTGCTGCAGAATAAACTTGGGGCCAATCACACAGTATGACATAATGGAGAAGTCTCTGCCTGTATTAATCAGCATTGAGGATACCATTGAGTTTGACCAAATCTCAAACTCCATTTGCAGAATTTTGCCCCAAACTTGCAAATAACCTCCACCATGCTTCACTGTTGTCTGCAAACACGCATTATTGTACCACTCTCCAGCCCTTCGATGAATAAACTGCCTCCTGCTACAGCCAAATATTTCAAATTTTTACTCATCAGTCCAGAGCACCTGCAGCCATTTTTGTGCCAATGTTTTTCAAAACAAAGCTAAGCAACTCAACTATGCATAGATTTATATATACTTTACAGAGGAACTCCAGGCAGATATAAAAGGAACAAATAACAGCTTTGTAATTGGTATTGCATCATTATTTTATTTTAATTATGCAGTATAAATGCCTGATTTTGACTTGGTATTAACCTTAGACAGAGTAGGCAGATATTTGACCGAGTGAAGAGAAGCAGCATGCAGAGCCAACCAGGTGTGGTTGGAAGCATGCCAACAGGAGGAGAGTACAGGGTAACAGAGATGTGCTCAGTTTGCTTTTTGACTTTTCACTGTCCCATAACAGAGTAGGGGTGGGGAGGAGACCTGTAACTGAAAGTGAAACTGCAGCAGAGAAAAAATAATTCCCCTGTTCTGCTAGAAAAGGATTCTCTATAGCACATCAAACAAAAGGCCTGTGGGCTGAATCTGGCCCTCCACGCTGTTTCATGTGACCCTTGCACCTCTCCTGCAGTTGGGGCACCCCCTTCTTCTCCACCCCCCTGCTTTGTCTTAGCAGTTGGCAGAGAGGAAGAAAGAACTCCTCCTATAGATCTTGCACTTTTCTGTGCAGCCGCAGCACCCCCTCGTCCCCGCCTCCTCAGCATTCAACAGACTCCAGCTCTCCTCTAGTCCTCCTCCAGACCCTGTACTTTCTGCTTCCCAGTTTTGCCCCCAGATACTTCCTGGCAGCAGCACAAGGTAATAGGGGTGCACTTTGATGTAAGGGGTGGAGGACTCTTGATGTCAGGGATCCCCTCGATCCCCGCCGCGATGGTCCCGGCGCAGGCGCACTGCACCGCCCTGTGCAGGGACACGGGCACTAGGTTTGGGCCGGCCGCGGCGTTCGAGTTCGCGCATGCGCAGTAGAAGCCGCGGCCGCCCGCTGGGCACCAATGGCAGCGCAGGGCGGGATATTTAAGCTGAGCTGTCATTTCGGTGCCTTCTGGTCTTACCTGTTCCCTGTGTATCTGAACCTGTGCCTTGTAAGTTATTTGACCCGGATTGTTCTTGACCTGCTGACTTCTCCTGCCCAGACCCTTGCTTTGCCTGACCTCTCTTCCTGGATGCCCCTCATTAGATTTGACCTACTGTTGATGACCTGGCGAGTGACCCGACGATTCTCTGCCCGCTCCCTTGTACCTTACCGTCCTCTACGTAACCAACTCGGCCTGTCTGACTTCGCACTTGCTCAGCCATCCATCCATCCCATCGGGGTCACCCAACCTCCTCACATCTGGCTCTCCCTGGTTGGAGCCCCTGGCGAACACCCCTACCACTGACAGGTGTGCTCAGTAGTGGCGACCTGGTCCCGGGGTACTACAAGTCCATCTCCACCATCAGGGGCTCTGGTGAACAAGTACCCTGGGGCTTAGACTCCGCGCTCTGGGCACGCCTGACCAGTGGAGTGCTAGGGGTGCCGCTCGGCGGTCCCTCACAGTACCAGAAGGCCATGACTGAGCCTCGAGGAGGACCCTCCCCGATGGAGGAGGTTTGCAGGCACCTGGCTACCCTGACGCAAGCAGTAAACACATTACAGGACAGATGTTTGCAGATTAAGAATCGGTTTCAGGCCTGCACCATATCTGCTCCCATTTCACAGGCCCCGGCTCCTGCACCCCCGGTCGCAGCAGCCCAAGAGCCGGCTCCTGGGCCTTCCGCATCACTCCCTATGGCGGAACCCCGAGTACCCTTACCCGAGCGCTTCCACGGGGATCGCACACGCTTCCGGTCATTCCGTGACTCCTGTCTGCTCTATTTTGAACTACAACCACGGACTTTTTTGACAGAATCGGTGAAAATGGGGTTTGTTATCTCCCTGTTGCAGGGGGAACCCCAAGACTGGGCCCACCGACTAAGGGGAAATAATGACCCCCATCTGGTTACGGTTGACAACTTTTTTAATGCTATGGCCATCTTATACGATGATCCACAACGGGCGACCTCGGCCGAGGCCACATTATACGCACTCTGACAAAGTCGGCGAGCGGCTGAGGAATACGCCTCTGACTTTAGGCGTTGGATGGGAGACACTCGCTGGAACGAGTTTGCGCTTTTGCACCAGTTCCGTATGGGCCTATCTGAGGCTCTGAAAGACGAGCTCGCCCGGGTGGAGGTGCCTGAGACATTAGAGGACTTGATTGCACTCACCATTAAAATTGACCGTAGGCTACGAGAGCGCAGATTGGAGAGGTCTGGTCAGGGTCGCGGAAATACCTGGGGGTCATTCCAAGGTGCCAGTCAAAATACTAGGCCAAACTTCCAGAACCTGCCGTCTGAAGATGCTCCCGAACCCATGCAGCTAGGCCTGGCGCGGCCTAAACTACCGCCAGAGGAACGCCAGCGCAGACGCTCCCAGAACCTGTGTCTCTATTGCGGTGAAGCTGGTCACATGGTACGTTCCTGCCAGCAGAAACTGAGTAAGTTCACCTCATCTTTCTTATCTATTGGCAATATGAATCCGTCCCAATACTTAGTTGTCCCCCTCTCCTTTCAGCTTTCAGAAAGGACCGTGGAGGTGACGGCCATAGTTGATTCGGGGGCATGCAGCTGTTTTGTGGATATCAATTTTGCTCACCGGCAGGGTATCCCCCTCCGTCCAAAGGAGAAGGAGTTTCACATCTTTTTGGCTGATGGTTCCCGGATAAAGTCAGGGGTGGTTAACCAGGAGACCCCTTCCATAGTGACTTCCATTGCCGGTCAGCACCGGGAGCTCCTCCGCCTGGACGCTATTGCATCACCCCTTTTCCCAGTCATTCTGAGGCTCCCATGGTTGCGGGCCCATAACCCCCAAATTGACTGGGAGACTGGGGTTGTCTCGTTCCCTTCCCCATACTGTCGGGAACTGTGCCGAACTTCGGGCCCGGAGGTCCCCCAGGTCCTCCTGTGCTCTGAAGGGGATGCCAGCCTAAAACAAGTGATTCCTGCAGCCTATCATAAGTTTCTTGATGTGTTCAGTGAACAGGGAGCAGATACTCTACCCCCCCCCCACCGCCCATATGACTGTCCTATTGATCTGTTACCCGGTTCTGAAATGCCCTTTGGGCGAATTTTTCCCCTTTCTGAGCTAGAATTAGGGGCCCTGAAGGATTATATTGAGGACAGCCTCCGGAAGGGATTCATCCGTCCCTCCACTTCCCCAGCAGGTGCAGGGATCTTTTTTGTAGAAGAGAAAGACAAGACTTTGAGGCCATGTATCGACTATCGGGAACTGAATAGGGTCACAATCAAGAACCGTTACCCATTACCACTGGTACCAGAATTATTCCAGAGTTTAAAGGCTGCAGTAGTATTTACCAAGCTGGACTTAAGGGGAGCCTACAACTTGGTTCGCATAAGGGAGGGGGATGAGTGGAAAACGGCCTTTCGCACCCGTTTTGGCCATTTCGAGTACCTGGTCATGCCTTTCGGGTTGTGCAATGCGCCGGCCACCTTCCAGCACTTTGTAAACGACATCTTTAGGGACTTCCTGGACATCTTTGTTATCGTCTACTTAGACGACATCTTGATTTTCTCATCCTCCCTGGGGGAGCACAGGGTACATGTAACAAAGGTGTTGGGGCAGTTGCGGCAGCATGGGTTGTACGCTAAAGCAGAGAAATGTTGCTTTGAACAGGCTAGCGTTACATTTCTGGGTCTGATTATCTCCACCACGGGGGTCGCAATGGACCCTCAGAAGGTCTCTGCGATCCTAGATTGGCCTTAACCCACGGACAGGAAAAGCGTCCAATGTTTTATCGGGTTCGCAAACTTCTACCGGAAGTTCATCAAGAACTTCTCGGGTCTGGTCTCCCCCATCACTCAGTTAACCAAGCTTGGGACGCGATTCAGATGGACGCCAGAGGCACAGGAAGCTTTTGAAGCATTGAAGAAGTTATTTACCTCGGCACCCATTCTGGGTCATCCTGACGCCTCCCTGCCCTACATCTTAGAAGTAGATGCGTCAGAAAATGCGGTTGGCTCCATTCTTTCCCAGCGAAAGGGCGCCAAAGAATTACTTCACCCAGTAGCATTCTTCTCACGGAAACTTACCCCTGCGGAGAAGAATTACGACATTGGGGATCGAGAACTACTGGCTATCAAGACCGCATTAGAAGAATGGAGGTACCTGCTGGAAGGTGCCTCACACCCCATCCTGATATTCACGGACCACAAGAACCTGGAATATCTGAGGACCGCCAAACATTTGCGCCCACGACAAGCAAGATGGGCATTGTTTTTCTCGAGGTTCCAGTTCCACATCACATACAGGCCGGGATCAAAAAACACGAAGCCGGACGCGTTGTCACGCATGTACGAGGACGCCAAGGAGATCCCAGTACCTGACACTATTCTGCCTGCAGGAAACTTCTTGGCTCTCCAGACGAACCTTCGCTCCGAGATAATGAGAGCGTCCACAGCCATGTCTACCTCCGATGGGGCGCCCCTCCTGAACAAGGGGGGACTCCTATGGAGGGAGGACCGGATTGTGGTGCCGGAGGAAGCCCGAACCCTAGTCTTGGGACATTGCCATGACCACCCGATGGCAGGACATTTTGGCCCGGTCAAGACCTTGGAACTTCTCCGACGTTCCTTCTGGTGGCTGGACATGGCCAAGGATTGTAAGAGTTACGTGGGCTCCTGTGTCATCTGCCAGCGGAACAAGCCTACAAGAAATAAGGCGTGGGGCCTGCTACGTCCATTGCCCATCCCTGAACGGCCCTGGCAGAAGATCTCTATGGACTTCATAGTCGAGCTTCCACCTTCACTGGACCACACAGCAATTCTCGTGGTCGTGGACCGTTTATCCAAGATGGCCCATTTCATTCCTTTACGGAAGACTCCATCAGCAGCCGAGACGGCGCAAGCTTTTATTCGAGAGGTTGTTAGATTGCATGGGGTCCCCGAAGACATCGTCTCGGACCGAGGGGTGCAGTTTACCTCGAGATTTTGGAGGGCATTGTGCAAGGCCCTGGATATCAAGCTTTCCCTTTCCTCTGCATTTCACCCTCAGACCAATGGTCAGACCGAAAGGACCAATCAGACCCTAGAGCAATACTTGCGATGCTACACATCATTCTCTCAGGACGACTGGGTGCCACTTCTCCCTTTGGCGGAATTCGCGTACAACAACGCTTGCCATTTAGCAACAGGGCAGTCCCCGTTCTTCTCCAACTATGGGTTTCACCCTATCTTCCTCCCGGATTTAGTCCCGGAATGCCCAATTCCAGCAACACAGGATGCACTAACCTTTTTCGCTTCAAACAATAAAAAACTACAGGAAGCCATCAGTCAGGCCCAAGAAGATTACAAGAGGGCTTTTAATAGGAAGCGAAGAGGGGATCTGGTGTTGCGGCCCGGAGAGAAGGTTTGGCTGGCTACTTCTAACTTGAAGATGCTCTGCCCATCAAAAAAGTTGGGACCTAAATTTATAGGCCCTTTTTGCATTAAGCGGATGGTCAATGAAGTGGCCTATGAACTTGTCCTCCCTGAGACACTCAAGATCCACCCTGTTTTCCACGTGTCCCTGCTGAAGCCGGTAGTCCCTGATGCCTTCCCAGAACGGGAATCCAGGCCCCCGGAGGCCATAACAGTCGAAGAGGAAGAAGAATTTGAGGTGGAGACTGAGCTGTCATTTTGGTGCCTTCTGGTCTTACCTGTTCCTTGTGTATCTGAACCTGTGCCTTGTAAGTTATTTGACCCGGATTGTTCTTGACCTGCTGATTTCTCCTGCCCAGACCCTTGCTTTGCCTGACCTCTCTTCCTGGATGCCCCTCATTAGATTTGACCTACTGTTGCTGACCTGGCGAGTGACCCGACGATTCTCTGCCCGCTCCCTTGTACCTTACCGTCCTCTACGTTACCAACTCGGCCTGTCTGACTTCGCACTTGCTCAGCCATCCATCCATCCCATCGGGGTCACCCGACCTCCTCACATCTGGCTCTCCCTGGTTGGAGCCCCTGGCGAACACCCCTACCACTGACAGGTGTGCTCAGTAGTGGCGACCTGGTCCCGGGGTACTACAAGTCCATCCCCACCATCAGGGGCTCTGGTGAACAAGTACCCTGGGGCTTAGACTCCGCGCTCTGGGCACGCCTGACCAGTGGAGTGCTAGGGGTGCCGCTCGGCGGTCCCTCACACTTGACTTCTGATGGTGGGGTTGGGTTCTTGACATCTGATGTAAGGGGGGGTGGGGTGAGTCTGCCAACTCTATCTTGATGACCTCCCTTTTTAATGTGCATATAGACTTGTCACTGGTCTATGTATGTTCATTCATTAAAAAAAAATAATAATAATAATTATACACACACACACACACACACACACACACACACACACATATATATATATATATATATATATATATATATACCGTATTTTTCGCTCCATAAGATGCACCTGACCATAAGACGCACCTAGGTTTTAGAGGCGGAAAACAAGAAAAAAAATATTCTGAACCAATGGACTGCAGACACAGTACAGGAAATGACCAGAGACTGCAGACATAGTACAGGAGATGACCAGAGACTGCGCACACAGTACAGGAGATGACCAGAGACTGCGCACACAGTACAGGAGATGACCAGAGACTGCGCACACAGTACAGGAGATGACCAGAGACGGCGGACACAGTACAGGAGATGACCAGAGACGGCGGACACAGTACAGGAGATGACCAGAGACGGCGGACACAGTACAGGAGATGACCAGAGACGGCGGACACAGTACAGGAGATGACCAGAGACGGCGGACACAGTACAGGAGATGACCAGAGACGGCGGACACAGTACAGGAGATGACCAGAGACTGCGGACAGTACAGGGGATGACCAGAGACTGCGGACAGTACAGGGGATGACCAAGAGACTGCGGACATAGTACAGGGGATGACCAAGAGACTGCGGACAGTACAGGGGATGACCAAGAGACTGCAGACAGTACAGGGGATGACTAAGAGACTGCAGACCATTGGGGAGGGAGGAGGAGCGGGTACCTGAATTTGACAGTTGTCCTTCCTTTAGTGTGGGCACCCGGCTGATAGTTGGGTGCCCACTGTGCATGCGCAAGAAGCTCTGCGCTTTGTGATTGGTCCGGCGTCTTCTGGGGTGTGTCATGTGTCCCAGAAGATGCCGTACTATTCACAAAGTGCAGCGCTGCTCGCGCATGCGCACTGGGCATCTGGCTGTCACAGCCAAGAGCCCACACTAAAGATACCGGCGCGGAAAGACTGTACAGCGCTGGACCAAGGAACAGGTAAGGTTCTACTGCAGAGAAGAGAAGAGACGAGCGGCCGGCCCAGTATTCTGACACAGCGGCGGCGGTGGGAATACCGGAACGGCCGCTCCATATTCGCTCCATAAAACGCACTGACATTTTCCCCCCTTTTTTGGGGGGAAAAAGTGCGTCTTATGGAGAGAAAACTACGGTATATTTACAGTGCATCCAGAAAGTATTCGCAGCGCTTAACTTTTGCCACATTTTGTTATGTTACAGCCCTATTCCAAAATGGATTAAATTCATTTTTTTCCTCAACATTCTACAAAGAATACCCCATAATGACAATGTGAAAGAAGTTCACTTTATTCAAATCCGAAATAAGAGTACCCGAAATAGAGCCTGGGGGTTGCTCAGACCTTTACCTGTACCCGATAGACCATGGAAGATGATCTCTATGGACTTCATAGTAGAACTCCCACCTTCCGAAGGTTGTACTGCCATCTTTGTGGTGGTAGATCAATTATCAAAGATGGCCCATTTTTTGCCCCTGAAAAATACACCTTCTGCTATTGAAACTGCTCGGGTCTTTGTCAAGGAATTTATGAGGCTCCATGGAGTTCAGTCCGAGGGGTTCAATTTACATCAAAATTCTGGAGGGCACTATGCGAAACCTTGAAAATCAAACTTCTTTGATTAAAATCAAGCACCTAGGCATGCTGTCACGTACCTGGATAGTGAGCCTGACGTGAAGAGGCAGGCCTACTATACAACTCCGGCTCAAGGGCTATTGATATCTGGACAGCGGACGCAGGAGCACAGCGAGGTATAACTGCCTGTGATTAGTCCAGTGTTCTGTGTTTCAGCAGTAGCCAGCAGGCAGGTGAAGCAGAAGGACAGACTGATGGCAGAGAGCAGGATCCGGATGCAGCCATGCTGGATGGATGGATGGATGGATGGATCGCTGGGGAGCAAGATGGAAGATGCAAGGTCAGACGAGCCGGGTCGGTAGCTGTCAGGCAGATCAGGCATAGATGGCAGGAGGTAGCATAGTTGGATCACAGGCCAGGTCAGCAGCAGAGGTTCAATCAGACAGGAGCAGGAGGCAGAAGAGTAATCCAAGACAAGCCAGAGGTCAGGGCAGGTAGCGGACAAGCAGAGGTCAGGATCAAGCTGGATCAGTATCAGGAGTCAGGCACAAGGATCAGGATACACATTCAGGAGCTAAAGACCAAACGGGAAAGAGACATTACTGCAGCCAGTTTAAATAGCCCTTTTGGCGCCAGCATTAGTGATAGGCGTGTGCCTGGATGCGCAAGTGCGCATGTGCGCCTATGCCCAAGTACATGCACATCTGTCCGGCCCATCATTGTTCTGTGCATGTGCATATTTATGCTCTGCGAATCTTCGCCTACATTATGGGCAAACCTTTCCTGACACATGCAGACTGCTTCTACAAACATTTGTGAAAGAATGGGTCGTTCTCAGGAGCTCGGTGAATTCAAGTGTGGTACCATGATAGGTTGCCACCTGTGCAATAAGTCCATCCGTGACATTTCTTTGCTACTAAATATTCCACAGTCAACTGTTAGTGGTATTATAACAAAGTGGAAGCAACTGGGAACAACAGTAAGTGCAATGCAAAGCTTCGGATGCAGTAGTGTAAAGCACACTGCCACTGAACTAGAGCAGTGGGAACGTGTTCTCTGGAGTGACGAATCACGCTTTTCTGTCTGGCAATCCGATGGATGTGTCTGGGTTGGCAGTTTCCAGGACAACGGTACTTGCTTGACTGCACTACGTCAAGTGTAAAGCCTTGTGGAGGGGGGATTATGGTGTGGGGTTGTTTTTTAGGGCTTGACCCTTAGTTTCAGTGAAGGGAACTCTTAAGGTGTCAGCATACTAAGAAATTTTGGACAATTTCATGCTCCCAGATTTGTGAGAACAGTTTGGGGATGGCCCCTTCCTGTTCCAACATGACTGCATACCAATGCACAAAGCAAGGTCCATAAAGACATGGATGAGCGAGTGTGGGGTGGAGGAACTTGACTGGCCTGCACAGAGTCCTGACCTCAACCCGATAGAACACCTTTGGGATGAATTAGAGAGGAGACTGCGAGCCAGGCCTTCTCATCCGACATCAGTGCCTGACCTCACAAATGCACTTCTGGAAGAATGGTTAAACATTCCCATAGACACACTCCTAAACCTTGTGGACAGCCTTCCCAGAAGAGTTGAAGCTGTTATAGCTGCAAAGGGCGGGGCCAACTCAATATTGAACCCTACGGACTAAGACTGGGATGCCATTAAAGTTCATGTGCGTGTAATGGCAGGCGTCCCAATGCTTTTGGCAATACATATATATATATATATATATGTGTGTGTGTGTGTGTGTGTGTGTGTGTGTGTGTATTTTGCACACAATATACTACAGTCTTCACCATGTCTAGCTGCCTAAATGCATTGAGTTGCTGCCATGTGATTGGCTGATTAGCAATTTGTGTTACCAAGCAATTGCACAGGTGAACCTAATAAAGAGTCAGATGAGTGTATATATAAGTTCACAATGAAGGTGAAAAGTCCATCGAGAGAGTATCCTAAAAATACAAAATGGGAAAATGATGAGAAAGGTGGGTGTTAAGGAGGGAACAAAGTGAGAGAAAAAGATGAATGTAGAATGGACAATGGGTTGTCAACGAGAGACATCAGAGTCTACCTGATGCTAACTTGATGTGTGGTAGGCTGGAGACAATGCCAATATTTTTGCCCCCTTTTTTTCCTGCACACAACTGAAAAATGAAAGTGCCGTTTCAATATATACAATATATTTTCATGAAGCTGAATTTTCAGTGGTGAAGTTCCCAGTACATAACTACACTAACAATCCAGCTTTCAATATTTATCGCTATTTACTGCAGGTAATGCCCTTGTTTTCCTACATTCGTCTCAGGAAATGTATTACCTGTTTTCTAGTTCATGCCCTTTTGGTCTGTCTTTATAGTAGAAATAAAATAAGATTTGAAAGGCAGTCACTGAAAATGGATAGAGTTCAATATCTTCCAGCTGAACTATGTTTGCGCGGATAAATGGCGAAGGGCTTGTGTAACTGTGAAGTTAATAATCCAGATGAACTTTCAGGTCAGAGTTTCAAATTACGCATTGACTTTGTGGAATGCCTCTTGCTTTCTGGATATTTTGCTATTTTTGTGCCATTTGAGAGCATTCCGTGTTCCGCTCCATAATGGAGATTACACTGTATGTGTGTATTGTTTAAAGATTGCCTGGGGTAACATGACTCAACTCCGTATTGTCTTAATCTCACTCATTGCTCTTCGAGACCTCCTGGTGGTAGAGCGCCACATAATCATCCTGTCTTTAGTTTATATATTTACAATCCATGGCTGCAATTGGGAAATCACAGAAAAGAGTATACTAAAACACAAACATAACAAAGAACGCATTCATCATATCGCTTGTGCTGAGAATGTGTGCGATCTAAGCATTTGCTTCTCACTGTACGACCTCACATATTTTACCAATTACTGGAACAAAAATGCAGGTATGGGATTTTATTCAATTATTGTATTTATTTTTCTTACAATACTGTCATATTGTTATGCATTTTATAAAAATGATAAATCACCTTTTTACATAAGTGTCATAATTGTTTAATCCATATACAGTATATCCATGTGATCTGAGTTAAAGTGACACTAAACGATATCCCTATTTTCCAAAAATAAAACATTTGCATCCACTACTTTAAAGTGGTATAAAACCCAAAGGAAAACATGTATTCTATTGCAGCTTACAATTTCTTAGATGTGGTGGCTACATTCATTTTCTTTTTTAGGATTTATTCCTTTATTTTCACCTGGTGATCCTGCCAGTAAGTCTATTGCTGAATGACAGAACAAACTGTCCTGCAGATGTAGCAGTTAGAGAGTTGAGGCAAGCCATTTAACACTTGCAAGGTTGCCTATAATGATGTTTAATTTATTTATGCAAAACCTTTTTCCCAAAATCAACAAAACTGTGTGCTATAGCTGCTTAAAAACTGTTAGTTTGAAATTGACTTCAGTTTGTTAGTGTATTTAAATCTGCTAGTCTATCTACCCCGACCCCTTCCCCCAGACTGCCAATGCTTCTGTCCAAAAGTGTATCTGTTGGTCTTTCATCCAGAGTGGGAGCACTCTAATACATGAGATGTATTAATGGGCAGATCACAGGTGAAAACCGATGGAAAAAAACCTAAGAAATGAAAACTAATTCAGCCACCACATCCATGCTGATAGGAGGAAAGGGAAGAGTAGCAGAGGTGTGCTATTTTACCTTGTACTTTCCCATCACAGAGTAGGGATGGTGAAGACCTGTAACTGAAAGCGAAACTGCATCAGAGAGATTTGTTCCCCTTACCTGCTAGACTGGGCTGCACTATAGGCTAAAACTATGTAAACCTCAGGATTGTTAATGGGCAGATCACTAGGTGAAAATAGAGGGAAACAAGCCTAAGAAAATAAAACAACAACCACATCCAAGGGTTCCAGATGACAACAATCTTTGCAGCAATGTCACACCCTCTGATACACCAAGGCTAAATAGGGAGGCTCCTGAACTCTGAAACTATGGAGGTCCCAACTAAAGAGACACTACTAAATGAAAGGTCCTGCATTCTGTACCACTGGCCAGTATAGTGTAATCGTTGGGGCCCAACGTTCCTGTGTTGGGGTGCTCTGATTTAAAGGGGATCTCACAGTATAGGGTCTAGTACTCAAATTGTATCCTAAGGTGACACTGTCCCTTACCTTAGGAAGTGAGCAAGAAAGTTTTGCCAGTGGCCTCTCACCACAGCAGCAGTCTGTGATTACACCTCCTCCTGCTCTCTAGTGTCCAAAACCAGTTAGGGCAGCTGCGACTCAGGACCAGGCAATCTCTCACAGAGCTGATGCCCACATGGAAGAAAAATATATTTGAAATATATTTTAAAAATATTCTTCCCAAATATATTGCCATATATACATTTTTGGAATGCATTTACAAATATATGTGAACATAAATGTTAAAATTACATTTTTATATGTTAAAAAAAATATGAAGAATATATTTTTAAAAATATATTTTTTTAAAATATATTCTTCAGATTTTCTTAACATATAAAAAAGTCATTTGAACATATATTTTTACAAAAATGTGTAAATGCATTCCAAAAATGTAGATTTGTATTTTTAAAGACATACAGTATATTTGAAATGTATTTTTAAAAATATTGTTCATATATTCTGTAATAAAAATGCATTTCAACGTGTGTGTGTGTGTGTGTGTGTGTATTTATTGAAATATATTGCATATGGCCATAATTGTAGCATTTCAAATATATGGCAATATATTTGGGAAGAATATTTTTTAAATATATTTCAAATATATTTTTCTTCCTTATGGGTGATGTCAGCAGTGACTCAGGATCCGGAAATTATGATCTCTCACAGAGCTGGTGATGTCAGCAGTGACTCAGGATCCGGAAATTATGATCTCTTACAGAGCTGGTGATGTCAGCAGTGACTCAGTATCCGGAAATTATGATCTCTCACAGAGCTGGTGATGTCAGCAGTGACTCAGGACCCGGCAATCTCATAGAGACGAGGATGTCAGCAGTGACTCAGGATCTGGAAATTATGATCTCTCACAGAGCTGGTGATGTCAACAGTGGCTCAATACCTGACTTTGACGATTTCTCACAGCTGTCCACATCCATGTGGATGTGGCAGCAGAGTCTTTCTCTCTCGCCAACGCCACAGTGAACACTCCAGCAGGCAGCTCTGCAATACAGCAGCCCTCTCTGATAGTCACCTCAACTTTTGCCCTGAGACTGCCCCAAGCTCCTGGATTTTGCTTCATTTTCCTCCTCTCTCTAGCACACAGCTTCTGGGCCTTTCAGTCCCACACACTTCATTTGTGGACGGGGACAGGGGAATGACAGCTGCAGTGTGAGGACAGTGTTGACAGCCCAATCAATAGGGCTAAAGTCTGGGGAGTGCCATAGACTGGGGTTACATTTGGAACAGTGATTCTGGTCAGTACAGAACTATTATACTATGAATAATATATTTCATATCCCTTTAATGATGGGGAATGGCACACAGTTTTCTGGTATATTGTTTAGTTTATTGCTTCTGGGTGATATCTGCAATAATCTATGAATACAGTATTTTAATGTAATATCAAATGTAATGGATACAGTATTTTTCTTAGATTTCAAGATAGCATAGAAGGACATTTAAAGACACAGCTTCTTTAATGGAGGAGAAGAGAGGAAAGGGTGGGCATAGTTGGGCACCTTTGATGAGTGCCTATGACAGGTCTAGCGGCTGTATTAACCCCTGCAGCACTAGAAGATCATCACTGTGGGGACATGGGTGGGGTAAAGAATGGAAGACTTCAACAAGAGAAGCATACAGCAGCACAAGGGGCACATCCCACTAAGTGTAAATACCCTTCATTGTGCTGATTTAAAAATAAAACATTTGAACTAAATGTTAGGCTTTAAAGTGATACAAAACAGACTCAAAGTACATTATCCCTTCTTTTTATTAATATGGATGACGACACTGTAATTATTTTAACAATAGATATACAGCTGTCATGCGACCCAGCTCTTTCCCAGTGCATCTGCAGGGAAATATCTGCTGAAGGTGCTTCAAGTGCTCTGCTGCTGGTCACATGTTAAAAACAAAAACAGCTTTTGGAATATAGAGAAAAAAAGTATAAATATAAAATAATATCAAATAATTTTTTAAATCATGATACAAATATGTATTTAAACTCAAATCACTTAAATCTTCATTATTTTTGTGCAAAAACATGGTGTGGGCTATCTAGAGGGAGGTTCTGCCAATCACAGCCCTCCCGCCTGTGCCCATTGTTGTACTGAATTACAGGGAGGTCACGCCTCCATGAATCAACATGCAATATCCCCCCTCCCCCCATTGTGATTAGCTGCTTAGTGGACATGGAGGAGGGAGGGAGTGGGCTGTCATTTATCTGAAGTGTATACGCCCACATGTGTGATTCTAAAGTCATGTGGGCTGCACAGATTTAAAAAGAAAAGAAGGAAATTAACAGCTTAGAAGGGAACTGAAACTGGAGCATGTTCAGTAAATGTGGCAGCTTCTGGTCTACACAATCTTAGGCTGCAGCGGGGACACAGACAAGGAGGAAGGGACAGGGAACAGAAGGACCAGCTATGTTTTTTGCAGAATACAAAAAACAAATCCCACAATGACTGAGTGAGTATGATCAGAAAGTAATACAGCATGTACTGACAGTTTTTAATAATGTGGATTTAATGACAAATTAAGACACATGCCGTACAGGCACAAAGGTCAATTGTGAAGCATTGTTTTACAGTTGGAAAAGAACTGAGATGTTCCCATTGTGCTTAGGAGCAGAAGGCCATTATAATGGGGTGGGGACATAATCAAACAGGGTTGGTAGGCATACTATACAAAGCCATGTGTCTCCCCCGTGCAAACCCATTTTAATTTAGTATTGTGTGTACTTGTAAAATGGTCAGGCCAGGCATAAATGCTTATTAGATCTCTTCCTAAGAGTTTGCCTGATATATTTACTGTTCTTTTAATCCAGTATTTCCCTTACAGTTAAAAAGTTAACTGACTAATAAATGTTTTCTTCTCTTTTGATATTTCAGTTGCTGTGATTATTCTGCTGTTCTGAAGCTTTGCTGAATCAGCTTGGGGAAAAACTGTGCTTCTTACAAACAGACACAGGGGTTGCCTAAGGAAATACTGACCTGACTCAGCACTTAGCAAATCTCTAACTTCATACCCTGGCATGCACATTACAGTCATAATACAGACACAGATATCCTGTATATCTATAATAGTGGGAGTAAGGAATAAATGAGCAGTATGGAATCACATAGGGGTGCATTTATTTAAAAAAATGCAGGGTTATTCATCTTGCAAAGGTACTTTATGAATGCTAACAAAATTGAATGTTACTCATCTTTTTCTCCAGGTTGGATGTTCTCATTCTAAAGCAGCAGTCTCCAAACTTTCTAAACTTAGAGCCTGTTTACTGTCCTTCAGGCGTTGGGAGGGCCAGACTGTGGCCAGATTGAGTAGAAAATTTCCTGCCACTACTGTCAGTAAATAATGTCCCTTCATTGATTCTAGAGGGATAAATAGTGCCCCATTGTTAGTATCAGTGGGATCAGTAGTGCTCTATCATTGGTGTTGGTTGGTAGAATAGCGTCCCATTGATGGTGTCAATAGGAAGAATAGTGCTCCATCAGTGGTGTCAGTAGGAGGAATAGTGCCCCATCATTGGTGTAAGTTGGAGGAATAGAGCCCCATCGAGGGTGCCAGTGGGAAGAATAGTGCCCCATCATTGGTGTCAGTAGGAGGAACAGTGCCCCATTGATGGTGTCAATGGATGGAATCATGCCTCATCTATGGTATCAGTGAGGCGAATAGAGCCCCCTGCGGAGGGTGCCAGTGGGAGGAATAGTGCCCCCTCATTGGGGTCAGTTGGAGGAGTGGTGCCCCATCATTGTTGTCATGGGATGAATGGTGCCCCATCATTGGTGACTGTTGCAGGAAAAATGCACCAAGGGCCAGATAAAGGAAAGCAAAGGGCCACATCCAGCCCCCGGGCCACAGTTTGGAGACCACTGTTCTAAAGGATAGAGTCAAACAGGAAAATACTACATAGCCATCAGATGGAGCTGATGATCATAGTAAATATAGATATAGATCCAATCTTTTCTTGATTCACACTATTTTTATGAATGAAGAACATCCCACTTGGAGAGAAAATAGCCTAGTAACATTCGATTTTGCCAGCATTCGCACACAATTATTGTACATGCAGTTTTGTTGGATGAATAGTTCTGCAAGTTTTTCTATAAATACACCCCTTAGCATGCAGAACATGGCTCAGTGTGAAGCAGACTTTCTTTCTTTGTTCATTAAAAAAATCTCCTGATTATCTAGCCCATTTAAGTTTTGCCACCTTCAATCCACTTATTGGAAAATTACTTCACTCTGGATTCAATAATTGATTTAGCTGTTGATCTATGCTGTCAGTCAGCTTTGAGGATACAACTGCTTCAGCCTTGTCACTGATGAAGCCCAATCTCAGAAGCCCTTTAGGCAAACCAGTGCCCAGACAATGGAAACACTAATCACAGACCCAATGGTGGTGAATGGACATACTGTAAGCACCTAGAAGTGTAATGATTATTTAAAATATTTTCCTTTTGGAATTCTGCACAAGGCTGCTACAGTGTTATGAGTTCTGCCATCCTGGATTCATCTGGCAAAGCCTAGGTGTGACAGAACTGTGTGGGTGGAGCTCCATGTACCCGTTCTCTTTTCAAAAAGTGACAGCGAGTGCGGGGAGGAGATCCCCCGCCTGTTGTCACACTGAGGAGGGATCAGGGGAACTAGCGGCATAAGCTAAAACATGTTAAATGTTCTACTCTAAATATGGGTGGAACATGTAACATGTTCCAAAAGATGAACTTATCCTTTAAGCAAGCATATGTATTTGGCCACTATGTTAGAGAAAGAGTTGAGGCATATTTTATTTAGATGGGAAAAAAAACCCAGTTTATTATGTCACAGTTAAGAGTCAAAAATATTGTATGGACACAAAGTACATTATGTAAGAATTTTTACTAGGCCTACTAGTGTGTGCTTTTTCAGAGCCACAAACAAAAAAAACTGAACTGATTAGTTGGATAGTATGTACTCCTTATTTGCCAGGACTCTTTATCAGAACTAATCTAGGATATAAAAATCAGAATGCCTTTTTTTCCTCAGACCACAGATTTAACAACTGTAAAAATGTGATACAAACATTTTAAATCCTTTTTGCTATTACACTATTCCAGAGGAAGAGAGTAGGCAGATTACATGTAAACAAATGAAAAAATAGAGCACTTTTCAAAATTGTAAGATTGGAAAATGGAACACATAAATAGTAAAGATGGATATAATGTGACAGTTTGCAGCATTACCATTAAGTCTGTATGGACAAGTCACAGTTTACTGTATGAGTGATTGAGCAAGCATTAGCATTAAAAAAGTATTTTACAATAGAAATAGCATAAAGGTTTGAACCACAGTTAAAAAAGCCTGTTTGAAGATGCCACAAATTCTGAGAAACTGAGCAGGCATTAAACATCTATAAGGGCAAGATAAGCACTGTGATTTTCTCCTTGTAAAGTGGATTAAGGAGGATTGCCAACTTGTAATGGTCCCTCTCCTTGATGCCCTGAATTCTAAGGTCCCTTTTGCAGGTTCTGGAGCATGAGGGATTCCGTGTACTGCAAATTACTAGAGGCACAGAAACCTCTATGGTTACTGAGGACAACATTGTCCTGAGCTACCTCCCTCCAGTCACATACTGCTCCCAGGGATTGGGAGGCATGAAACTCACTGCCGATTGTTATTTTCAGCTTTAATGTCCCCACAGCAACTATACTCCTCCTACTGTGCCTGCTGTGGAAAAAATAGAAAGCTGTTGTGGTGACACCAGCAGATTGCTGTTGCTGATCCTATTAAAAAAATATAACTAACTGACTAAATAAACCCAAATGAAACAATTACACAGTCAGGAGGTTTCCCTCATCCACCTTAATACATTTTGTTTCATTCACCCCATTGGATGGCCTGCCTAACAGAACCTGCAGTTGACAAACACACACATACACACGTATTCCTAAGCCCTGGTTCACACCGAATGCGGCTTTGAAATTGTGCTACTTAAGCACAATTTAAAAGCCGCCGATTAGTGTGACTTCATGTGTGGCTTGCCGGCATCTGTGCAACTTCATGCACAGATGTCAATGCAAGTTGCACACAAAAATTACAAAAAATATTGTAGGAACCTTTTTCAAAGTCAGTGAGACTCAGCGTCGCAGTGATTTGAATGGTTCCATAGTTGCAAATAAGATCTGACTTGTCATGCAACTTTGATCTCTTGCATGACAAGTCGCACCAGTGTGAACTCGGGGTTTAAATGGACTGTTGGATCTTAGGAAATCTCAGTGAATTCGGGTGTGCTTACACACCACTCTCCCTTGCCACACAAACTGCTGTTTACTTCAAAGTATCAGTAGCAAATATACAGCACTGAATAATAGTACTGTATATAGCACTGAATACTGTATAAAGCACAAAGCAGTAGTAGCACACTACACTACACTACACTACACTACACAACTCTCTTTCCCTGCAATACTGTCAGCTGGCACTTACTAAACTCTAACCACATTGACAAAGAGCTGCTGGGAAAGTATCCTTTTATAGTGTGTAGGCTGCAACTTAAGTCAAAACTACTGGGCAAAGTCTTGCACCTGAGCAGACGTTGGGTGCAAGACTTTGGCTAATGATGGGTTTGGCAATGCATTACGGTATGTTCAGCAAAACATTTCCAGTCAAATGTTTCAAGTGTTTGGGATTTGGCTGAACATCTGACCAGTGGATGTTTGGTTCCAACATATGTTGGGACCAAACACTGAGCTCATCTCTACTTGTAACGAACCAGCATAGCAGAGAAAGAATTTAAGGCAGTAATGTTTTAAAATAAAACTGCACTTTGATAGCATTCCCCGTGTGCTATGATGTCCATTAAATACTAATATATGCACATTTAAACTGTCTTTAGGGAAATCCAACTGCAAAGCTCTCCTTAAACTTGCAAAATCAATTCTGCAGGGAGGAGTTAAAAGTCGGTGTCCAATGTCAATGTATCAGAAAGAAGTTGGACAGCTTTCAAATGACTATCTAATGTTCTCTTGACAATGTCAGCCAACTGACACGAGAATAGGAAGGTGTCCCAATCCTTGGCCACTGGCTACTTAAAGAAGAACTCTCACCAAAAATGTCAAACTTTTATTTAATACCCCAGGAGAACATTTCATCCTGTCTTGATACGTGAAAGCATTGTTTGGGTTTATGCTGGCTTTGGCTCCACCCCAGTCTGAAACCCAATTTATGGGGGTTCTCATGGGGGGGCTACAGCCAACACTGAGCCCTCACCCCTTCAATAAGCTGACTGACCTTTTCTTATTATGAATAAACAATCAGTGCTGGTAGTTCAATAGTAAAAGATCAGTCAGCACCGTGGAGCTGTGTGATCTATCTATAGTTGCCTATAAACCTTTAGGGTAATGCTTAGTCACAACTAACCTTTCCATACATTCCCTATAAGATGGCAAATCTTCACTTCACTTTTAGGGTATAGGTTCACTTTTAAGGAAACATAATCAAAGGTGTACAGTGGACTGTGTTGCAACTTATATCTGATATAATACATGATCTCCTTATCCAGCCAGTTGGCAACTAGAAATGCCAGAGCTTCTGTTAACACACTGACATGAATCATTTCAGCTAAACACACATAATACCTTCAACATGCAGGGGCTAATTCAGCATTCACAATGTACAAAGTGTAATTAGTGCATAAAAGAGGTACATTTAATATAAATGTTATTACTTAAAACACACGCTCACATCTCACAGCAAGAACAGAGAACAGGGCATTCAGATGGAGACAAAAACTATTTATAAGCAAATAGGTTGAAATTCGATGGTGTGTTATCCTGCATGGATGAAAACTGTTGTCCCGCTGTTTGTTGGAATAAACATTTGCTGGGATTAGCGACTCTGAATACCAGGAACACTGGTGCTTATGTTCAGAGATATGCTACATTAAAACAGAATCTTTTCAAATCAGACTGTGCAAAATACATCCTGCACCTGTTCTATTACAGGAGGGCACCACACTGCTGTGTAAACATCGAAACAACCCGCATTCAGATGAGAAATGTAACAATGGATTCCTTTTTCTAAATATATACACCAAGTTTAACAAATAAGGGCCAAATTTAACGGGAAATTTTCAGCTGCAAGAATTCACTTATTACCATTGTCTTATATGAATAAAAATATCCATTCACTTTGTGAAATGGTAACACTATTTTAGGAAGGTTGCAGCTATGCGCCCACGTCATACAATTGCCCATTGATTACTAAGGCCCCTTTTACATGGGTGGTCTGATCACGTCTGCCTGTCAGTTTTTCAGGTGGACCTAATCAGAGGTTCCATGTAAATCTATGGGCAGGCGGATGTCAGAGGATGCGTGTCCATTTACATTGATTGCCTCTGAATCCCTCCTGGTTTGGAAAAAAAAAACAGAAGTTTTTTGACATTCTTTCGAATCTAAACATGAAAGAGGCCTAGGGTTGCCACCTCATCCCTTTAACCCCAAACACACATTAATCACACAGGTTCTGAGGCTAATTTAATGCAGATAGGGCATTAAGTGAATTTAAATACCACCTTAATCAGCCACAGAACCTGTGCAACTGATATGTGTTCGGTTTTAATGGGATGAGGTGGCAACCCTAAAGAGGCCTTACAATCATCAATAGGGATTCCAGGTGATTTTTAGCCATATGACTTACAAATAGAAATTTGTGGAACAAGGGTGTACAATAGGAACAGACAGGGCTGCTGTTAGAAATCATGGGGCCCCGTACAGCCTACCTGATGGGACTCCCTCCCCCCCGGAAAATACCAATTTATATTTTCGCTAAAAATACACCAAAATCATTATTAGTGGACACAAACACAGCACAATTTCTACTATAGGCTCTGTGTGTGAATATGAGGTATTGGGGCTCATTCACATGCGTGCTGTGGACTTTACAGTGTGTATCAGTTTTATGAACACAGCCACAGGTCCTAATTGCACTGCTGTGTGGGTGCAGGTGTACAGCTCTGAATAAAGACAGTGTGCATTCAGAGCCACTCACCAACGCATTCACACCTGTCAAATTAGGACCTTTGGCTGTGTTCACACAGCCACTGCATCCCCTTAGAGTAAAAGTCGGCTCCAGACGCATGAACAATCCACTCGTTTACATGGCCAGAGTACCTGTGTGAATTAATCTTTAGAGTTCACTCACATGTGAGGTTGGAGGGTGGTAAAAGCCCCGTGGTTGAACTGTGCTTTTTCTGCCCACCACCTGCTAGCCCCTTTAACAACAGAGGCAGTGGCTAGGGATGTACACCTGCCATTGCCGCGATACTATGCTTCACAGCCATGGAAGAAATTATAGAGCGCAAAGCACATGTGAACAAGTCCTTAATTTAAAAAAAAAATAGAATTTAAATGTTTTCCTTTTTTTAGCATTTTATATATTTTTTTTATTTAATTTAAAAAAATTTTAACTGCCCTACTGAGGGGAGGCATTGATGAAATATCATGGGTCTAAACAGTCCCCTGATGTCTCACATGTCAAAGTGAGAAAGGAGCATAGGACAGACATGCATCAGTCCCTTTCTCTACAGCTTGAGCTGCACTGGACACAGGCCTCCTGTTCATTCGCAAATTGAAGCATAGTAAACACAGTTTACTATGCTTTAGTGATGAATGGACATAGGAATGATCAGTACCGATCTCTCACTGTGTTCATGCAGAAAAGGAAGGAGCCACGTCTTTTCACAGGCGAACAGTGTTTAAAACCTTTTTCCCCTTTATAAGCCAATGTGGACCAATGTTCACTACTGGATCCAAACGGTAAACAGGAATGGTCATCCAAATTCCTATTTAGGGATAGAGGTGATGAAGGGTTGATTTCCTGTCTAGTGTCTACAGCCAGATTGGGTTATCTTGTCACTTTCACTCTTGGTTGTGTGTGTGTGTGTATATGTAATATATATTTATATATATATATATATATATAAATTTTCAGCATGGTGAAAAATTAATGTGTCTATTGCTACATATTTTGTTTAAAAACTACCAATGATTTAAAGTATCCTGTTCTAAACCTGAAAAACTGTACGAGTGGATAAATGACTGACATTCAAATCTAAGGGCTTTATTTTGAGATAATTCTATCCGAGGTAAACATGAATAAGGATGGTCATGTGTCAGTCATGTCATTTAATTTTTATTGCTAAAATTAAAACAAGAAAACATGTTTGTTACTTTAGATGGAGAGTTATAAGCCATCTGTACCACCCTTCTGTCAAGTCTTTCGAGAAAGAAAGGAGATTTAAGTTGTTAATTGAGCTACAAAGAGTCTTGTGGTTCCTCCCAGCAGATCTCGCTTCCTTTCCCCTTCAGGTGTGTGATGCTGTATTTACCAATATGTGGTGACACATATGCCAGATTTGTTTTGGAAATTCTTTCTTTAAGAAATATGGCATCCAAGAAACCATACAAAATACAATGTTACAATGTCTAGAAGAAAAAAGTGCAAATTTTGGGTATTGGAGTTTTAGGGATATTGGGTAGATCGAGAAAGTAGGAGCAGAGAAATAAAGGGGGGGGGGGGTTAGGAGGAGGAGGGGGATTCAATGATGGCATGATAGGATGTAAATAGAGTAAAAGATTCATTGTGCGCAAGGGCGGGTTTCAAGAAGAGCCTTGCCCTCATCTGATAAATACATTTTTGCCAATGGAGCAAAGTTTTGGAATATTGTTCATGTGTTAAACAGAAAAGTGTAGGTTGTGGGATTTTGAAGGTTTGTAATAATAATTAGAATTATCTTCTTTTTTTTTTGATAATTTTTACAATTTATCAATAGCAATAAAATTACAATTAATATGAATGGTTACAACAGAGTTAACAATCACAACACACTTGACTGTTCCCTGAAGTGCACAGATGATACTTCCCAACATTTTTCGCCCAACCTGGGCTTCCTCAGGGCAGAGAAAAGATATCTTCAATACAATCTACAATTATATAAAAAATACAACATTAATTAAACATATATAGTTATACAGTACACTTCAAACTGCAGTACATAGATTTATATTTCCAGCAGATTAATTGTCCAGATATATATGAGCCCCCTGTTTACCCTTTGGGGCTATAGTGCCAATATCGTTCTCTGAAGCAAGAATAAGCATATGCTGAATCAAAAGCAAAAGTGTCCGTGTGATTGCAGAAGGCACGTAAAGGGCCGAATTCTAACAACATAAGATATGTGCATATAAACACCAGCAATTCCGCTATAAAAAAAATTACAAAATCTAGCATTAGTCACTAACAAAATAGGGGGAAGATTAATAGCAAATAGCCACCGCTGGGTATCAAAGGTCTCCCTTATTAATAAGGATTCCGCACTATTAAAAAAAAAGCCAAAACAAAATTCCTAACAAAGACTAGATGGAAGTATTGTAAGATCTTATCAGTGAATAATCACTCAGCAAAACAACAATATTGGCCTTACCAAGCACTGAATCCATGATGATTGAGCACAGCCTCGGTGTTTAACCTCCCTGGAGGTATTCCCAAGTGTAGCTCGGGGTAAAGTTTCAGCACAAGCGGTAACCCTGAGCTACACTCGGGAATACCCTGCTGCGTTGCTCCGGGATCCCTTCTGCACTTACCTTGTCCTGCACTCCCGCGATGTCCCCCCTGCATTGTCCCCGGCCATCTCCTCCAGCTGATGCCGGCATCTGTCTTCCGGGTTCCATTCCCTGCGACGTCAGAACGTACGGAACTGGCAGGAAATGTAAAAATGTCATAAAGTGACATTCACTAAATACACTAAAATCACACAGTAAAACATTACTGTAGCAAACCATTTCACATATATTTTGTCCATAGTGCTTTGTCCTGTGCCCTGCCTGCATTTTTACTGTTCTTTCTGCCTGGAAACTGAGAAATGTCCATGGTGTCCAAAAAGCGTCCCTTTAGGTCAAAAGTGGTTTTAGACCAGCTAGAGAACAGCGATAGTAAATCAGAACCACTTGCAGAATTGAGTGATAATGATTTGTGGGGAAATTTGCCATCAGACACTGAAAACGGTTTTGCGACTTTGCTCAGTGATGTGCGAACTTGGCGCTATATTTCAAATTTCAGTGTTTTTGGTTTGATTATATTATTGAATAAAATGTATTATTATATTATTATTTTTTATGATTATTTATTAAATTATAATTTATGATTTCGTGTTTCAAATTTTAACATACCCGGGATGTTTACTAGACTCTTGTTCGGACAGATTTCAGTGAGTTATTCCTAAAAATGACAGAAGGGATAACAGGCGCATGGTGTGGCAGTCCATGTATGTTTGATGAGTTCCAAATGGGCAGGGGTGAAGGTAGTCCAGTAGGCACTAAGGGAAAGCTGCGTAGGAGCGAAGCATAACTCTGCAGAAGGGAAACAAAGAAACACAGCGCCTCTAAGTGTGTACTGTGAAGGTATTTAATAGAAAGATAAGTAGTAACTCGCATTTTAGAATATAAAAACAGGCTCATGGGTAAGAGGGTGAGACGTCTGTAGCCATATGTTGTTGTGTGTCTGATCCAGAGAGGAGATCGATTGAGTCCGTCAGCAGGTGGTGCTGTGCATGTGCAACATGGATGGTAAACCTGGTGGAATCTCCAAGGTGTCTGCCAGCAGATGGTGCCGTGCATATGAAGCATGGATTGTGGAGCCTGGCAGAGTCTCCAAGATGTCCGGGATCAGCACATGACGTCATCAAAATGCTACGCGTTTCTGAGCATGTGCAGAAAGAGATGAGTCCAGGTGCACTCTTTCATCAGGCAGGGAGGAGCTGGGGGTGAAGGAGCCTTTTATAGAGCAAGAGACCACAGGGACAACTAAGGCAGTAGACAACGAATATGGATGAGCAATTGCAGAATTCAGTGAACTTGTAATATTTCCCTTTATGCTGAAAGCCCTTTTGGCCATGTTGGATAATCCCTAATGCCATGCTTTTTTTTACCTCTAAGTGTCTCATATTTTTAACAAGATTCACTATTTAATTCCTTTTATATTGTGCTGATCTTGCTTTTATGTTAAACCCACGTTTTATATGTTTATATAAGTATATTATCCCTCCACCTGTGCCATTAATCTTCCTGTTCACAGACAGCTGGTCTGGTGCTCTGTGACAGCTTCCTCCTCCTTTCCCCGACCCTGGCCCTGTCCATCATCCGCCCCTTGCTCTATAAAAGGCTCCTTCACACCCAGCTCCTCCCTGCCTGATAAAAGAGCGCACCTGGACTCATCTCGTCCTGTACATGCTCAGAAATGCATCACATTTTGATGATGTCAGACGCCACATGTGCTGATCCCGGACATCTTGGAGACTCTGCCAGGCGCCACAATCCATGCTTCATATGCACAGCACCATCTCCTGGCAGACACCTTGGAGATTCCACCAGGTTTACCATCCATGTTGCACATGCACAGCACCACCTGCTGACAGATTCAATCGATCTCCTCTCTGGATCAGACACACAACATCTGGCTACAGACGTCTCACCCTCTTACCCATGAGCCTGTTTTTATATTCTAAGATGTGAGTTACTACTTATCTTCCTATTAAATACCTTCACAGTACACACTTAGAAGCGCTGTTTCTTTGTTTCCCTAAAAATTACAGGCCTACAATAAATAAAACTACATATTTCCATGCAAAAAATGAGCACAGAAATATTGACATAATCAGACCACTAGGGAGGCTACGCATCACCCATGTGGCCAAAAGACCATCTCCAATCTCATCGACCCTTAAATACCTTCCACCCGGCCGGCATGTGATGTAATCGGCCAGGTGCAGGCGCCCGTTTTGTCACTGCGCATGCGTGGATGCTGTCCTCACGCATACATGGATAACGACAACATAGATTCCCATACAGCCATAGAAGGCTGTAAAGATGCGGGGATTCAGATGGAGATTATGCCACCAATGGTTGGAGGACCAATCAACCAGAGGAAAAACTGACCAAAAAATATCACGCCATCTAGTGGTAAAATAAAAAAAAATCAAAACAATCTCAACTACTAATAACCTATGGGTGGTAGCAACCCCACATAAAGATGAAAAACAGGGATCCAATTAGCCTGGGTCCGTTGGCAGTGCACATATTGGCGCAGTTCCTAGATGGTTCTACCGGCTGCACCTTGGGCATCTGTACATTCACACCCAGGGACGCGTGTCCAAAATATAAACAAAGAAAATAAATTAATAATTATTAATATGTTAGCTGTTAAACAAACAGATGGGGGGGCATCATTCTGGACAATTAAAAGATCCATAATTGTCAATTGAACATATAACGATTCAAATATTTTAATTAGCAAGACCCATAACAGTATGTGTATATTTGAACATATTAGAACAACAATACGTGGCTAGAAGGAAACAGGGTAAGCATTAAAAGGCAGGACATTGTTTATAGAAAAGGTCTAAAGCTTAAAGATTCATTCAGGCCTGGATAGCATATCCAACATGTCTTGAGTCGTTTTTCCTTCCCGTGCATGTGGCGGGATATGTTCTAGTGTCATGAATCTAATCATTCCCAAATCGAAATTGTGGTAAAGACCCACATGTCAGCTGATGGGGGTTTCCATTTTGTGATTTTTGATCAGGGACAAGTGGTCCCTAATACGTTCAAAAAATAGACGTTTTGTTTTGCCCACATAAAAGCAGACGCAGAAGCATTTCATTAAGTAGACTATAGCTGATGTTTGACAAGTAATTCTATGCCCAATTCCATGGATTCAGCCATGAGGTAAAAGTACCTCATTTCTATTGGACATAAGGGGACAGAAATTGCATTTTTTACATGAATAAGTACCCATTTTTCTAGTTGGAGTAACTTTCACTTTGGTATAACGACTTTGGACAAGTCGATCCTTGATTGAACGAGCTCGTTTATAAGTAATAATCGGTTTCGATGATAAAAACTAGCTGTAGGATCAGCCAAAAGAAATGGCCAATATTTATTTAATATCCCCTTTATTTGTTGATGTTGTTTGGAATAAGTGGTTATTATCCGTACAGTACAATCAACTTCCAGATTTTTGGTCCTATAGATTAATGATTGTCGTTCCTGTTTTCTCGCTTTGTTGTAAGCTTTCTTTAAACAACTATGGCTGTATCCTCTATGCCTCAACCGGGCATAGAGGCTACCCGCCTCCCTCATCATCTTTGGTACAGTTTCACCTTAAACAGAGGTATTGACTATATGGAATACTTTTTAATAGCGGCTCAGGGTGTGAGCTCAATGCGTGCAAAATAGTATTACCCGCAGATGGCTTCCTGTATAAGAAAGAGTGAACTATGTGCTTCTACAAATATCTCAACATCAAGGAAGGTAATCCTTTCCAGGTGACATGTCATAGTAAATTTCAAGTTATAGTTATTACAGTCGAGGATATTCATAAACTGTGCAAGCTCTTCCAGGGTACCTGACCACAACATCAAGACATCATCAATATAGCGATGCCAAGTGATGATGCGTTCAAGATAATTACCGATATCATCTCGATCTAATAAGTCCATCTCCCACCCCCCAAGTACAGGTTAGCATACAATGGGGCACAGCGGGTTCGCAACTCCCTGCACCTCGAGGTAGTGGGAGAGCCCAAACATGAAGACATTGCGTGTCAAAATGAATCTTAACAACTGCAGAACAAATGTATTATATTTATATGCTGTTTGGCCACATTCTTGTAAATGGTCTGCTACAACTGATGGTCCTTTTTCATAGAGAATGGCATTGTATAAGCTCTCTATGTCAATAGTAACTAGTCAGTTGTCTTTAGGCACCTTATCTTTAAAAGGTCAATCGCGTATTTGAGAAAAGAGACTTGATATAAGGATATAAGTACTTATCTACCAGACAACTGGATATCACAACTGGATACAATAGGGTGGCGTACTTAAATATTTATGCACCTTGGGCAGGGCATAAAAGTAGGAATTTTAGTTTTTTTGGTGTTCAAATATATCCATGTATCTTTATCAATAATGCTATTCTGATAAGCTCTCAAGATCAGATTCCTAAATTCCCTGGTATAGTTGTCAATGACCATCTTAAAGATTGGTCTATACCAGTCTTTGTTGTTTAAAATTTGCATTCATATCTGCTCATATTGTGGGAGATCTTGAATTACCACATTTCCCCCTTTGTCTGCTGGTTTAATAATTATATTGGTGTTAATCTGTAAAGAGGTCAATGCTTTTCTGTGGGGCAGAGGCAATTTGGTATATTTCCATACAACTTTCTCAATCTCCTTTGTATTTTGTTGTACAAAGGCCCAAGTATTGGGCCTTACTTAGCACTGGGAATGTTCCTGATTTTAATTTGTAGCTGTGGGGAGAGGGGAACAGAGGGTCACAGGGAGGCAGGTTTGTCATAAAGGACCTTGAACATTAAACGTCTGGCAAATAAGTGTATATCTTTTATTGTTTCAAAACAATCTACATTAGTGTCTGGACAAAAGGTCAAGTCCAATTGTAACACCTGGGATTCCTCTGGTGTGAGGGAATACGAAGATAAATGTATTATTTCGAGATGGGCCTGTCCATTTGAACCATCACAGGGAGATTTTCTGGATTACATGTTTTGTGTAAATTGTGAGTGTTGGTTGCTAAAAACATCTGTGCAACTTTAATATCAACTGGTGCAGAATTTGAATTTGATGCCAAATTGAAATCACTCACCTTAGATGACATGAGTGTAGATGGTGCAGACTGTGGAAGAGAAGGTAAGTTAGAAGAATGTATTACCAGAGTGGGAAATAAGATTACCCGACCAGGTTTTTTGAGAAAGAAGGTGAAGATTGTGAAATTGAGACTGTGCTTGTTTGGGATGTACAGACAGTGGTTTGTGTTCGTGCATAGTGCCAGATGTACGTTTCATACAGTCAGTGGATGAAGTATCCAAGTCCCCCTCCGTTTTTTGGGGTTTCTATCACCTGTAAGATCTTGATAGATTGTTGATTGACTAGAAGATAACTAGAAGCATAACACATATCATAAGCCAATTTGTCTCGTACAAATGTATTTTCTTTCTCATTAATTATTTTATTATTGTTCATGTGTGTTTTGAACAGAAAATACTAGGTCCTCATTCTAATTTATTTCCTCTACTCTGTTGAGCCATAGCGAGATAGAAGGAGGTTGAGGGTCTTTCCATCTTAGTGAAATGCATAACTTGGCAGCATTAGGAAGATGCCATACAACAGATTTCTTGTAGGTTTTGGCAGGGAAGTCAGAGAGATGCAGAAGAAAAAAAGAACATTCTTCCAAAAATGCTCTAACCTTGGACATGACCAAAATATATGCAAAATATATGCAACAATGTCCCCCATTCCTCCTGGTATCTCCAGCAACAATCCGTGGTTGCAGGGAAACATTTATACATTACCGATGGTGTATGATACCATCTGGTCGATATCTTGAAATTGTTTTCTTGTATCCATGTACAGATAGACAATTCTGCTTTGATCTGCTGTGAAGGTTTATGCCAGTTGTTGTATTGTGATTCTATGTCCTCTATGCCAGTTGTAATCTTCCCTATTTTGTTACTGCACACAGTAATAGTAACCTAAATTCTTGATCCTGCAAACTTCCTTCCCATAGGTTTTTGTTGTGATGAACAGGACACCAAAGGTCTTGCTGATCTCCAACTGATCTCGTCGTGTCCATCTTGCCGATATTATCATGCCTGCACTGGACTGATAGGACTAGCAACCATGCCATTAGGATGGACATTATTAGGAGAGGTTGCCCACATTCCAACACTGGAGAGTGGAGGACTCAGCTGCAGGCTGTCACAGGACCATGGAGTGAGGAAAGTACTAATGTGAACAAGCCCATCCCCTAGAAAAAAATAAGATCCTTCATTAGCATGGGAGGGGGCAATTTTACTTTTTTTGAGTGGCCAGAATTAGGCTTTGCCAGCTGTTGAAATGAGATATTGGCTGCAGCACATGGACTGCGTTATTTGTTTTCCAATTATTTTTATTAAGGTTTGTCAAAAGAGAACAACAACCATCACAAAAGCAGAAGGGCTGATGACAAGTGAAATACGTATTTCAAATTCAACATTCTAGTTAAACACTCCATATCTGAATAAGCCATAGGAGACCATAACATCATCGAGTACTGGCAACACTATCTGTAATGAAGTGTCATACAAATAGTTTACACCAGGTGACAAATATCAGCCCATGTACCTATGTAACCTTCTCGAGAAGGAAACAAACTCAGAGGGAACTTCGTAAAGATATTGAATAAGAAAGTTAGAATAGAAAATAAAAGAAGAAAGGAAAGAGAGAAGAAGAAAAGAGAAATGTGCACCCTGTACTTTCCAGATGTGTTCCTCAGTCCAGTTCAAGAGGTAACTGAGATATATTTTATTCAGGGATCCCATGTTTTCTTCAAGTAGGCCAATCTGTCATGAAGAATTGCCAGCATGCGTCCATGTCAGTTTGGCCTCCAGAAGTTCAAAGGGGATCATGGGGTATTTTCCAGCATTGAAAGGGAGGAAGCACAACCAGTGTATGTAATGAGTCAATATGGCTGCCCCCATGTACAAGCAGGAACATCTGAAGAACATGATTTTACACTCTAACTGGAATGATGAGAGGCACAGGTGGTTAGGAATTCCTGACATTTGGTAAACGTTGTACAGTGTAGTCAGTTTGAGTGGCCATCTCCAAGTTCGGTGAAATGTACTTTTGCAATGTGTCATCTAGTAGAGTTTACAGTGTTTGCAGTTTTCAAATAGATTATCTGGTCATGTTTCTTAACCTTTACCTCCTGGCACCCCTACAATTACACCCCCCCCACTGAAGTAATGCACTAATCTATACACTGTAGTGTTTGCTAATTGCCGATGTTTTTCCTTCCTCACAGTGTAAACACGATAAGGTTAAATGTTATGTTTTTTACTAGAATATCCTGCTGTCAATATCAATTAGCTTTAAACACAATGCATTCATTCCTGAATCACAGCTTGAGGAATACACTTCACAAGGTTTTGTTAAGTCCTCAAAATAAGCCTTCACATTTGCAATTAACTTGAGGAAAGGCCCCGCTCTTTCAAGCATTGATTTTCTAGTCTAATAACGCAATGGCCTGAAAATAGAGTTAAATCAACAAGAAAGAGCGGACTGTTCTTTAGTAAGCTTGATTATCACCACAGGAGCCGTTACTCCGTCCGAGAACCCTACAAACACAGCTATATGTTTGTGTGGTTATTGATGCACTATTTCTTCAAAATGTAAAATCTGCAAAAACTTTGGGAATAGCAGGGCTAATGAAAATGTCTCTGCATAATTCAATTTGAAAGGGTATTGTAATAAAACACAACCTAATGTAGAGGAAAATTATGGTGTCTTTAATGTTTTTCTATGCATACGGTACATGTGAAAGAAACTAGGTTCTCCTCTAATCTCACTGCCAGTCTACCAGACAGGCTTTGTATGATTGACAGCATTAGACTGCATCTTCTGTTGCTGAGAACCTCAAGCCAAAGGACATTCCCTGGAATTCGTAAAGACTGGCGCAGGTAGATTTTGCAAAAGTGTCTCTCAGGCATTCCAAAAGTGGAAGAATGCGACAAATTAATGTACATGTTATCTCAGAAGGATTGTAGGCTCAATGCTGGAGAATTGAATGTCTCCCCACCGATGCTCAGAATATGGTGGTGAGCGTCTGGCTTCACCTATCCAAAAGTGTCAACATACTGCAAGTGGGACGCCGCTCAACCAACACAGGGCTTACAAGGTGTATGGCCTCAGCCAGTGCTGCTCCGGTCATACTCTCAGACACATTTTTCCCACCCACTGGGGGCTTGTTCACAGATGGACATAGTCCCCCCTGTGACCAAGCCCTGGTAGGCCAGGTGAAAGGCATCAGGGGGGATGGTCGGAGCAGCACTGACTGAGGCCATATACCTTGTGAGCACTGTGTTGGTTGAGCGGTGTCCCACTTGCAGTATGTTGACATTTCTGGAGTTGGTTGATTGGCGTCCCACTTGCGGTAAATTCATGTACCTGTTTAGTACCTAAATTTGGCTCATGATGCTCAACTTTGAAAATGCTCCCCAAGAATAGTGCTGCACTGCCCTCTAGTGACCAAAAAATACACGAATAATAAATAAACACCATCCTGAGCATCAAACCCAATGTGTAATATAATAAATCTGCAAAACAACTAAAGTCACTAGTACATTTAAAAAAAATGGTTGAGCCACTAAATCCAAATGATATGTGAAACATACATCAAAAATAAACCAAAATCAAGTAGCAATAAAAACCTGGCCAAACTATAATAAACACCCGGCTGAGTTGAAGAATAAAGTGTAAAAAACAATAAAATATTTGAAACGTATATCAGAAATAAAACATGATCACAATGGCAGTAAACACCCGGCCGGGCTGTAATAAACACTCAGCTGACCTGATGCATAAAGTGTGAAAATCAACAAAAGCAGTATTAAATGATTGTAAAACAAATGCCTGGCTGAGCAATCAGCCCCCCAGTGGGTCACAATGATGTGAATGGAGGACATTGAAAACAATGGGATTTGCCTTGTCATGTGATTCTGTGCAACTCAAGTCACATCTGAAATTGTACTAGTGTGAACCAAGCCTTAGAAGACTTATAACTACTGATTTCCCGCTTGCTGGCTTGTTTTATATTGACAACAAGCTGATAGGTAGACATCCTGGCTGACACCATTGACCAAATATGGTCATGCAGAGGCAGCTCTCTAATTAAGCAAATTAGGCGGTCATTTAAGGACTTGCGCCTACAGGGGCCTCGTAACCACCTAATTGGCCTATCGCTGCCAACTTGAAAGTGAAAGTGATGCTGCAGCTCTATAGTTGCTGATCACCTTCATGGAGCACCCCTCCTCTTCTCCCATAGTTCCCGGGATCTCCTGGTCTTATCAGACCCAGGAACACTTCCGCCAGCAAGGGGAAGGAGAGCGCTATGAGACCAAGGCAAATCCATGCCTCAATCTCACATGCAAACAGTGAAAACAGAAGTGACGTCACTTCTGGTTTCAGATGCACCCCTTCCTGGCCAGTACGGGCAGGGGACACATCTAACCAATCTGTGCTTGGTTAAAAGGTATGAAGGGCAGGGGAGACATTGGGGTCTATTAGACCCCTAATGTCTACATAAAGAGTACCTGTCACCTGCCCAATGCTATCACGTGGGGGTTTATTAACCCCTTGTGACAGCAATCAAGTGAAAATAAATAGTAAAAAAAGTTTTAAAATTATATTAAAATAAACAAAAACAATTGCCGTAACCCTTGTTGCCCTGCACATCTGCACATACACAAGCCCAGGGTGTGTACGTGTATGTAAACCGCAGTTGCGAGTGAGAACAATAATTCTAGCACAATAGTTAACTCTAAACTGATGAGCTGTAAAGGCCTTTAAAACGTCACCTATGGTGATTTTTGGGTACCGTAGTTTTTGATGATATCACAGGGGCATGACAATTTTAAGACATGGAATGTTTGGTATCTATTTACTCGATGCAGCCTCATCTTTTATATTTTAACCAAAAAATAGGTATTCTATTGTGTGTGTTTTTGCACTAAAATTAATTTTATTACATTTTTTCCTGAAAATTTGCGTTCAATACACAGTTGCACAAATATCATGTGACATAAAAAAGTGAAAATAACACCTTTTCGTTCTACAGGGCCTCTTCTTTTAGGAAATATATAATATTCTGGGGTTTAAGTAATTTTATTGCCAAAAATTTAGATTTTTTACTCTGCTCTGGAGCCAAACTAGTTAACACTGCTGTGTTCAGGCAGTATTAAGAGCCCTATCACACTCACCTCTTGTGTAACCTAAGACTTCTGGAGCTCCGATCTCCAGCCAATCAGGAGTGATGTTGCGTCTGCGCACGTCACCCCTCCCATGCAATGCACGAGGATCTCAATCTGGGAAGGCCTGCTGTGTAGCTGATAGATGGACAGACGGATGGGTGTGAGTGGGGCCTCATGTCTAAATGTTTCTACAAAGCCTAGAGCCGCTTCTGTAGTCATGACCAGGTAAGGAAGGGGCAACAAGCTCGTGCTCTTCACCCCCCACTCCTGAACCATAGCAATAAGTGTGGGGGCAAGCTTTCAAATCCATACCAGACCTTTTATCTAAGCATGCAGCCTGGCTGACTAGGAAAGGGAAAAGGGAGAGGCAGCAAGAATGCAGCCATCTGTCCCGAACCATAGCAGGCCACATCAACATGGGAAGGGTACCTTAGCAAAGGATCCCTGCATAGCACCTAGTCCACATGTTATTGGGGACAAGTGCCTCTTCCCCACATCCCTGGCCTTCACTTCTTTTGTGATCACCAGGACAGGAAGTGAAGGGAACTGACCTTGCCCCTTTTTTCCCAAATTGGGGGAAAAAAATGTTTCACTGCTGGCCCACAGTGGCTGGTATTCCCAATGCCGTGTTGCACTCATAATTGTGGGAATGTTGTCTTCCAATACAGAAATATATAGCACAGCAGAAAAATACAGCTAGACAGATGAGAGCGGACTTTTCACTTTGATATCAGCTTGTGATCAGACCTCTCTTAGAATAGCTGCTGCTGCTGTTAATGCCTTACTACACTACACAGGGACTGACTGCCAAGTCTCTACAGAGACCAGCCTTTCATATATCCTGCTTTTCACTGTAACCATAGATATTCATTGTGATATGAACCTTATGTAGTTTGTGTGAAGCTTTTCCACTTTGAGATAAGCTCTTGCCTAAG
Source organism: Staurois parvus (assembly GCF_062004578.1). Lineage (NCBI taxonomy): Eukaryota > Metazoa > Chordata > Amphibia > Anura > Ranidae > Staurois > Staurois parvus. The sequence continues at coordinate 1,384,824 of NW_028318241.1, forward strand.
CATACTCTAGGGACTATTCCTGTAAAATAGTCTGCATTTAGTTCTACATGACCGCCAGTGTTCTGTTTCAAATGCAGACATATGCAATGACAAACCTCCTTAGAGTCAATTGGTATGGACAGTATGACCACTTGCTGACTTGGCAGAATCCACATGCAGCCTAACTCTTCAATAAGAAAAAAAAATTCCAATGCAGTTTTACTTAAAAAGGTAGCCCTGAAAGTTGCATGTATTTTCTGAAAGCTCAACTTTGAGGGCTGCTGATAACTACATTGTCCCCTTAACCAAATCCAACTGGAAAACACAGGTTTTGGTTTTAACATTCACTGAGATACAAACCATTCAAACACACAGCATTCCTGTGTGGCTCCCTCTACTCCAGTGGAGATGTGCCCAACACACAGCAAATTATTATAGATACAAAAAAATAATATAGTAGTGCTGTACATATAAAAGCATACATGACTTCTATGCCAAACTTATACTTCTGGTTATCACAATTGACAGGAAAATCCATGTGCATATCGAGGGATTAGATCTCAACAGGCAAAATTTGTTTCTTACTACAATACATTTGTATATAATTACATTATGGTCATACCAATGTACACCGATCAGCCATAATATTATGACCACTGATAGGTAAAATGAATAACATTGATTACTTGGTGAACATGGTACCTAAAACTGGGTGGGATATATTAGGCAGCAAGTGTCCCTGAAGTTGATGTGTTAAAAGCAGAAGAAATGGGCGAGTGTAAGAATTTGAGTGACTTTGACAAGGGCCATACTGTAATGGCTAGACGACTGTGTCAGAGCAACTCCAAAACCACAGCACTTGTGCGATGTTCCCAGACTGCCGTGGTCAAGACCTACCAAAAGTGGTCCAAGAAAGAAAAACCGGCAAACCAGTGAACTTGTCATGGGTGACTATGGTTCATTGATACACATGTGGAGTGAAGACTGCCCCATGCAGTCCCATCCAGTAGCTCAAATTAATGAAACAGTTAATGCTGGTTCTGATAGAAAGGTATCAAAACACATGTTGCATCACAGCTTGTTTTGTATGGAGCTTCGTAGCTGCAGAGTGGTCAGGGTGCCCATGCTGACCCATGTCCATAGCCAAAATTGCCTACAATGGCATGTGAGCATCAGAACTGGACTACAGAGCAATGGAAGAAGGTGGCCTGGACTGATAAATCATGTTTTCTATTACATCATGTGGATGGCTGGGTGCGTTTATGCTGCTTACCTGAAGAGATGGGAGATGGTGCACTATGGGAAATAGGCAAGTCAGCAGAGGCAGTGTGATGCTTTGCCTAATGGAGTCCAGGCTTTGATAGGTCAAGACTGTTTTGGTGGCAACAGGGGTTACCTAATATGTGTAATTGTGGCTCTGCACATTGGATATGTAAAATAGAGGGTAAAAAACACATCAGTTTGTAGTGACTGCCGCAGGTCTATAAGTGTTATATTAACACAACATACTGGAAAGTGTATTAGAGACTGAGCTGCGTAGTCACACCATACTCAATAAATTCCAGCCAAATATTATATAAGCAGTGCTCAAATAATATGCACTAAAAAGTCCAATATACTCTAGAAAATAAGTCCCAAAGTGAATGAAAACGTGCCCGTGCTCAAATGCTTGTACCAAAGGTGCTCCTCCTGGCAGTGTTGTAGGTGTCCTATATGGACTGACACTCACCCTGTGTAGATGACCATCTATTTCTAGTATCGGCTATAGTGATTGTGGGGCATTCCCCAAAGAAGTCTGTGCTGCTGTCTTTACTCCAGAACTTAACCACTTCCTGTCCGGACACTTTTACCCCCTTCCTGTCCAGGCCAATTTTCAGCTTTCGGCGCTCTCACATTGTGAATGACAATTACTCAGGCATACAACACTGTATCTAAATGAAATTATTATCATTTTTTTCAAACAAATAGAGCTTTAATTTGGTGGTATTTAATCATCACTGGGGTTTTTATTTTTTGCTAGAAAAATGAAAAAAGACTGAAAATTTTGAAAAAAAACATGTTTTTCTTAGTATTTGATACTAAATTTTGCAAATAAATATACTTTCTTCATAAATTTAGGCCAAAATCCATTGTGCTACATTTTGTTGGTAGACATAACCCAAATCAGTGTGTATTATTTAGTCTTTGTGAAAGTTATAGAGTCCACAGACCACGGTATATATATTTGATATATTTGAAAATGTATCAATCCTGATGCACGGACTACCTATATAATTTCTTGGGGCCCTAAAATGCCAGGACAGTACAAATACCCCCCAAACGACCCCTTTTTGGAAAGTAGACAGTCTGAGGTATTTAATGAGAGGCATGGGGAGTTTTTTGAAGTTGTCATTTTTTGCCAATTTTTTAAGGAAATGATGAAAGTAAAAAAAATTATTTTTTTTTTTCCCACAAAGTTGTCATTTAACAAGTTCTTTCTCTCACACGGCATAGGCATACTTGCAATTACACCCCAAAACACATTCTGCTACTCAACCTGAGTATGGCAATACCACATGTGTAAAACTTTTTCACAGCCTAACCACATAGAAGGGCCCCACATCCAATAAGCACCCTTAGGCGTTCTAGGGGCAAAAATTACACATCTAATTTCTTGACTGTCTATCACAGTTTTGGAGGTCCTGGAGCACCAGGACAATTGAATTACCCACAAAATGACCCCATTTTCGAAAGAAAACACCTCAAGGTATGTTTTAAGAGGCATGGGGAGTCCTCTGAAGACTTCATTTTTTGCCACATGTTTTTGGAAAATGCGAAAAGAAAATGAAAATGTATTTTTTTTTACGCAAAGTTGTCAATCTATGAGATATTTCTATTACACAGCATAGGCATACTTAAAATGATACCTCAAAACGCATTCTTTAACTCCTGCTGAATATGGCGATACCAAATGTGTGAGACTTTTTCACAGTCTGGCCACATAGAGGGGTTCCACATCCAATAAGCACCTGTTAGCGTTCTAAGGGCAAAAATTACACATCTAATTTCTTGACTACCTATTGCCGTTTTGGAGGTCCTGGAGCATCAGGGCAATGGAATTATCCACAAAATGACCCCATTTTGGAAAGCAAACACCCCAAGGTATGTTTTAAGAGGCATGCAGAGTCTTATGAAGACTTCATTTTTTGCCACAAGTTTTTGGAAAATGCGAAAAGAAAATGAAAATGTATTTTTTTCTACACAAAGTTGTCAATCTATGAGATATTTCTAATACACTGCATAGGCATACTTAAAATTACACCCCAAAACACATTCTCTAACTCTTCCTGAATATGGTGATACCAAATGTGTGAGACTTTTTCACAGTCTGGCCACATAGAGGGGTTCCACATCCAATAAGCACCTGTTAGCGTTCTAAGGGCAAAGATCGCACATCTAATTTCTTAACTACCTATTGCTGTTTTGGAGGTCCTGGAGCATCAGGACAATGGAATTATCCACAAAAAGACCCCATTTTGGAAAGCAAACACCCCAAGGTATGTTTTAAGTTCTCCGTCACTCTCATCTGTCATACTCAGAATTTGAAATGCCTCCTCGCTTGTATATGATCTTTTGGCCATATTTTTGACACTGATCAGGACCCACTGGTATGGCAGTGATCAGGATGATGTTGCAGTGAGGGACAGATATCTGGCTGCAGTTGGTTCACACTAGTCACTGTTGGGCAAAAATCAGAGATACAGTGAGGTGGCTGGCAATGTTTTGTGAGTGTGTGTAAACTCTGTGCAAAGGCTGAAAATTACTCACAGTTAGCTGTACTGGATCTCTCTCCTCACAGACGATGGCAGTGAACAGGATCCACTGGTGTGGCAGAGATCAGGGACACTTTATGAACAGGCACACTGTAAGGTGATCAGGGACACTGATTGGGCCACTGTATGGTGATCAGGGACACTGCTGGGCCACTGCGGTGATCAGGGACACTGCTGGGCCACTTGTGTGGCGATCAGGGACACTGTGGCAATCAGGAACACTGTGGCGATCAGGGACACTGCTGGACCACTTGTGCGGCGACCATGGACACTGCTGGGCCACTGCGATGATCAGGACACTGCTGGGCCACTTGTGTGGCGATCAGAAACACTGCTGGGCAACTGCGGTGATCAGGGACACTGCGGTGATCAGGGGCACTGCTGGACCACTTGTCCGGCGATCAGGGACACTGCTGGCCACTTGTGTGGTGATCAGGGACACTGCTGGGCCACTTGTGTGGTGATCTGGGCCACTGCGGCAATCAGGTACACTGCGGTGATCAGGGACACTGCTGGACCACTTGTGCAGCAATCGGGGACACTGCGGTGATCAGGGACACTGCTGGGACACTGCGGCGATCAGGGATACTGCTGGACCACTTCTGCGGCGATCAGGGACACTGCTGGGCCACTGCGATGATCAGGACACTGCTGGGCCACTTGTGTGGCAATCAGAAACACTGCTGGACTACTGCGGTGATCAGGGACACTTCGGTGATCAGGGGCACTGCTGGACCACTTATCCGGCGATCAGGGACACTGCTGGGCCACTTGTGTGGTGATCAGGAACACTGCTGGGCCAATGTGGGGATCAGGGACACTGCTGGGCCAATTGTGTGGTGATCAGGAACACTGCTGGGCCAATGCGGTGATCAGGGACACTGCTGGGCCACTTGTGTGGTGATCAGGAACACTGCTGGGCCAATGCGGTGATCAGGGACACTGCTGGGCCACTTGTGTGGTGGTCAGGGACACTGCTGGGCCACTGCGGCAATCAGGGCCACTGCGGCGATCAGGGACACTGCTGGACCACTTGTGCGGCAATCAGGGACACTGCGGTGATCAGGGACACTGCTGGACCACTTGTGTGGCAATCGGGGACAATGCTGGGTTACTTGTGCGGCGATCAGGGACACTGCTGGGCCACTGCGGCAATCAGGGACACTGCGGCAATCAGGGACACTGCTGGACCACTTGTGCGGCAATCAGGGACACTGTGGCGATCAGGAACACTGCTCGACCACTTGTGCGGCAATCAGGGACACTGCGGTGATCAGGGACACTGCTGGGCCACTGCGGCGATCAGGGACACTGCTGGACCACTTGTGCGGCAATCAGGGACACTGCGGTGATCAGGGACACTGCTGGGCCACTGCGGCAATCAGGGACACTTCTGGGCCACTTGTGTGGCAATCAGGGACACTGCTTGGCCACTGCGGCGATACTGCTGGGCCACTTGTGTGACGATCAGGGACACTGCTTGGCCACTGCGGCGATCAGGGACACTGTGACGATCAGGGACACTGTGGCGATCAGGAACACTGCTGGGCCACTATGTGGTGATCAGGGACACTGACAATCAGGGACACTGCTGGGCCACTTGTTGGGCAATCAGGGCCACTTGTGGGCGATCAGGACCACTTGTGGGCGATCAGGGCCACTTGGGGCAATCAGGGCCACTTGGGGCAATCAGGGACACTTGTGGGGGCAATCAGGGACACTTGTGGGGGCGATCAGGGCCACTTGTTGGGGCAATCAGGGCCACTTATTGGGGTGATCAGGGACACGTGGGGAGATCAGGGCCACTTTAGGGGCGATCAGGGCCACTTTAGGGGCGATCAGGTGTCACTGAGGTGGAGGGCAGTTAGCTACAACCCTTTTCTTCGCTGTTTCTCCTCTCACAGACAACTCCGTGAGAGGAGAAGGAGGCGGAAGCCGCACGATGCGGGTTTTGTGTACACTTAAGCTGTGTCCTTATTGGACACAGCTGATCACATGGTATGGGACCGATTTCATTGGTCCCATACCATGTCACGTAATCCACCGTGTCCGTCGGACTCGGCGATCATCGGGCTCGCGGGTGCGCGCTCTAGGAGCCGCGCACAAGCCTCAGATACAAGGTGCCGTTTAGAGACGGCAACCCGCTCCTGTAGGTGTCCCATCCTGCCGTTTATAAACAGCGGCCAGACGGGAAGTGGTTAAACAGCTCTCAGAATGTGACCAATCATAAAAGGAATAGGGAGAAGGATCCCATAGCGTAAAACCATCTAGACAATTTTATTCATGAAAAGGATAAAAGTTACACTTACATATTAAAGTGCTTGAGACCGGCACCCAGTAGTCAGCTTGTATGTAAAGGGAAGATGGCTGCTATCCACTCTGCTTTCTGAAGTGGAGTGTGTTCCACCGCCCGGAAGTGACGTCATCAAACCTCAACGCGTTTCAACCTTTTGGTTGTCTTCAGGAAGTGTAGGAAGGGACCTACTCAGTGTTAGTTGGGTGGTTATAATGTAATCGTGTATAATCATATATTCATACGTGTATAATCATATATTCCTTTCCAAGGCCCACTTCACCACCTGTCCCCTGGATCCTGTCCCCTCACGACTGTTGCAGCCTCCTTCCTGCTCTATCCTAAACTCCCTAGCCCACATCTTCAACCTCTCACTCTCCATGGGCACCTTTCCCTTCCCACTCAAACATGCACTGGTTACCCCCATCCTCAAAAAACCCTCGCTGGACCCCACCTGTTTGAATAACTTAAGACCCATCTCCCTGCTCCCATTTGCCTCCAAGCTTCTCGCGCGTCTTGTTCACAACCGTATGAACTGCTACCTCACCGACAACAACCTTCTTGATCCCCGACAGTCTGGCTTCCGCCCACAACATTCCACAGAAACTGCCCTAATAAAACTCACTAAGGACCTACTAACTGCTAAAGCCAATGGCCATTACTCCATACTCATACTCCTTGACCTTTCTGCTGCCTTTGACAATCGACCACCCGCTGCCCTTCAGTAAACTCCACTCTATCGGCCTCCGTGACTCTGCTCTCTCCTGGTTCTCCTCTTACCTTTCTCAGCGCACTTTCAGTGTCACATACAACTCCTCCTCCTCCACTCCGCTTCCTCTTTCTGTTGGGTTACCCCAAGGTTCTGTTCTTGGGCCCCTCCTTTCTCTCTCTATAAATCCTCCCTGGGCCAACTGATAACCTCCCATGGCTTCCAATACCACCTCTATGCTGATGACACCCAGATCTATCTCTCCACTCCCCAGCTCACCCCCTCAATCTCCTCACGTATCACAAATCTTCTAAGTGACATATCAGCATGGATGTCACATTACTACCTTAAACTCAATCTTTCAAAAACTGAGCTTGTAATATTTCCTACTCCCCTATCCCCAACTCATGACTTTACCATTAAGATCAACAGCACTACCATTGGTCCTTCCACTCATGCCAGGGTGCTAGGCGTAATCCTAGACTCTGACCTCTCCTTTGGGCCCCACATCCAATCACTGGCTAAATCCTGCCACCTCAACCTCCGGAACATTTCCAAAATCCACCGCTTCCTGACCAATGACACCACAAAACAACTCATCCATGCCTTGGTTATATCCCGCCTCGATTACTGCAACTCCCTCCTCACTGGTCTACCATTACACAGGCTGTCCCCCCTTCAGTCTATTATGAATGCTGTTGCTAGACTCATACACCTTACCAACCAATCAGCGACTGCTGCCCCTCTCTGCCAATCCCTCCACTGGCCTCCACTAACCCAACGTATAAAATTCAAAATACTAACCACAGCTTACAATGCCATCCACAACACTGCCCCTAGCTACATCACCAACCTCCTCCACAGATACCGCCCAAATCGCCCACTCCGCTCCTCCCATGATATCTTCCTCTCTAGCTCCCTCATCACCTCCTCCCCACCTCGCCTCCAGGACTTACCTACTCCCTACCACAGCATGTCCAGTCAGCCCCCACCCTGTCTGCCTTTAGGCGATCTTTGAAAACTCACTTCTTCAGGGAAGCCTACCCCACCTCCACCTAAGAACAGTACTTGAATCACCTCCGCCAGATCATCCCCCGCAGCTATCACCTTTTGTATCACCTTTCCCTTCCTTTAGATTGTAAGCTCCATGAGCAGGGCCCTCCTATTCCTTCTGTACTGAAATGTATTGTACTGTCTCCCTTATATTGTAAAGCGCTGAGCAAACTGTTGGCGCTATATAAATCCTGTATAATAATAATAATGTTATGACTGATAGGTGTATATTGCTTTTTCTGAATATAGAGTTTGTCTTGATAGTGTATTATAAACCAAAACTTTATTTTAGTTTTGAATAGTGTTGAGGGGGTTACAACCCTTGATAGAATTTTTGTTGCTGTGTGCCCCCACTGATTTTTGTTGCTGTGTGCCCCCACTGATTTTTGTTGCTGTGTGTCTCCACTGATTTTTGTTGCTGCGTGCCCCCACTTATTTTTGTTGCTGCGTGCCCCCACTGATTTTTGTTGTTACGTGTCAACACTGATTTTTTTTGCTGTGTGCCCCCACTGATTTTGTTGCTGCGTGCCCCCACTGATTTTGTTGCTGCGTGCCCCCACTGATTTTTGTTGCTGTGTGCCCCCACTGATTTTTGTTGTTACGTGTCACCACTGATTTTTGTTGCTGCGTGCCCCCACTGATTTTTGTTGTTACGTGTCACCACTGATTTTTGTTGCTGCGTGCCCCCACTGATTTTTGTTGTTACGTGTCACCACTGATTTTTGTTACTGTGTGTCCCCACTGATTTTTGTTCCTGTGTGCCCCCACTGAGTTTTGTTCCTGTGTGCCCCCACTGATTTTTGTTGCTGTGTGCCCCCACTGATTTTTGTTGTTACGTGTCACCACTGATTTTTGTTGCTGCGTGCCCCCACTGATTTTTGTTGTTAAGTGTCACCACTGATTTTTGTTGCTGCGTGCCCCCACTGATTTTTGTTGTTAAGTGTCACCACTGATTTTTGTTGCTGCGTGCCCCCACTGATTTTTGTTGTTACGTGTCACCACTGATTTTTGTTACTGTGTGTCCCCACTGATTTTTGTTCCTGTGTGCCCCCACTGATTTTTGTTCCTGTGTGCCCCCACTGATTTTTGTTGCTGTGTGCCCCCACTGAATTTTGTTGTTACGTGTCACCACTGATTTTTGTTGCTGCGTGCCCCCACTGATTTTTGTTGTTACGTGTCCCCACTGATTTTTGTTCCTGTGTGTCCCCACTGATTTTTGTTCCTGTGTGCCCCCACTGATTTTTGTTCCTGTGTGCCCCCACTGATTTTTGTTGCTGCGTGTCCCCACTGATATTTTTTGCTAAGTGTCCCCACTGACATTTGTTCTGGAAATAATTGTCTAAAAGGGCATTTCTATCACTTTGGGAAGATACTTGACTTCCTGTTGAGTGTACTGGACAGGAAGTAAAGGGAAATTTCCACAATAGCGCACTTATGGCAAAAAAAAGCCTGACAGGAATTTTACCCATTCTTTACTCCATCTAAAATGAATAACAACAGTGTTGGCCTTAGATATCCTGTACATTAAAGCTCAATAAGAATTTATTTTGAATACCATTATACAGAAAAACATTAAAAAATCTACACAATAAACCATGCATTCTTTGCTAAATGCATGTCCTACAGGAATTGCAAGCGCACAATGATATTCTGTGGTTTTGCGGTAAAATAATACATGCAAACTAAATTATCAAACAAGCATGCCATCATGACAACTCACCCTCAGGTGATTGTGGAAAGTAAGGATTCCTGACCTCGTTATGCATGCTAAACAGGGCCCCCCAAGCGTGAATTGGCCATCAGGCCCCCAGGAGTAGGACCCTGCTCTGCAGCAACTACTATTATCCCAGCTCTTATTCTTAGCCATGCCCTGGCAGAGCCAACTCTAGGATGGTTGGGTCACTCTCACTTTTTTCCATCTGAAATGTCATGTCATATTCTCCTGCATGCACATCAGATGAAACTATCCCATAAATATAATTTTTACATTGGCTGCTTAACACCCTGTTAATTTGGTCTGCTCTATCTTAGGCTATATAGCGATCTTTTCACAGAAGATTGGATCTATATTTCAATATTTTGATTGAAATGAATAACAAATGACACAAATAGTGAAGATTGGATCTAAAAGGGAACTTGTGAAAGAAATATGAAGACTTCCTAACCTCCTAAAAATGCTACTTTCTTGGCTGTCTTTGATTTCAGCACTTTGGGTCACAGAGCTGTAACAAGTATGGGACGAGTGATATTGAACTCTACTGAACTGCTACTCTGCAATGTTTATTTCAGGCCAGTGACTCAGAGTACCAAAGACACTGGATGAGAATGACAGACAACTAGCATTTATGGAACTCTACAATAGCAGCTTCCCTATTCACTCAGCACAGATTTCCTCTAGATGAAAACTTTTTCCACTTCTTTATATATTTCAGTATATACCCTTGATGTTAATCATAAGAGAATGGACTGCTAAGCACTGTATATTCTAAACAAGTGCTATTTTCTTTAACAATAAAATTATTTTCACCCATTTTTAATCCTTTGTTGCATCTCTGTGCTGCTAATTTCATGCAGCCTCTTTGCAGCCACTTCATGCCTGCACTATAGCAATGGTTGTATACAGGGGCGGACTGACAACTCATGGGGCCCCTGGGCAATAGGGGATCATGGGACCCCTGTGTCCTTGCTCAAACTCAAAAAAGCCTATGAAAAAGGTACCAGGGACATCTCATGGGGCCCTTGGCCAGTGCCCGAGTTTCCAAATGGTCAGTCCGCCCCTGCTTGTATAACATTTCTTAGGGCAGGTTTCATGATGGTGAAAGCCTCAGACTGTATCTGCATAATGTGTATTTAAAAAGATCATATGAAGTCTCCATCAGAAGATCCATAGGTAACAGTGCAGGCACATGGTATTATTTTAGCAAAAGCAGCAGATTTTAAAATAATGATATCATATGATATCAACATGTTAAAGCTTATTTAGGATTTTATTGATTGGGTTTACATATACTTTAATGATAAGTTCACCAGTTGGTAAAAAATAATAAATGTTAATTTTTTGTTGCTGGTAAACAAAATATGCATTTATTATTTTTTTGCTGCAGGAGCCTGTAGCAAAAAAATAATAAATGCATATTTTTTTACCTGCAAAAAAATGGATCACTGGTGCCATGCAAATCTCCTGCAGGTCTGTCAGTATATCTGCTTGCTATACGGGATGTATGAGCAAGCTGATATACTGACAGGAAGACTCGATGAACTACCAAGGCTCTCCACAGTGCCATGGTAGCTCATTGAGGACTACAAGCTGATAGCCGCTAAGGATGTCAGGACTTGTAGTTTCTCTTTCACAGAGGAGTGACTTTTTTTTTAATTTGACAGCTAGTGGGGTTGGAAGATCCCCCGCTAGCTGGCAAAGTAGGGGGTCAGTGGGGAATGGGGGCCGGTGCTTTCATGACATGTTACACCCTGAATATGGGTGTAACATGAAACATGTTATGAAAGGTGAACGTATCCTTTAAGTAATGGCATCCACCAGGCTAATTGGATTCAAAACTGATTTTGTTTCTTCTGGCCCTGCCTGGAACATTTTTTTTTTCATGATAAATTTTTTTTAGAAAAATATTTTAATATGTGTAAAGGGGAATACTGCAGTCTTCGATGTAAAGGGAAACTCTGATGTAAGGAGGACACTGCGGACCGTGATATAAAGGGGACTCTGAAGTAAGAGGGGACACTAAAGACCGTGATATAAAGGGGAACTCTGATGTAAGGGGACACTGCGGACCGTGGTATAAAGGGGAATTCTGATGTAAGGGGGACACTGCAGACCGTGATATAAAGGGGAACTCTGATGTAAGGGGGGACACTGCAGACCGTGATATAAAGGGGAACTCTGATGTACGGGGGACACTGCGGACCATGATATAAAGGGGAACTCTGATGTAAGGGGGACACTGCAGACTGTGATATAAAGGGGAACTCTGATGTAAGGGGGACACTGCGGACCATGATATAAAGGGGAACTCTGATGTAAGGTGGTCTCTGTTCACCAAAGCCATCCCCACTTACATCACAGTCAGCAGTATTCCCCTTTTCATCAGGGTCCGCAGTGTTCCCTCTTCCATTAGAGTTCCCCTTGCACTATGGGGCGCTAGTGTAAAGGAGAGAGAGACCCCTTATCGGCGGCCCTGCTCATACAAACGAGCGTCTCTCTAGGAAGGGCACCTGTAGGCACAAGCCTACAGTACCTAATGGGAAATCCAGCCCTGCTAGCATGATTACAGCAGTAGAGGTTTATCCAGGGTGAGTAGCGTAATGTATAGCACACAATGATGTAATCTAGCCAAGATGGGCTGTGAGTGTAAAAAAACTGAGGGCAATTTAAATACTACTGTGTCAGCTGTCACCTCATGAAGTCCCTAGAAGCTTGATTTACAGCAGGATCATCAGTTATTGTATGGAGGAAATAACAGCATATGATTAAAGTGGTTCTAAATTTAAATGTTTTTTATCTTGCATTCTGTACATTAATCACTTGCCTTCCAGAAGGTTTTACCCCCTTCCTGACCAGACCATTTTTTTGCTATTCGGCACTGTGCTACTTTAACTGACAATTGCGCAGTCATGCAATATTGTGCCCAAATGAATTTAATATAATTTTTTTTCACACAAATAGAGATTTATTTTTGTGGTGTTTGATGCCACCACTGGGTTTTTTTTATTTTTTATTACATAAACAAAAAAAGACCAAAAATTTGGAAAGAAACAATAATTTTTTACTATCTGCGATAAATCATATCCAATTAAAAATTAAAAAAATCTAATTTCTTTATAAACGTAGGCCAACATGTATTCTGCTATATATTTTCAGCACAAAAAAATCCAATAAGTGTATATTAATTGGTTTGCGTGAACGTTATAGCGCCTACAAACTATGGTATATACACTGGAATTTTTATCAATTTATTTTTTATACTAGTAATGGCAATGATCAGTGACTTATAGTGGGGCTGTGACAGTATGGCAGGCAGTCTGACACTAATTAACACTTTTGTGGGAACTGACTGACACTGACATCTCCAGTGATACTAATACAGGGATTAGTGCTAATAATATACACTGACACTATGCTAATGACATTGGTTGGGAAGGAGTCAACATCTAGGCAATCAAAGGGTTAACTGTGTGCCTAGCAATGCTTGGTGTGTTTACTGTGTGCTGATTTTACTAAGGGATGTGCTGGTTTTTATTCCCTGCTACACAGGGAAACATAAATCAGCACATCCCCGCTGTCAGGACAGAGCTCTGTGTTGTTTACAGTCACAGAGCTCTGTCTCTCATCCGCTTCACTGATCGGCGGGTCCTGGCCATCAATCATTGGCCCGGACCCGCTAATCAGCTTGTGCTATAACTAATTACAGCACAGCTGGGGTGGCAGGTGCACGTGCGCATGCCCCCTACCTGGAAGAGCTGGATCAGATACATAATCCAGAGCCGTAATTCTAAGTGAGGTGGTCAGCAAGCAATTAAAGAAAAACAATCTAATGCTAGTTCCTTCCCCCCTAACACCTATCTAACCTCCTCTCTCAATCCAGCGCTGTCCCATCTACAGCAGCACTGCTCCTGGTCTCACGGGACACTTTGAGAGTTTCCTACTAAGAAAAAAAAGCGTCTGTGAAAATGCCCTGGAGGAGGGGTGAAACACGTTGACACGCTTCCGGCTTCGCCGTCCAACGTACCACGTCACTTACGGTGAGTGGAGCACACGCATGCTGGCGTGCGATGCCCTCAGGGGCCGTCTTGCTTGAGGGAGAAATCACTGATGTCTATACATGCTGTCATCTATCACTGTGAGATCTTTACCCTGGCTATGTGGCGGTTTGGATCCAGATACTGTATACTAATTAAAGGCTGATTACATTCTTTTAAAATGTGAGTGGTTTGGTATTTGAATTTATCCTGTCTGGGTCCTACAGTATTACACTATATATTATATTTTTTTCTCTGCACAATTATCGATTTATATGGAGAGTGACCTCTGCTTGCCCTGGAGGTTGGAGGCTGATCTAAGTTCCACTGTGGGTCTCTGATGCATTAAGATAAAGGCATTCCACTTACCTGCTTCTGGGATTTCTGCCTAACCCTGAGATTGGAGGCTGATTCGAGTTCTACTATGGATTCCTGAGTTTATTATTTAAGGCGTTCCATTCACCTATTTCTGCTGAGTGGCGGTGTGTGGAAATAACACAGCGGGTGTGAACACTGGTCAAGGTTCTTGTTTTTTGGGAGAGGACTGTATCCTATCTAATATATTGAATTTTACTTACTTTGGAGTGGGACTATCACATTTCTGCACCTCTTTTGGCAGTTGATTTATATTATGTATATTTAAAAATAGTTTTGTGCTGTTTTTTCTTTCTTTTTTTCTTATTTGTATTAGTGAAATCACTAAGGAGCAGCATTTTATATTGGGAATTATTTCACATTTATTTTTTGGCGCTAGTGATTTTTGTTTTATTGTTTCCTACTGCTGCCAGTCCTGTGAAGAGGGAGCAGGGAATGTGGCCGAACTGTGCTGCGCTTTGTGTATGGATGCACACAGCATGACTCCTGAGCACACCTGCATGGGATCCCCTTAGCACACGGCTTGGGGCACTTGGAGGAGAGGAAGAGTGGAGAGAGCTAGTGGGGGACTCCAGAAGAGCCAGTAAGGGACCACTTTATGTAATGCCATTGCACAAAACAGATAAGGATAAGTATAACATCTTTTTTTATTTTTAAAAATATGCCTTTACAATCAATTTAAATTGTACTTGTCATTGGGGAGCTGTGCACATGCTCTTTAACATATACTGTAAATGTTCTATTTTAGACCATACATACATTTCAAGGTAACAGGTTTTCTGTCTTTACTAACATATACTCACCTTTCCTTAATTCCTCCTCTACTTCATTCAGCACCAAGAACCAAATACTTGGTATATCTGAATATGGGGGAGCATGTGATGGTGCTGAGCCCTGTGTGAGCTATGAGTCTGGCAGCTGTTAGATTATGCCTTGAGAAAGCACGTGAAACAGTCATTAGCCAATGAATTTTAAGTGCTTTTATACTTTGCTGTCTTTTGTCACAATAAAGGGGTTGAGTTACTAAAAGCAAATGGACGGTTCACTTTGCAAGGAAAGTTGCCATTTGTAAGGGACTTTGATGAAACTTTGCTGACTTCCATTATCCAATCATTTACAAGCAATGCTGTTGTTTTATAGTTTCCATGCTTGTGATTGGGTAGTCTTTGCAAAGTGAACCTCTTGCATATGCATTAAGCTGTAGGGCAAATTCCATTGCAAAGTGAACAGCTTACCGTACAGGTGATGAAAACAGTCTTTTAGATATGACTACATATCTGCCTTGTGATTCCTCTGGGAGAATGACTAGGAGTACCACGCACTTTTGTGCCATTTAGCTAGTAGATTACACAAAGCTTTGCTTTTACACTGCATTTGAATGGAGCAGTTAAAAGAAAGTTTAGTAAATGGGTTCAGATAAGGTGTACCTGTTTCTTTCACATACAGGGGGAAAAAAACTTTATATCACACTAACACATTACAATAACTGAAATATGTACTGGCAAAGAACCCCCCCCCCCATAACATTACTTACTATTCAAGCAACAGCTATGAGATGTCTTCAGCCTTGTACACACAAGGAGAATATCGGATGAATGATTCGATAATGATCGATAATAAAGAGCTTATTAAAGTTAACCACTTGCCATCCCCCCTATAGCAGAAGTACTGCTACAGGGCAGCACGACTGCGCAAATCATGTATATATACGTGATTTGCATTTCTGGGTAAAGGGTGCGAGCCACCCTACCCATGCCGCTATAGACGGCTCGGGATCTCCATCACTGGATCCTGGCATGGCACTCAGCGATCGTCAGGAAAGCTGACAGGGGAGACTTGTAAACAACACTGGTCTCTCTCCTGTCTGTATGGACATGCTTTGATTGCCCCAGATGTTAACCCCTTCCTGCCCAGTATTAATCAGTACATTGTCAGGGCTTTTTATTAGCACTGATCACAGTATTGGTGTCACTGGGGATGTTAGTGGCAGTTAGTCAGTTCCCACCCAGTGTCAGAATGCCCGCTGCAGTCCCGTTATAAGTCACTGATTACCGCCATTACTAGTATAAAAAAAAATAAAATTCCAGTATACATACCGCCATTTGTAGACGCTATAACGTTCACGTAAACCAATTAATATACAATTATTGGGATTTTTTTTTAGCAGAGACATGTAACAGAATACAGTTTGGCCTAAATTTATGATGAAATTTGATTTTTAACATTTTTTTATTGGATTTGTTTTATAGCAAAAAGTAAATAATATTGTTTTTGTTTTTTCAAAATTGTCGGTCTTTTTTTGTTTATAGTGCAAAAAATAAAAAATGCATATGTGATGAAATACCACTAAAAGAAAGCTCTATTTGCGGGAAAAAAATGACAAAAATTTCATTTATGTACAGCGTTGCATGACTGTGAAATTGTCAGTTAAAGTAACGCAGAACCGTATTGCAAAAAATGGCCTGGTCAGGAAGGGTAAATCCTCTGGAGGGCAAGTGGATAAGAAAATTCTCATATGACAGAATACAACTTCGGAAGTGATGTAATGTATGGTATTGTAGTGTAATGTATTCTTTCATTTCTGAGCATGCATGGTCTTGGTCACTCGATTTGTTTACAAATACTGTACTGATTATACTATACTGATTAAACGAAAATCGTTCATTTTGTTATTCTGCAAGAACAATTTTCATGCTTGTCCCTTCAGATAATTTCACATGAACTGTCATAATCGTATCTCGAAAGCTTTGTATTAATGATAAGATTATCGGACGATTGCTTCGAAAGCGGTATTTTTCATCAGATTTTCTCATCGTGTGTACTATGCATTACTTTTTTAAAACAATCTTCAGAGCAGAAACCCTAGAGAATATTTCCTTTGTATTTCCAAGGGAAGAAATGATCAACTCAACTGGCTAATAATCTCTGCTGTTTAACTAATGTACTTGGAATGTGCAAGAAAATGGCAAGCTGACTGGGGGGCAGCAATCAACTCATGCCCAGTGTTTGCTCGACACCAGTTAATTACTCTTTCTAACGCACCTTTCGGAAGGTCTTGTCATTTCATAATTATAGCCCGAGCCTATGTATAAATGGGAAGAAGATATATAAGTATAATTAAGGCTGTGGACAGAAGGAGGGCTCAGCGTACAGTAAGTGAGTACATTGGGGAGGATTAGGGCCAGAGGCCAAGTCTTTTGAGGAAATAGATGTCATGAGTCAGATGTAGCATAACCTAACTGTTTTGGAAACCGCGAGAATATTTCCAAACTGGAAATGCCAGATATATTTTCTTTCATTTCCACAGCAAGGTTAGTATGAATAATTTAGTTGCACATAAGTGCCTTAACTAGAGATGTCACCATGGTTTCTAAGACAAAGAATCCTGCACAGGGAGGAGAACTTGGCAATGTTAAATGAAAACATTATCTGTCTCTGTCAAAACTATGCAAATATTTAGATAGATGGACAAATATGAAAATGTCTTACAAGTTGTTCTTGCTTCATTTCAGAGACATGGAAAAATGGAAAACCAGTCCAAGGAATGACAACTTGCTTGGGTGAATTTCTTGGGCTGTTCCTCTGTATACAATGTGGTTATCGTCCACATGCCTTAAGGTACATTTCATTTTTGATTCACTGACCATTTACGTCTTTGTAATGTGAGAACAGTCAATAAACCTTTTGTTAAGGAAATTTAGAATACCTCTAATCAACAAACAAAAACATAGTCGGTGAACTGATAATGGCATCTAGGTATTCTTATTACTATTATCCAGTTTAATTTACCTTTAATGTATGTTCATATGTTCAATATAATTATATGCCTTCCGGATCCAAAAGGCTTCTGGGTAAGACTGCAGCTTGTGTCGCATGAACTGAGTGTTGTGCAACCTTCGATTCATGCTCCAATATCTCTGGACAAGGCTAAAAGTATGCATGTGCACAGGAGTCACGACCGTGGCACAGAACTCCAAAGGGCGGCATGCCATCCCTTCAGAGCACAGTGCACATTCGCCAGTGACGTCACTGACTGCTTCCAGTGTTATGATCTCCTAAACACTGCAAGTTTATGTGATATTCACTGTACCAACAGATAATCCTTATTATAGACAAGTTGAAAAGTGGAGTTTACTACCGCTTTAAGACTATAGCCCAAATAGACAAATTCAACCCCTTTCAAAAGAGAAAATGTGATCTTTTAAGTCGGATACTACATTGTATCACATGAGCAAGGTTAATGAAAATTGCTTATGTTTACTCCTTAAAATTGAAGTAAAGGCAAATCCTAACTAGCTCTAAACCTCAGCCACATTCTAAGCCTAATCTATCTAGCCCTGTAAAGAAAACAATCGCTATACTTACCTGTTCCTCAGCCATTCTGATCCAGTCTCCAGTGTCGCCCTCTGTGTGCTGGAGACAGCAGACAACGGATGTGAAATGCCTGGGAAGTGACGTCCCCTATAGAGTTACTATCGGGCTTCCACTCTCGGCTGCCTCTCCTGCATACTTCTACATGATGAAGCTGCCACTGACAGCTCAGTGTGGGACTGGACTAGAGTAGCTGCAGAACAGGTAAGTATAGTGATTTTTTCCTTTAAAAGGCTAGATAGTTTAGACTTAGAATGTGGCTGAGAGAAGGTTTAGAGTAAGTTAGGATTTGTCTTTACTTACAACTGTACTTTTCAAATTTCTTAGTGCAGTATGTATCTCAACTACCAAGACCTTCAGCCAACAGATTTCATTGGTATACATGTTTAGGAAATAAATACATCAACCTTGCCACAACCTTGGGCTAATAGTTTAAAGCTTAACAAACAATTAAAATACAGTAAATGTATGTGATCTTAAATGCCAAAGGATTTGTTATTCTGTCCAGTGAACGCTGTGATCCAGGAATCCTTGCCAGGCTAGTAACTCTACTTTTTTCCCCACTGCAGTTAAATTGTAACTCCAGCAAAAAGCTTTTTGAAGCCTTGGAACCTGTGTTAAATTTTATTTTTTGTCTGTGGCCGTTTAACCATGTCTTCCCAGTGACAATGTTGTCCTCAGCACAAGATAGAGGGTGAGGAGATATCCTTTTGAGAGGTGTTTATTTTTGCATTTTTAAAGAAGTACAGCCAAAGCTCTTTCTGTTATACTTCTCCTATGGATCACAGGATTGCAATTCATTCTGCACTCTTGTCACCTGTTTTCAGCTGACAGTGAGCTGAAGCCCACTGTCGGCTGATGTTACTCAGCTGGTCCAGGCTTGGGAAAGATCCCGACTTCAAAGTCAGGATCCACGCCAGAGTCTGGAGCAGCACCTGGCTCAGCCTCTCAGTGAGCCGCTGAAAGACTGAGCCAGCTGCTCCCTCCACAGCCCAGTGCTCCAATGAGTGGTGAGTGGGGGGCAGAGCAGACAGTGGTGACTGATCAGCAAACTGATCTGCTCAAGAATGATCAGCAGTCATGTGATCGCTGAGTTCTCACAGTTAGAGCTGGTGGGGGATAGATGAAGCAGTGGACTGAGGGTGCATCCATCTAGGTAAGTATAATTAGGGGGAAAAAAACAAGCTTCTGTTTTAAGTACATAATTATACAACAAAAAACAAGCTGGGTAACATGTCCAGCAGCTAAAATACAGTACAAAACAAAAACTTTAAAATAACCCTACATTCACATATATTCTAAGCAGATACATGCTTCCTCCAATCCTCCCTTCTATCTCATTCTCCACAAACTAATTCAACCAAGCAGAAATAGAGTATCAGGCATTATCTAACAGAGTATCGGTCAAAAAGGCAGTGATGGGATGTTCCAGCCATGGCCTGCAGATTATTTCAATTTTTTGAGGGCAAGCTCAACCAATATATACCAATATTTGCTGTATTCACTAATGTCAATGTGGATGGCAGTTGTGGGTTCTTCCAAATGAGTAGTATAATAAAATATAGCTTTGGAGTTTGATTGAAGGACCTTGTCCTCAACAATTCCCAATAGTAGACCTTCACTAAAAGCATATGCGTGGGCACAACCAGAAAATGAAAAATAATGTTATGAGCACATTTGAGGGACTGAATGTTAGACAGTAGGCCCAAAGTAAGGCCGGTTTGTAACAAGACTTGAAGGGATCCAGACTGTTTATTGTATGCAGTAATAAATGATATCTGATTAAATCTTTGTTATTTTTCTTTCTTATGAGTGGCAAAGACAACAAAGATATTATGGGAAAATAATTAAGAAATATACTTGAATCCACTCCAGGCCCACCATACTTTTACTTTTACAATACAAAGTATGACTGTGCTCATACATGTTGCCAGAATTGTAGCCAAGATTGTATTATCACCAATAAGGAGTGAAATGGGCCTGTAAGACTTTCCTTTTCCTAACCTTTCCTGGACTGGGCAAGAGTATTATTAGTGCTTCACTCATTGAGTGGGTGGGCCTTCCCTTTTCATATGCTTCAGGATAAGCATTGTGCAGGCTGGGTATGATCAAATCTTTATTTGACTTATACCACTCAAGCAGCTGACTGTTTAATACAGGTATTTTATGGGCAGGAAAAGAAAAGATCACAACCTCCATTTCATCTTTTTAACAGTGACATCAAGGTAATTGTGCTGCCCATGAAGGCTTTGAGTGAGAAAATGCTTTGTGGATTTCATCTTGGACTACTCTAGAATAGATGTCTGTAAAGAATGTTTCCAAAGTTTGGTGTAACCTGTAAGGGATCTAAAACTACTAATCCCACATGATCTTTCACACAAGGTATGGAGATTGGTGAAAAGTCAACCTAAAATATGTTAGTGCTTTACCATTTTCCTGCTATTTTCAAATAAAGGGGCTGTCTGGTACAGCTTTTCTGTCATGTCTGCCTTTAGGAGGTCCAGAAATCTCTGAGCATAAGCAAGCTTCAGGTGCAACATAGTCTTGGAGTATTAATATTTTCCTTATGGGAATCAGAAAATTACTCTTTGTTGTAGGCTGCGCTGAAGGTCAGGATGGCACAGCATTGTTAGATACTGAGATGAAGTGCCAGAAATACACATCCTCTCACAATGTGTGCCCTTGTGGTGATATCCTTAATGGATACAGCAGTAGAGACCTGACAGAGGTTATAATCCTTCTGCAATCAACTAAAAAAAGTTTCTATCTCTGTTTGTTCACATTGGAAGGAAAGGGACTCCCCTCACTTCCTTTCTTAGTGACAGTGTTGTCTCTGGCAAAGGAAATGAGAGGATTCTCCCTAATGTGGCTGGAGACAGCAATAAAAAACCCAACTTCCTTTCCTACTGTAGCCAAAAAAGTTCTATTTTGAGTTTCACTTTAATAAAAAAAAGAAAAACTTGAGTTAGATATACTTTCTAATAGATGAGGTAGATCAATAGACAGATACTGAGAGTCAGAAAGTAGAAGATAGTGTTGTGTACCTATATAATACATTCATAAAAAGTACCTTTTGTTTTCTCAGAAAACATAAATGGTTTATGTTTATCATATTCATAAGGGTGACTCAGTGGTCTTCATTCGATGTAACATCTTATATCTGTTTTTATTCACAGTTGGTCTACATCTGGCTGGCCCCTAGGTCAATTAGATGGATTTTTGCTAGATGAATGGAGTAGTGTGCCAGGAAAATAGGATGAAAAATAGTTCATTGATATCATGCAGCCAGCAGTCAGCTTTTTGTACCCTCATCCTGGTGGATGATTAAAATGTGCTATGTATTGTTTGTCCTTGAAGAGCTTGCAGCAGATGTTGGAGCAGCCAGTTAGTAGGACACTCATGTCACGATAAAATGAAGGCAAAGTAAACAAAAAGATATTAAAAGGAAGCCAGAATTGTAACATGCGCCCTAATGAGAATTGGTAGTTAACATTTGCTAGTGTTTTCACCCATCAGGCAACAAATATCAGTTAACATTTCTTTTCTCGCCTGGTTTATGCATGTACAGTCATAAAATCAACATTTCTAGGGTTCAAAGTTTGCAATAAAATAGTAATGCCTGGCATTTTGAACCATTCTTAGAAACAGCCATTCTACAAAAAGCCTGCATTTACAATGTACCATCACATAAAAAAAATCAGACCTCAGATTAGCATTGCAGCATTCCTTCCTCGTGATCTCTTTTAGAGTTAAGCGGCAGTTGGTGGAGCCAGTGGGTGCAGTGTTCCAGCTCCATTTATTTCAGTGAGTTGCCTGGAGTTATGTAAATGTGCTATATGGATCTATGGCTTTCCCTACTACAGGCAATGGATCCAAGGAGGCATTTGTTCAACCCACTAGCTGCACTACAGCATTCCTATAGTCATATTGGTAATACCTGAGCATTGGATGCTAGGTGGTAGCAGATCTAAAAGGAGGCCACAGATGTATTTCTTGATA
This sequence comes from Staurois parvus, assembly GCF_062004578.1. Taxonomy (NCBI): domain Eukaryota; kingdom Metazoa; phylum Chordata; class Amphibia; order Anura; family Ranidae; genus Staurois; species Staurois parvus. The sequence continues at coordinate 1,407,166 of NW_028318241.1, forward strand.
AAACCTAATATGTATATTGCAATGTCTACAGAAGTTTTTTCAGCAAAAAAATATAAATTGGCAGAAAGATCTGAGTATAGAACTTTCAGAAACTAGAAAGAACAAAGAATAGGCCAAATATTATATCGGGAATCCAACCTGTTTTGCCTGGATATATTCAAAGAGCTACAGTGCTTTAATATGTATGAAAATCAAAAGTGTTGAATACAGAAATGTTTGGAACCTCACATTTTATTGCTGTCTGTGTCTCTGTTGGACAGATTCACCCTCACAATAGGTAGGTCCTGATAAAACTACTGTACATCTGATTCAGGGCTCAGACAGCAGAGGGGTGAAGGGGTGTAATTTGAAGAATAGAGACAGTTCTGTAGGCAGTATGCTGAGTAAAAGGTAACATCACCAGTACACCAGGTAATTTGTGGATTGTGGGGCTATAGCCATGACATACCCATGGCATATGGTAAGCAGAGGAGATGATATCGAGATGAAGAAGTTTTTGGTGTCTCAGCTGAAAAATGTCAGGCAAGGGTTGGATCTCATGTGTTTATGGGTCCTTACTTGACCCGATTCATGGGCTAGTTGCACAGAAAGTTCTTTCCATGTATAAACCAATATTGATAGAATCGAACAGGTCCAGAGATGGGCATTATGGTGAAAGGTCTGAGGGATAAAACATATCAGGAGAGACTACAGGAACTTAATATTTACAGTCTGAAGGAAAGAAGGGAAACCTTTAAAAACATCAAGGGGGCGAATAAGGTTCAGGAGGGCAGTATTTTCAATATGAAGCCAAGCTCAAGTACACAGGGTCATGACCTCAAATTAGCAGAGGGAAAGTTCAAAACTAATTTTGGAAACTATAATTTTACTGAAAGAGTAGAGGATGCTTGGAATAGACTTCAAGCAGAGGTAGTGAGCCAGCCAACAGTAAATGGCTTCAGACATGCTTGGGACAAACATTAATCTATAATCAAACAAAACTAAATAAATAAATAAAACCAAAAACATGTTTAAATACTGTATATTTACAAAATAGCGCATATTTCATGGATCATTTTGGTCTTTTTTTCTGCCATTGGTCTTTTATGTTTCCATTATCTTCTGGCTGGTCATTTTTGGGGATACATGACTTTAAACTTAGTCTAACGACTCTTTTGGTGGCCTAAAGTGGTAGAAGGCATCAGAAATTATGTCGGCTCTTGTAATATCTGCATCTGAAACAAGGGCAGCAAGAATAAACCATGGAGGTTGCTAAAATTGCTTCCCATTTCTGAGAGGCCTTGGAATATGATCTCTATGGACTTTATCGATCTTCCTTCATCTGAGAGTGTTTCAGTGATCTTTTTGATCATAGATCAACTCTCCAAAATGGCACATTTTGTTCCCATAAAGTGGACTCCGTTGGCAGCTGGAGTCTTTGTAAAATAAGTTGTAAGGTTTCCTAGAATTCCAAGCAATATTATTTTTTATCAAGGCATCCAGTTCACCTCAAGGTTCTGGAAGGCACTCGGTGGAGCTTCGGGTATAAAGCTACGTTTTTCATTAGCATACCATTTCACAGAGTAATGGGCAGACTGAGCAAATCAATCAGACTTTTTTCTTCTCGTTTCCAAAGGACAACTGATTCTCTCTATCACCATTCTTATTTTGACTGATGATGCAGGTACTGCTGGCCAGGAGTCCTAATCCAGCAATCATCTCTCCTGCACATATTCAAACAGGAAAGTCTCTACTGATTTTTAATTGAGGCCCTGATGAGGGGGGAGTTCCTTTGACCCACGATACACATTGGCTGTCTTTTAATACAATATCAATCAATTAATTTGGACTCTTTATCTTTTCGTCTGGTGCTCCTTCTTTATATGCATATATTTCTCTATTACCATTGGAAGAATATGCCTATAATAATTTTGTCCTTTCTGCTACCAGTCAGTCACCTTTGTTTGCCAACTTCAGCTTCCTTCATGGGAAGAACTTCATCATGACCAACAATCAGGTACTAAATGGAAACCATTGCCAAGTTACAAAAAGACAATAAGAGGTTCTTTGACAGAAAAAGGAGGGGAATAGAAAACTGAAAAAAATGGATAGAAAACTGGCTAAAAGATCGTATTCAGAGAGTAGTGGTTAATGATTCATACGCTGAATGGTCTAGGGTTGTTTGTGGTGTACCCCAAGGTTCAGTGTTGGGACCCTTACTTTTTAATATATTTATAAACGATATAGGGTCTGGAATTATAAATACCATTTCGGTCTTTGCAGATGACACCAAGCTTTTCAGTGGAATTAAAGTCCTTACAGGATGTATCCAATTTACAAGCTGACCTCAATGCACTGTTTAATTGGGCAACTATGTGGCAAATGAGGTTTAATGTTGATAAATGTAAGGTTATGCACTTGGGGGCTAAGAATATGCATACATAATACATACTAGGCGGAGTACAACTGGGGGAATCAACGGTGGAGAAGGATCTGGGAGTTCTAGTAGATCACAAGCTTAATAATGGCATGCAATTCCAAGCTGCAGTGTCTAAAATGAGCAAAATCCTCTCTTGTATTAAAAGAGGTATAGACTTCAGAGAGAGATATCATTTTACCCCAGTACAAATCATTAATAAGACATCATCTGGAATATGCAGTTCAATTTTGGGCACCAATTCACAAAAAGAACATTGGGGAACTGGAGAAAGTACAGAGAAGGGCAACCAAACTGATCCATGGAAGAGCTCAGCTATGAGGAAAGATTAGAGGAAGTGAATTTATTCTCTCTTGAGAAGAGGTGATTAAGGGGGGATATGATCAACATGTACAAATACACTTTACGTCTTTACATGACTTTACGTCTGGAGAAAAAGAAATTTAATATCCAAACACGGAAAAGTTTCTTCACAGTAAGAGCTGTGAAATTGTGGAATAGACTCCCTCAACAGCTAGTTCTGGCCAGCTCAGTGGATTGCTTTAACCACTTCCCACCCAACCCCTTCCCACTGCGGACGGGCGGTAGCTGCAAGCAAAGCGACGTTCCAGGTTTAGAGTGCGCATGTGCGGGCCCTCCCCCCACTGTCATTCGTTGTAGGAGGTGTATGTCAGCAGGTCTCAGCCAGTAATTTTGCCAAACTCCTACAGCGAATGGAGATGCAGAGCTGTGCCTATATTTGTAAATATAGGCACAGGATCTAGCTGGTTCTTCTCTCCCTGGAACCATTTTGTTCCAGAGAGAGAAGATAGAGACATCACAGGTGAGTAAATGCAGCACACTGCACCCACACGTTAGACAGAGACATTTTGTATTTTTGACATTTTGACATTTTCCTGTGCCTATTTGTAAATATAGGCACAGGATCTAGCTGGTTCTTCTCTCCCTGGAACCATTTTGTTCCAGAGAGAGAAGATAGAGACATCACAGGTGAGTAAATGCAGCACACTGCACCCACACGTTAGACAGAGACATTTTAACCCCTTGATTGCCCCCTGCCAGTGCCATTAGTACAGTGTCAGTGTGCAGTATTTTTCACTGATCACTGTATTGGTGCCACTAGCGACTTCAGATAGCATCAGGGTCAGTTAGCGTCCCTCCCAGCTAGGGTCAGCTAGCGTTAGATTGCCCGCACACTATCGAACTCACGCTATAGGTTGCTGATCACCGTCATTACTAGTATAGTGTTTCTACGGATCAATATATTGATCATGAACAAAACTATACCAGTGCCCCCTTAGTATTAGTGTCCCCAAAAACGCAGTGTTAGCAGGATAATCCCTGTTTACTGCCAGCACTAGCGTTTAGCTCCAACACTCCCTCCCACCCCTAACAAGAAGTGCAGTGTCAGTATAATTTCTGATCACTGTCACCTGTAATACATTGCACACAAAACTGCAGTGTTTGTAGAATCAGGCCTGTTTTGAGTCGTACTAGATACCTGTAAATTTAGAGTCCAAAATTTCCAACCAAAGGTACACTAGTGAAGAGGCCTACAGGATTCTGAGCATGTCAGGTGAGAGCGAAGGGGAACACTCCCTGACACAATCAGTCTCAGAATACGAACCTGTAGACGGCAGCGGCACCCTGACAGGTAGCTCGGATGATGGAGAAAAGGTCCCTGTTAAGATCAGGCGTACCCAACCCCATGAAGTTGAAGTGCTAGGATCGCATGACTTGTCTCATATGCAGCAGAGTGCCAGTACTAGTGCCGCTCTACCTGGGCACTAGGTGAGCACCAGCGGCCTAGTATATCATGGTCTTTTTTATACCAGCACTGCAGTATCACTTGGTGACGTGGCGAGTCCCATAAGTGTAGTACAAGCTAGTGCGGTGGAGTGCACAAGTAGTGTCCCGCAGCTACCGAGAATTCACACACAGGCCCGTATAGCCTCTAGTGTCCTTCCGGACGTGCTTGCAAATCCTGATTGGCAGCCCACAGATTCTGCAGCACCCGTGCTTCCCCCATTCACTACCCAACCCGGAATTCAGGTGGAAATGGCAAATTTAACTACTCCCCTTGATTTTATGGAGCTGTTTTTCACAGAAGATTTGTACACTTTGATTGTGGGGCAAAGCAATTTATATGCTCAACAATATATCGCCGCAAACCAGAATTCAAAACTCGCCAGACAATTCGCATGGAAACCCATTACGGTTTCCGAATTTAAACTTTTTTGGGCCTAACCCTCAACATGGGCATTACAAAAAAGAATGAGTTGCAGTCGTATTGGTACACAGACCAGATTCATCATATGCCCGTGTTCTCTGCTGCCATGACCAAGCATAGATATGAGACAATGCATTTCAGTGATAACACACTCTGTCATCCTTGGGGTGACCCTGAACATGATAGGCTCTACACAATTCAGCCCCTCATAAACTACCTCACTGAGAAATTTGCAGATGTGTATACGCTCCAGCAAAACATCTGCGTGGATGAGTCCCTCATCCACTTTGCTGGCCGCCTTGAATTCAAACAGTACATCCCCAGCAAGCGTGCCAGATATGGGGTCAAATTGTATAAGCTCTGTGAGAGGGCCACAGGCTATACGTACAAATTTAGGGTTTATGAGGGAAGAGACAACGAAGTAGAGGCCCCGACAGCCCAGACTACATGGAAAGCAGTGGCAAGATAGTTTGGGACTTGGTGTCGTTTTTGTTCCGTAAGGGGTACCGTTTATACGTGAACAATTTGTATACAAGCATGCCACTTTTTAGACATTTGTATAATCTTAGAATTGGCTCATGTGGCACTGTGCGACCTAATTGCCGGGGCTTCCCCCAACGGCTTGTAAATAATCGACTTAGACAGTGGGAGAAAGCCTGCTTGAGGAATGATGAATTGCTCGCAGTAAAGTGGAAGGACAAGCGGGAAGTTTTTGTCCTGTCTTCCATTCACGCAGATGAGACAGTCCAAATTAACACGGTATCTGGCTTTGCTGAGAAACCCCTCTGTGTGCACGACTATAACCTTAACATGGGAGGGGTGGACTGCAACAGCCAAATGATGAATCCATACCTCGTATCCTGGAAAGCTTGAAACTGGTACAAAAAGGTGTCTATTTCAATTGGTTATATATAATGCTTCTGTAATTTACAAAACAACTGGATGAAGTGGATCCTTCCTAAAATTCCAGCAAGAGATAATCACGGCCCTTTTGTTTCCAGAAGGTGCTGTGGCCCAATCCTCAAATCCACACACTTTTTCTGGCAGAGATTTCTTCTCTTTTTTTCATTCAGCCCACAGGCTGCATAAAAAAAAAAAAACATAGCATATACACCCAAAAAGGACCAGCGACATACTGGTACATCACTGCAGCTGCAGGCATCATCCTGGTATCGTTTTTTTGAGCGAGCAATCGGCTTTCATGTAAAAGCAATCCTAGTGGCTAATTAGCTGAAGGATTGCTTTTACAAGCAGCGGGAGAAGATGCCCCCCTCCCCCGCTGCCTTCCACGGCCTTCTCGGGCAGTCCCATACCATTTGGGGAACCTGAGAATGCAGCCGGTGTTTCTGCCAGCTGACCATAGAGCTGATGGTAGACCGGAATGGTGCCAATCATCTCTATAGTCTAAGAAATCGGAAGCTACGAGCATTTCATCACTTCAGTTTCGCAGGATATATACAGCACCATTTGTAAATTGGGAAAGCATCTGATCACACCGATCTTGGTGAGATTAGTTAATGTAAGGGCAGAGGAGATATCTAGAGTCTGATAGACCCCAGATTTCTCAAAAAAAAATTTATGACAATGTCCATTGAAGTTATAGGGGATATTTGCATCACCTGTGATAGCATTACAAGTGATAAAAGAAAAATGAAAGGGACAGTGTAAAATTAATTTAAAAAATCAAATTACCTTAAACAAAAAGCACCCTCACCCCCCCCCCCCACGTGTGTGTATGAGTGTTAACCCAGTGCCAGTATGTAAATAGCGGTTGCACCATGGATGTGAGATATCGCCGCAAATGTCAGATCAAGGGCTGTAGTTCTAGCACTAGACCTCCTCTGTAAGTCTAAAAAGGTATCTTGTAAATACTTTTAAAGATTTGCCTGTTAATATTAAAAATGTATGCAGTCATGTTTGGTGTCTATTTACTCGGCATACCATCATCTTTTATATTTTACCAAATATTTGGCCAATACATTTTTGTGCATTAAAAGTTAAAAAAAAAGTGTATTTTTTCACATAATCTGCGTTTCAAAAATCACTGTGCAAGTACTATGAGACATAAAAAATTGCAGCACCCACCATTTAATTCACTAGGATGTCTGCTGTAAAAAATATAATGTTTTGGGTTCAAAGTAATTTCAAGGCAAAAAATAGATTTTTTTCATGTGAACAAAATGTCAGAAAAGGCTTGGTCTTCAGGTGGTTAGAAGAGTGAGTGATGCGTGGCATAAACTTCTAATGCTAGGCATAAAATGCCCCCAACCCCCAAAATGACCCCTTTTTGGAAACTAGACAGCCCAAACAATTTGCTGAGAGGCATATTGAGTCAATAGAAGAATTTTATTTTTTTACCACAAGTTTTTTGAAAATGACAAAAAAATTTTTTTTTTTTACACAAAATTGTTAGTTAAATGATTTATTGCTCACACATGCCATGAGTATATGCGGAATTACTCCCCAAAATATAGTCTGCTACTTCCTGAGTATGGGGATACAACATGTGAGAGACTTTTTGGCAGTCTAGCCAAGCACAGGACCCCAAAATCCAAGTGAAATGAGGAAGATAAGCACCTTCAGGCTTTCAAAGTAGTCATTGGATTTCAGGCTCCTGTATGTGGCTAGGCTCTCAAAAAGTCTCACACCTGTGGTATCGCCATACACAGTAGAAGTAGCAGAAAGTATTTTGGGGTGTAATTCCACATTATACCCATGGCTTGTGTGAGCAATATATCATTTAATTGACAACTTTGTGTAAAAAAAAAATATATTTTTTTTTGTCATTTTCAAAAAACTTGTGGTAAAAAAATAAAATTCTTCTATTGACTCAACATGCCTCTCAACAAATAGTTTGAGGTGTCTACCTTCCAAAAAGGGGTCCTTTTGGGGGGTGGGGGCATTTTATGCCTAGCTTTAGAAGTTTATGCCACGCATCACTCACTCTTCTAACCACCTGAAGACCAAGCCTTTTCTGACATTGTTTTTGTCATTTTCCAGACTTGTGGAAAAAAATAAATTTTCCATGGACTCAATATGCCTCTCAGCATGTAGCTTAGGGTGTCTACTTTGTGATAAGGAGTAATTTTGGGGTGTTTGTTCTGTCCTGGTATTTTAGCACCTGAAGAAATGTGATAGGCAGTCAGGAAGTAAAAGCTATGTAAATTCCATTATCTATACCATAGTTTATAGATCTTATAACTTTCACACAAAGCAATCAATATACACTTATTGGGATTTTTTTTATTAAAAACATGTAGCAGAATACATTTTCGCCTAAATTTATGACAAAAGTTGAGTTTTTTCAATTTTTTATGACAGAAATGAGAAAATATAATTTTTTTCAAAATTTTCGGTCTTTGTTTATAGCATGAAAAATAAAAACCGCACAGGTGACTAAATACCACCAAATGAAAGCTCTATTTGTGTGAAAAAAATACATAAACTTAATTTATATACAGTATTGCATGACTGCCCAATTGTCAGTTAAACTAGTGCACCGCTGTATAGCAAAAAATGGCGTAAATTGCAGTATCTATACCATAGTTTGTAGATGCTATAACTTTCACACAAAGCAATCAATAAGCACTTATTGGGATTTTTGTACCAAAGACATGTAGCAGAATACATTTTGGCCTAAATTTATGACTAACTTTGAGTTTACTACATATTTTTTATAGCCGAAAGTAAAAAATATAGTTTTTTTTTTAATTTTTTTGTTTATAGCATGAAAAATAAAAAGCACATGGGTGATCAAGTACAACAGAAAGAAAGCTCTATTTGTGTGAAAAAAACAACATAAATTTTGTTTGGGTACAGCATTGCATGACCACGCAATTACCAATTGAAATAGTGCAGTGCTGTATAGCAAAAAGAGGCCTGATTAGGAAGGGGGGTAAATATTCAGGAGGGCAAGTGGTTAAAAAGGGCCTGGATTCTTTCTTGGATACACAAAATATAACTGGATACTAACATTTATAGATAAAGTTGATCCAGGGAATTTCCGATTGCCTCTCGGGGGATCAGGAAGGAATTTTTTCCTCTGCAGGAGCAAATTGGATCATGCTTTGGTTGAACTGGATGGACTTTTGTCTTTTTTCAGCACGACTAATTATGTAACTAACTTGCAGCCTAGTTCTTTAAATTGATTCTTAAGGAGCCTCCACCTACCTTGTATTCTGTCACTGGTTCCAACATAGACCAAGACAGCCTGGTGATGCCCAGCCCCTTCCAGTAATTTATCAGCTCGGTCCACCACATGCCGAACCCTGGCACCAGGGAGACTGCAAACCATTCAGTTGAAGCGATTCTGCGAAACATGATTCTATCAGTCCTTCTGATTATAGAATCCCCTACTACCACCAACCATCTAGGCCTTCCTGCACTACCATCCCCACCCCTCCCAGATGGTCTGCCCTCCTGGCTGTTAGGGATAGCAGTGACATCCAGGGCTGCCACCCCTGAGCTTCACCCAACTTGGCAAATCTGTAAGGGTGCACAAACCCAGGGCCGGCCTTCCTTCTATCACTCCCTCTCGCTACAGTAACCCATGTCCCTACCTGATAATTCTGATTAGCCACTCCACATCAATCCCATTAGCTACCTATTCAGGGAGAAGACCCCTTTCAATGTTGTTGGTTCTGCCCAGTATTGCAACTTGCCTCTCCAGATCTCTAATGCGAGCTTCCAGAAGTGCAACCCGCTCCCATCTGTCGCAGCGGTATCCATCCTAGAGCTGTTGCTCCACTGTTGCATACAAGCTGTTGTTAGCATAACTATTAGCATTGACTCAAGCCTCTTATTCTGCTGGGCAGACCAGTTCTGAGACATTAGTGATGATACCTTCTGAATGAAAAACAAATGATCTAATTCATCCTAAATCCCTAGGCCTAAATCTTTAGTAGTATTATTGTAGTTACATGATATTCATTTAACTGTGTCTATGACTTGTAATAAATCAGACTTGTATGTATGTGATTGTTAGTGACTTGACAGTGAATACATTATTTATTTTATTGTGATGGAGTCCATACTTTCACTGATAATTTTATTGTGCTAAAAATCTCCACACAGAGTTAAACCAATTCAGGAGATTAATCAAATCAGTGTAGTTTTATCCATTTTATTTTATGCTGATTAACACGGAAGGCTGGTGGCACAGTCATACTGTATATCAATTAATGAAATAATTGACATTGCTTGATTAATCATGTAAACATCTTGGCAATCGCCAGCTGTACTTCTGCTCTTCAGAGATCTGTGCTCCCAAGTTCCTGCTCACTGTGTCTACAACTTAGCACTTGGGCCTTTTCTTTGCCTCTGTAGACACTTTCTCAACATCCAGGGGTTCTCAGACAGGAACTGTGCAAAAGGCCACCTTTGTCATCTCAGGCTCTGCATAAAAGTATGTGACAGGAGTCAGATCTGGGGGGGGGGGGCTTAAAAGCAGGGAGAATCCTCATAGTCCTAAGCAACACAGAAATATGAACACAAGAGAGGAAGATGGATTTATTTTTTTATAGGCTAGGAAAGGATTGTCCTGAGGAATCAGAAGGCGGAGTTGACCCATGGGTATGCTGACATGAGAATGCCAGGCAATACAAAATTTTGGAGTTGACACAAGAATTCAAAGCCAAAATACAATATGTGCATATTTCCATTTACTATAGTTTGTCTAAAAGTGACTGTTGTTGTAATTATAAAGAACATCTGTAGTTACATTCTCTCACAAGTAAGTCAGCAGAAAAAAAACCTTTACAAAACTAGAAATACTCCATACTCAGAGACAGACTGCGGCAATGGAATATACAGCATCTCGTAGGTATTTTTTTTTTTTAAATTATATAGTTTAGTAAATTTTTCCAATACAAACATCAACATTGTCAAAACATTTAAAAAATACCCATTCCCTTCTCCTCCCCCCATCATTCAACCCCCCCCCCACCACCATTAAATTTCCTCTGTCCATATTCCGTATTCTTTACATCAGATTCCTTTGATATTTCCTATCTATATCTATGTCCCTTTATCTCCTCCTACCTCTCTCTTATCCTCATGCAAAACTCTCCAGCTATTCAATTTAACTTTCCCTACTCTTACCACCTTATACTCCTACCGCTTCCAAGTATCTTTTGGATGTTTTAAAGTCGTACCATCTGCTCCATACTTTTCAAAATGTTTCCATTTTATCTTCCTCCATATGGTATAACTCTTCCATCTTATTTATATACTCAACCCTATTTATCCAATCCTTTATTCCTGGGGGCTCTTGGGCTTGCCAGAATTTGGGAATAAGTCCTTTGGCTGCAATAATTAGATGATATAATATACTATTTTTATATTGTTTCACTGAAGTCTCTGATATATGAAATGCACACACCCATGGATCCTTCTGTACAGTAATCCCCAGAATCTCCTGTATATATTGGATTATTTCTTGCCAAAACTCCTGTATTTTAGGACAATCCCACCATATACAGTATGTGCCATTGTTCCTTTATTCCCACACCCCCTCCAACATAAAGGTGATGCTTCTAATTGTTGTTTATGTGCCACACTTGGTGTAATATACCATCTCGCTGAGCATTTATAGTTCATTTCAACTGTGTTCATATTCATCACCCCATGTGTTTAATTTAAATCTTATTTTTTGTTGCTCATTCAAATTTGTTCCCAGCTCCTTTTCCCACTTACCTAAGAACAGCAGAGAATCAGATCCTGCCAATTCAATAAGGATCTTATAAATTGTAAGGGAATTCCTGTGAGACGGCTGGCGAATAGACGTGCGCATGCACACAGAAATGCGCAATCGCGCACACGTACGGCGAAGATTGGCGCCAGATGGACTATTTAAAAGGTGCCTCTGCCTGTGCTGACTGGTCTTCAGCCGTTCCCTGTTTCCTGCTCGTTCCTGACCTTACTCTGGTTACTCTCCTGCTCGATACTTGTTCCTGACCTCGGCTCTGCTTCTGACTTTGGCTTGCTTATGATTTGGTACCTCGCTGTCCGCCCGTTGATGGCCCCGCCTATTCCTATGACAGTGCTCCTGTCTCCCATCCCAGCTTCCTGCCTGGCTCTGGTGCACGCCTGGCGATCTACCATACCAGCTCTCCATATCGCTACTGTTCCTGAATTGGTGGTCCATCAGTCTTTTAAGGACTCCAGCTGAAAGTGCTGCAAACAACATCTGCTGGCACTCTTGTCCCTCTGGTCCCTAGACACCCTCTCTTCCACTTTCAGTGGGGTCAGGGCTAGTGACACAAGTGAGGCCGACCTCCTCATTTCAGTCTTCTATCAGGTACGTGAGATAAATGCTAGTTGTAGCATGTTTTTAGACTATATCTAAACTCAACATTTTTTCGAATGGATACATGTCTTCCGGGTGTCCTCAGTGGTTGGGAAAGACCTGAGACAAAATGTCCTAATTGATAATACCTCCATTTGTCTAACGTGAAAAATATATCTTTTTTACTCTTTAAACCTTGAAAAGTGTGCAACTTCCCCTTATCTACTATATTCTTTTAAACGTGCATTTCTATCTTTAATCCAAATAAAATATTGGATGTGTCGCGCTCCTCAAAAGAAATTTTTTCTAGTGATGTGTGATATATATAAAATAAATAAACCTAAATAAATATTACATAAATATTAATACATGGTGATGTAACATATATTTAAAAACTCCCAGTGCTATAATTAATTGAATGGTGATTAAAAAAATTTTTACTGTGCAAAAAAATATTTTGTATGACATAAAAAATGTGCAAAGAAACCCTCCTTGCACCGTGATATGTATGTGCAAAAATAAATATGTGCAATTTGCAAATATTGCCCCAAAGCAATAATGTATGGTAAATATATATATAATGGAGTGTAATAATCAAATTAATATATAAAAAATAAATAACAATAAAAATAAATAACAATAAAAATAAAAAATAAATGATGATGGAAAACTGTGCAAACAATACTTCACTTATTGCAACAAAGGATGATGATGTAAGCTGTATATTTCTTATCCTTTAGCTTTAAATGACATGTGATAGTCCCAATTTGTTTGTGCAAATATATGGAAAGTATATTATTATTGAGGTAGTCTGTGGTTCTACTTTCCTTCCACTAGATGGCCTCCCAATTCCTTCTGGGTTGTAAGGGATGGATGTATGGCTATAGATATCTCCCCTCGTGTTGTCCGGGGTCTATTTCCTATCACCTCTTCCTCCCCTGTATTCCTCCGGTTTAGGCCATAAAAGAAAAAGATACCCACATGGTGTTTTATCCTTTATAAAGGGGTTTAATGCGTTTCCAGACAAATGCGAACTCACATTCCACAAGATAATACAGAGCGTTTTTGTATAGATGTGTGCCCTCACACAAAGACAGTACTCGCCGTTCCACTGCTATTGGCGTCGTGACGTCAGAGCCCCTCCCCTACACGTTGCGCCACAGGGTCACGTGGCTTCCTCAGGGGGATGTAAAAAATTTCTTTTGAGGAGCGCGACACATCCAATATTTTATTTGTTCATTGTCACACAGTATTTTGAGTATGTGTTTTATGTGTTGATGCACCATTATATTTGAAGGAGTTAATTAATTTTTTACAAGTATTTATGTGCCACCATAGTAGCTCACAAGTATACACTTTCATAAGATTTCTATCTTTAATCCATTTCCCTGAAATATCTTTCTCTGGTGGAACATACTCCGTTCCCACCAGAGGAATTAATATTGAATTATACTTCCATCCCATTTGCTTGTGCATAGCATCCCAAACTCTTAAAACCTTCTGTGTCAATGTGCTAATATTTTCATCCATTAAACTAAACTAATGTGGTATCCAAATGCTCTTCTCTAATTGTGTATTACTTAATACACCTTCCATCTTTACCGAACATTTCCCTTGTGAGTTATATATAACCTACAATTCGTGAAATCACCGAAATATAGTATTTCCTAAAATTAGGCAAGTTTAAACCCCCTTTCCCTTTTATTATTACACAAAACCTCATATTTAATTCTTGGTTTCTTATTTGCCCATATAAACCGGAGTATAATTTTTTTTATTTTCCCAAAGAAGAACCCTGGTATATGTACTGGGAGTATGTGAAACTTATACAAGATTTTTGGTATTATCATCTTTACCAAATTTATACGACCTATCCAGGAATCCCATCCCGTTGAGAGTCTCCTCAACTCATCCTTTATTTCATTTATTAATGGGATATAGTTTATCTGGTATAGGTTCTTTATTGAGGACGTTAAATTTATTCTTAAATAACTTAGTTCTCTTTCCCTCCCTGTGAACGGGACTTTTTTTGTAAGATCTGCTTCTCTGTCTGTGAGACGTTAATATTCAAGATCTCTGAGTTTGGGGGATTTATTTTCAGGTTTGATAACTCTCCATAATATTTTAACCGTTAATTTAGGGTTCACTATATAAACACAGCATATCATCTGCGTACGCTGCGACTTTACCTTCCACTTCGCCTATCTTAATTCCTGTGATGTCTACACTCTCTTACTCTCACTAAAAGTGGTTCCAGAGATATTACAAATAACAACGGGGATAGTGAACATCCCTGTCTTGTACCATTATACATTTTAAAAAACCATGAAAGGGACCCGTTAACCTTCACAGCTGCTGACAGGCTGTTATAAAACCTTTTATCCACATTAACATTTTGGGCCCTAATCCTAAAGCCTCTAGAATATCTATCATAAATCTCCAGTCTACCCTGTCAAAAGCTTTTTCAGCATCAATTGACAGGATTATTGTCGGCAACTTCCCTCTCCTAGAAAGAGCAATGTTCTAAGTCTATTGTCCATTGGATTAAATCCCACTTGCTCCAAATGTATCCACTCCGGCATCAGCTCGTTCATCCTAGTTGCTAAAACTTTAGCGTATATTTTTGTGTCTATATTTAATAATGATATAGGTATGTATCTAGCACATTGTGAGCCATCCTTCCCTTCTTTAAGAATAATTGTTATATATGCTTGCAGTGATTCTTCTCTCATTCCCAACCCCTCTCCTAACGCATTCATATATGTGCATATTTTATGGACCAATAAATCTTTAGATTTCTTATAATAGTCCACAGTGTATCCATCAGGGCCTGGGCTCTTTCCTCCTGCTGTACTCTTCAGTGCTGAATTGATTTGATCCTGGGAGATAGCACTTTCTAGGACCACTAAGTTTCCTTCTGATATTCTTGGCAACAAACCTCCTTTAAATACTCCTGTCTTTTCCCCTTCTTTTCGTCCTCCATTTCTTTCTGGTTCTTAGGATTAACATCATACAGCCTGCTGTAATATTTTTGAAATGTATTAGCAATATCAGTGGTGGAGTACACCAATTCTCCTTTCTCAACTTTAATTTTCTCTATAAAATTATCCAATTTTTTTCCCTTAGTCTTTTCATGAGATATTTTCCTGGTCTATTCCCCCACTGATCTCTTTCTTTTGAAACCCTATTAAATATCCTCCTCGTTTCTTGCTCCATAAGATCTTTTAATTCTTCTCTTTTGTGAGTTATCTTCTGATGTATATCTAAGTCCAGTTTCTTTTTTATGTGCCTGTTCTAATTTATATAACTCCTCCGTCACCAGTCTTATTTTTTCCTCCTGGTTTTTTTTTGCCCCTAACAAAATCAGGATTCCCCTGATATAAGCTTTATGTGCTTCCCAGACTGTAACAACTGATACGTATTCGGTCTCATTTGACACAAAAAATTGGTCTATCACCTTCCTTAACCTCTTCTCTATTTCAGGGTCTTGTATAAGCATCTCGTTTAATCTCCACAGTCATTTTATTCCATTCCCCTCCTACCCATAGTTTTACTGTGACAGGAGCATGATCAGATATAGACATAACTTCTATGTTAGCTTTAACTAACGACTCCAAGTGTCTATGCTAGATCATTATATAATCCAATCATGAATAAGAGCACCACATCTATACAGCATTGGTGAATTTCCCTAAGTATCTTTTGTCTTTTGGTCAGAGAGTTTAATCCTTTCATGTTATACAGTATCTCACAGAAGTGAGTACACCCCTTACATTTTTGTAAATATTTTATTATATCTTTTCATGTGACAGCACAAAAGAAATGGCACTTTGCTACAATGTAAAGTAGTGAGTGTACAGCTTGTATAACAGTGTATATTTGCTGTCCCCTCAAAATAAATCAACACACAGCTGGTTTCTATTAATGCTCAATTGAAATCATCCCCCCCCCTCCTTTTCTCCTGGTGACTTTTACGATCTCAACTATGTTACTTTGGGAGCAAAAACAAACTGACAGTTCCTCCGACCGCTGAGATCACCCAGCAGTATAACCTTCCAATCACCCCAATACTCAGGTATACACTTATTTACATCAGATACAGTAAAAACTTAAGTGTCTTGCCATTACCGACGGCAACTCACCGTCATCTTCCGTGCCTGAAGTATGGGACCCCTCCATTTCTGTGCACTCTTCTGCTCCCGCTGGAACCTCATATCCAGGTTATCAAGTATACCTGAGGGGGTCTCCAAATGTCCCGTATCCTGGGGTTTCTCAGGGTCTTCAGATGCCTGTCTCCTAGATTAGGGCATCACTGAGCTCCTGTACAGTCTGAGGTACAACCTGGCGGCATTGGACAGACTGAAACATGATATCCAAGAAGTGTTCTATTGGATTTAGGTCAGGCGGGCATAAGGGCCATTCAATGGTATCAATTCCTTCATCCTCCAGGAACTGTCTGCATACTCGACACATGAGGCCAGGCATTGTTGTGCACCAGAAGGAACCCTGGACCCACTGCACGAGCGTAGGGTCTGAAAATGGGTCCAAGGATTTCATCCCAATACCTAATGGCAGCTAGGGTGCCATTGTCTAGCCTGTAGAGGTCTGTGCATCCCTCCATGGATATGCCTCCCGAGACCATCACTTACCCACCACCAAAACGGTCATGTTGAACAATGTTACAGGCAGCAGAACGTTCTCCGTGGCTTCTCCAGACCCTTTGACATGTCACATTTGCAAGCACAGGGCGCCAGTGGTGGACCTGCCAATTCTGGTGTTCAATGGCAAATGCCAATTGAGCTCTATGGTGCCAGGCAGTGAGCACAGGGCCCACTAGAGGATGTTGAGCCCTCATGTCATCTTCATGAAGTCTGTTTCTGATTGATCAGAGACATTCGCACCAGTGGCCTGCTGGAGATCATTTTGTATGGTTCTGGAAGTGCTCATCCTGTTCCACCTTGCACAAAGGAGCAGATACCAGTCCTGCTGATGGTTAAGGACCTTCTACTGCCCTGTCCAGCTCTCCTAAAGTAACTGCCTGTCTCCTAGAATATCCTCCATGTTCTTGAGACTCTGCTAGGAGACACAGCAAACCATGTGGCAATGGCATATACTGAAGTGCCATCCTGGAAGAGTTGGACTGCCTGTGCAACCTCTGTAGGATCCAGGTATCGCCTCATGCTACAGTAGTGACACTGACCCTAGTCAAATTCAAAACTAGTGAAAAACATTCAGAAAAGATGAGTAGGGAAAAAAATGTCAGTGGCCTCCACCTGTAAAACCATTCTTGTTTTGGGGGTTGTCTCATTGTTGCCCATATAGTGCATCCCTTGGTAATTTAATTAACACCAAAGCAGCTGAAACTAACAACTCCCTCTGCTATGTAACTGACCAGATCAATATCCCAGGAGTTTAACTAACTTCATGTTATACCCTCATTAAAAATTGTTCCTTAAATTTTTTGTGCAGTGTATATACAGGGGTTAGACAAAAATGGAAACACTACATGATTTGCAGGTGTGAGAGTGACAACATGTTTTGCACTGAAAGCAGAAGTGGTGTAACATTCTTTTGCTTCCACTGTGTGATGAGGCACATAGCTAACGGGTGGGAAGCATCACATTTGTCATTCACTGCGGGCGCTGCTAGTAATATGGAGTCGTGTCAGAGCTTACTGAGCGTCAAAGAAGGCACTTCATGTGACTACGATGGAGCTCTGTATTCACTTTGACAGCAGTTGTTTTCTTGTTTTGTCACAAACCTGTACAATGTCCTTTCGGTCAGTTGGCCATGTCGACCACACTTATTCTCATCAGGCGATATTTTTCCAGAAACTGTATATGCCGTCACAACCTTTGATGATGTACCTTGCAACACAGCAAATAATTTGGCAACTTCAGTCACAGAGGCACCAGCTAAGCGGGCACCAACAATTTGACCTCTTTGATGCTCAGTAAGCTCTGACATGACTCCGTATTACTAGCAGCGCACACAGGGAACGATGAAAGTAAGGTTTCCTACCTGTTAGCTAGGTATCTCATCACACAGCGGAAGCAAAAGAATGTTACATCACTTCCGCTTTCAAAGCAAAATGTCATCACATTCACACTTGCAAATTTTGTAATGTTTCTGTTTCTTTTTTTTGTTTAACCCCTGTATATGATCAATGGTTGAACAAGGCTATAGTGAAGTCTTTGTTGCCTAAATACTGCCTCTCCTAAAGATACATGTATGGAAACCAACATTTGAAATACAAGTCAGAGAGGTGTTATATTTATAAACCCTGGCTGTTCTAAGATACTGACAGTCCATAAAGATTCTGCCTGGCCAGTATAGTAGGATAAAAGGTGTGCATCCAGCAATCAGCTCTGTATTTATGAAACAGTCCCCTGCAAGTGAATCTCTGGCCAAATTGATCTCAGATGGACTGATGCCATTCATATTGTTATGTTGCCGCCTCTTAAGGTGGCCATAGATGGATCGAAATTCATCTGGTTCAGCAGAAACCGTCCAAATTTCGATCTAAGTGTAGCCACTGCAGTTGAACAGAAGTTGCCTGCAACACTGCTTTTGTCCAATAGGGTGGTTGAACAGAAGTCGAACTACGGATCAAAAAAGCAGCTCTAACAGCAATGCAGGCAATAGGCTGCAATGCTGATCTCTGTATTGTGGCAGCAGGGGAGTCTCTCCACTGTGAGAATACAATAGCACAACGGGGAGGCTTCCCCATCCATCTGGAATGTGTGGATGGAGGAATTTTTTTTTTGTTCAGCCAAGAAAAAGTATATACTTATAAGTATCGTTATATACTCCGACCCTTGAACCCTATGCACGATGTTGTTTGTTATATACTCTGACCCTTGCACCGTTTACACTATGTTGTTTGTTATATACTCTGCCCCCTGCACCGTTTACACTATGTTGTTTGTTATATACTCCGACCCTTGAACCCTATGAACGATGTTGTTTGTTATATACTCTGACCCTTGCACCGTTTACACTATGTTGTTTGTTATATACTCTGACCCTTGCACCCTATACACTATGTTGTTTGCTATATACTCCGACCCTTGCACCCTTTATGCTCTGTTGTTTGTTATATACTCTGACCCTTTATGCTCTGTTGTTTGTTATATACTCTGACCCTTGCTGTCTATACAATATGTTGTTCATTATATGCTCTGACCCTAGCACCCTGTACACCATGTTGTTCCTGACATTCTCTGACCCTAGCACCCTGTTGTTCCTGACTTTCTCTGACCCAAGCACCCTATACACTATGTTGTTCTTGACATTCTCTGACCTTAGCACCCTATACACTATGTTTTTCCTGACATTCTCTGACCCTATGTTGTTAATGACATTCTGTGACCCTAGCACGATATACATTAATTTGTTCCTGACATTCTCTGACCCTAGCACCCTATGTTGTTCCTGACATTCTCTGACCCTATCACCCTATACCTTATGTTGTTCCTGATATTCTCTGACCCTAGCACCCTATACATTAATTTGTTCCTGACATTCTCTGACCCTAGCACCCTATACACTATGTTGTTCTTGACATTCTCTGACCTAGCACCCTACACATTATTGTTCCTGACATTCTCTGACTCTAGCACCCAATACACTACGTTGTTCCTGACATTCTCTGACCCTAGCACCCTATGTTGTTAATGACATTCTCTGACTCTAGCACCCAATACACTATGTTGTTCCTGACATTCTCTGACCCTAGCACCCTATACACTATGTTGTTCCTGGCATTCTCTAACCCTAGCACCCTATACCTTATGTTGTTCCTGACATTCTCTGAACCTAGCACCCTATACATTATGTTGTTCCTGACATTCTCTGACCCTAGCACCCTATACACTATGTTGTTCCTGACATTCTCTGACCCTAGCACCCTACACATTATGTTGTTCCTGACATTCTCTGACCATAGCACCCTATGTTGTTAATGACATTCTCTGACTCTAGCACCCAATACACTATGTTCTCCTGACATTCTCTGACCCTAGCACCCTATACACTATGTTGTTCCTGGCATTCTCTGACCCTAGCACCCTATACCTTATGTTGTTCCTGACATTCTCTGACCCTAGCACCCTATACATTATGTTGTTCCTGACATTCTCTGACCCTAGCACCCTATGTTGTTAATGACATTCTCTGGCCCTAGCACCCTATACCCTATGTTGTTCCTGACATTCTCTGACCCTTGCACCCTATGTTGTTAATGACATTTTCTGACCCTAGCACGCTATACATTAATTTCTTCCTGACATTCTCTGACCCTAGCACCCTATGTTGTTAATGACATTCTCTGGCCCTAGCACCCTATACCCTATGTTGTTCCTGACATTCTCTGACCCTAGCACCCTATGTTGTTAATGACATTCTCTGACCCTAGCACCCTATACCCTATGTTGTTCCTGACATTCTCTGACCCTTGCACCCTATGTTGTTAATGACATTCTCTGACCCTAGCACGCTAAACATTAAATTCTTCCTGACATTCTCTGACCCTAGCACCCTATACACTATGTTGTTCCTGACATTCTCTGACCCTTGCACCCTACACATTATGTTGTTCCTGACATTCTCTGACCCTAGCACCCTATGTTGTTAATGACATTCTCTGACCCTAGCACCCTATACATTAATTTGTTCCTGACATTCTCTGACCCTAGCACCCTATACACTATGTTGTTCTTGACATTCTCTGACCTAGCACCCTACACATTATTGTTCCTGACATTCTCTGACTCTAGCACCCAATACACTACGTTGTTCCTGACATTCTCTGACCCTAGCACCCTATGTTGTTAATGACATTCTCTGACTCTAGCACCCAATACACTATGTTGTTCCTGACATTCTCTGACCCTAGCACCCTATACACTATGTTGTTCCTGGCATTCTCTAACCCTAGCACCCTATACCTTATGTTGTTCCTGACATTCTCTGAACCTAGCACCCTATACATTATGTTGTTCCTGACATTCTCTGACCCTAGCACCCTACACATTATGTTGTTCCTGACATTCTCTGACCATAGCACCCTATGTTGTTAATGACATTCTCTGACTCTAGCACCCAATACACTATGTTCTCCTGACATTCTCTGACCCTAGCACCCTATACACTATGTTGTTCCTGGCATTCTCTGACCCTAGCACCCTATACCTTATGTTGTTCCTGACATTCTCTGACCCTAGCACCCTATACATTATGTTGTTCCTGACATTCTCTGACCCTAGCACCCTATGTTGTTAATGACATTCTCTGGCCCTAGCACCCTATACCCTATGTTGTTCCTGACATTCTCTGACCCTTGCACCCTATGTTGTTAATGACATTTTCTGACCCTAGCACGCTATACATTAATTTCTTCCTGACATTCTCTGACCCTAGCACCCTATGTTGTTAATGACATTCTCTGGCCCTAGCACCCTATACCCTATGTTGTTCCTGACATTCTCTGACCCTAGCACCCTATGTTGTTAATGACATTCTCTGACCCTAGCACCCTATACCCTATGTTGTTCCTGACATTCTCTGACCCTTGCACCCTATGTTGTTAATGACATTCTCTGACCCTAGCACGCTAAACATTAAATTCTTCCTGACATTCTCTGACCCTAGCACCCTATACACTATGTTGTTCCTGACATTCTCTGACCCTTGCACCCTACATATTATGTTGTTCCTGACATTCTCTGACCCTAGCACCCTATGTTGTTAATGACATTCTCTGACTCTAGCACCCAATACACTATGTTGTCCCTGACATTCTCTGACTCTAGCACCCAATACACTATGTTGTCCCTGACATTCTCTGACCCTAGCACCCTATACAATATGTTGTTCCTGACATTCTCTGACCCTAGCACCCTATACATTATGTTGTTCCTGACATTCTCTGACCCTAGCACCCTACACATTATGTTGTTCCTGACATTCTCTGACCCTAGCACCCTATACATTATGTTGTTCCTGACATTCTCTGACCCTAGCACCCTATACAATATGTTGTTCCTGACATTCTCTGATTCTAGCACCCTATACAATATGTTGTTCTTGACATTCTCTGACCCTAGCACCCTATACCTTATGTTGCTCCTGACATTCTCTGACCCTAGCACCCTATACATTATGTTGTTCCTGACATTCTCTGACCCTAGCACCCTATGTTGTTAATGACATTCTCTGACCCTAGCACCCTATACACTATGTTGTTCCTGACATTCTCTGACCCTAGCACCCTATACACTATGTTGTTCCTGACATTCTCTGACCCTAGCACCCTATACATTATGTTGTTCCTGACATTCTCTGACCCTAGCACCCTATGTTGTTAATGACATTCTCTGACCCTAGCACCCTATACACTATGTTGTTCCTGACATTCTCTGACCCTAGCACCCTATACACTATGTTGTTCCTGACATTCTCTTACCCTTACACCCTATATTATTAATGACATTCTCTGACCCTAGCACCCTATACACTATGTTGTTCCTGACATTCTCTGACCCTTACACCCTATGTTGTTAATGACATTCTCTGACCCTAGCACCCTATAATTTGTTCCTGACATTCTCTGACCCTAGCACCCTATACACTATGTTGCTCCTGACATTCTCTGACCCTAGCACCCTATAATTTGTTCCTGACATTCTCTGACCCTAGCACCCTATACAATATGTTGTTCCTGACATTCTCTGACCCTAGCACCCTCTATACACTATGCTGTTCCTGACATTCTCTGACCCTAGCACCCTATGTTGTTAATGACATTCTCTGACTCTAGCACCCAATACACTATGTTGTCCCTGACATTCTCTGACCCTAGCACCCTATACATTATGTTGTTCCTGACATTCTCTGACCCTAGCACCCTATACACTATGTTGTTCCTGACATTCTCTGACCCTAGCACCCTATAATTTGTTCCTGACATTCTCTGACCCTAGCACCCTATAATTTGTTCCTGACATTCTCTGACCCTAGCACCCTCTATACACTATGCTGTTCCTGACATTCTCTGACCCTAGCACCCTCTATACATTATGTTGTTCCTGACATTCTCTGACCCTAGCACCCTATACATTATGTTGTTCCTGACATTCTCTGACCCTAGCACCCTCTATACACTATGCTGTTCCTGACATTCTCTGACCCTAGCACCCTCTATACAGTAGTTATACATTACACAGTGCTGTCCCACACTTGGATTAATAAAGCACCTCAACCTCCCTGGCAAGACACAGTGCAAGGCCCATCGCCATTCCGCAGACAGGTATTCTCTATATACACACACAGGGTCCTGTCTCATGTCCTGCACATACGCTCTGCACACCACCTGCCCGTCAGTATTTGGTGTAATTCTACCTCTGGCCATCATTTCTCAGACAGACCCCTCCCCTTCCTCCTAGTCCTCCCCTCCTCCCTCCTTCCATACTCAGCATGAGGACTACCAACTGCTGACGTCACCAGTCTGATCTCTCAATGAACCAGGCAGGAGCCGTGGCTCGCCCTGACCAATGAGAGGGCAGATCCCATTCGGTTTCAGGAGACGTCCAATGGCGGCAGCTGACACATATCAACTCCAGGAAGTGCCGTGTATGAACGAGCCTGGCAGGAAGAGAGACAGCGCGAGCTTTGCTTCCTGCTGGGACCGGACTGAGCGTGATCTATGAGCGGTATGTAGGCTGAGCGCGGCCTCCCCGTACATGGCACATGGAGAGGAGGAATATCCGAACCGGGAGGGCTATACTTGCAGCTGGGGGAGATGAAGCCATAACTACCCCTTCTTGTAGATGTGGATGGAGTGGGGAGGGGTTAGAGCCTCTGTCAGGTCTGCCCTCCCATGAGTCACATTCAGTGTATTTAGGAGGGAAGTATCCTCATTGGATCAGGATGGTGCAGTGCTGGCCCCATGATGGCCCTCTATGATGGGAACACCCGAGGAGTGCTCAGCTGCAGGGGTTTGCCTTGTTGAGGGTTTTGGAGCTTCAAGCTATGATATACTTCTACAATGGGGGTAACGGGCCTGATTATCCATGTCACCGGGAGTGAGGGAAATCTAATACCAATTCCTGTCCTGTGGATGTGAGGGGGAAGTCTTTCCGATGCTCTGTAAAGCCCCTCTCACTTGTCATGGGAACAAGTGTCCCCAGTGGAAAATTCCTCCTCTCTTCCTGTTCTGGTGACAACAATATTG
This sequence comes from Staurois parvus, assembly GCF_062004578.1. Classification (NCBI taxonomy): domain Eukaryota; kingdom Metazoa; phylum Chordata; class Amphibia; order Anura; family Ranidae; genus Staurois; species Staurois parvus. The sequence goes on from NW_028318241.1 coordinate 1,431,329, forward strand.
GATTATTTTGTCACCAGAACAGGAAGAGAGAAGAAATTTTCCACTGGGGACACTTGTTCCCATGACAACTAAGAGGAGCTTTACAGAGCATTGGAAAAAACTTCCCCCTCACATCCAAATTGGTTTACGTGAAAGTTATAGTGTTTACAAATGGTATACTGGAATTTTTTATTATACTAGTAATGGCAGCGATCAGCGACTGTGGCGGGCATTCTGACATGAGGGGGAACTGTCACTGACATCCCCAGTGACACTATTACAGTGATTAGTGCTAATAAAAAGCACTGACACTGTACTAATGGCACTGGGCAGGAAGGGGTTAACATCTGGGGGCAATCAAAGGGTTAACAGTGTTCTGTTTCGCTGTGTGTGTTGTACACTGCGCAGGCTGCTGTGTATGGCTCTGCAGTGTGCTGGAGCTGACAAGGGAGAGGTCTGTATTGTTTACATACAGACCTCTCCCTTGTCAGTGTTCCTCGCCGGGAGTCGGCGGGGAAGTTCTGGTCGAGACCTGGTGATTGACAGCTGGAGCTGCCAATGATAGTGCAGGTAGGGCGTGCACCCCCTACCCGGAAATGCGAAATCACGTGTATATATGTGACTTTGTGTAGCCCTGCCGCCCTGTAGCAGTATTTCTGCTATAGGGCGGCGAGCAAGCAATTAAATGGGTTGAAAAGGCAAGTTTTTTGTTGTTTTTTTTTCCTTCATGCGTTTTATGGTAAAGTTTCAAAAACCTTCTTGTGTGCAGATCCCCCTAATACTTACCTGAGCCCCATCGCGATCCAGAGATGTGCGTGAGAGCCTCGGCTGTCCTGGCACTCTCTCTCCTCATTGGCTGTCAATCACAGCCAATGAGGAGAAAGTGGGGTGCAGGGCCCAGCCGTAGCTCTGTGTGTCTTAAGGACGCATAAAGTGGGGTCGGAAGTGAGTGGCTTGCTATTGGGGGCACTGGTAAAGAGGGAGGAGCCAGGAGCGCCAGCGGGGGACCAGAGAAGAGGAGGATCAAGGCTGCTCTGTGAAAAACCATTACACAGAGCTGGTAAGTATGACATTTTTTTTTCTGAACCTTTAATACCACTTTAGGCCTCATTCACACTGCATGTACTATAGCATATGCCTGTACAGCTGTGTGAAGGCCATGTTTACCCTCACAGGTGTCCTGAGCATCCTCATGCAGGCAGTCCTATTCATGTCATTTGGGATGCCACAGCTGCATGGAAACAGCCGCTGCTCCCAGTGTGACAGCCACGTGGGTGCATGTCCCCATTGCACACTGTCTGCATTCAGGGCTGTGCACTCACACAGCTGTCACATTGTGAGCAGCAGCTGCATCCCACTTGACATGAATGGGATTGCCTGCACATGGATGCTCAGAACACCTTTGTGGGAAAACACGACCCTCATACAGCTGTACAACTTCGGAACGGAAGTTCTTACCTCTTCTCTTTCCATCCTCTGCCAATAATAACATTTTATTTCTGGCTGGTACCCACTCCTACTTCTGCTGGAATCACCTAGGCAATCCCAGCAGAAGTTTTCCCCCCACCTTCTTCCTGCCCGCATCCTCCTAGGACACATCACCGGTCCCAGGAGTCCATGGAAGCATTCAGAGTGCAGCACAGCTTGTGCATGCGTAATGTGGTGCTGACTGTGGAGACACAAGGAGGCACAGCCGGCCTCCCATAGTCACCATGGTAGTGCGGGGACCAGCAGACCAGCGAAGAACCAGCTCAGATAAAGTCAACGCTGGATCCCTGGACAAGTCCGTGTCTATTTATTTAAGTCCGTATCCACAGTACTTGTAGCTGCTAACTTGTCATTTTTTTAAAAAGTAACTGAAGATCCTCTTTAAATGCTTCCACACCACCCAATAGCAGGAATACTGCTACAGGGTGGCACGGGTGCGCAAAATAACGTGTATATATACGTGATTTTGCATTTCCAGGTAGGGGGAGTGCGTCCTTCCCGGGTGCGGCTGTCAGTAACCAGGTCCCTGCCGGTAATTATTCGCCGGTGCCCAGTGATTTTACGAAGATCTCTTGATGGGGAGGAGGACTGTTTTGTTTAATAGTCCTCCTCCCTGTCAGCTCAGGCACACTGGTCTGGATGGCTGTGCACACTGACACTGCTGTGAAGCACACTGACACAGCCCCCTAGTAAAACGCTTCCTGCACACAGTTAACCCTTTGATTGCCCCTCATGTTAACCCCTTCCTGCCCAGTGCCATTAGTACAGTGTCAGCACTTTTTTTTTTTTTTTTTTTTTTTTTTTTTTTTTTTAGCAGCAATTGGTGTCACTGGGAATGCCATTACTTTAAAAAAAAAAAAAAAATGCCAGTATATATTCCGCCATTTGTAAACGCTATAACTTTCACATAAACCAATTTACACGTATTGGGATTTTTTTTGGCAAAAACATGTAGCAAAATACATTTTGGCCTAAATTTATGATTAAATTAGATTTTTTAAAAAAAAATTTTTACTGGACGTTTAATATCAAAGTCAAAAATACTGTTTTTTTTTAAAAAAAAAATTGTCTTTTTTTTTTTTCTATAGCAAAAAATAAAAAACGCACAGGTGATCAAATACCACCAAAAGAAAGCTCAATTCGTGGGAAAAAAGGACCTAAATTTCAGTTGGGTGCAGCGTTGCATGACCGCGCAATTATCAGTTAAAGTGACACAGCACTGTAACGCAAAAAAAATGGTCAGGAAGGGGCGTAAATCCTCAGGACGGCAAGTGGTTAACCAGTTCCAGCCCAGCCTGTAGTCAAATGACAGGACATTCACCATTCCAAGTGGACGTTATGACATCCGGACACAGCGGTTGACTGCTCAGTGTACCAGCTGCTTCTGATACCATGTGATCACTGTGACCAATCGCAGCAGATTCCATGACAGTTGTACGCAATGGATGGCTTTCATTCATGCCATCCATTTTGTAATATTGTGTTGATCTCTTTGATTGGTCACAGTGATCACATGGTATAGACAGGGCCAGTCGCAGCCCATCCGTACCGTTTCAGTCATTAAAAATGCCATCCAAAGCAGTGTTATTACAGTGAAGCACCAACACACAGCACATAGTAAAACAGCACACCGTTAACCCTTTGATCGTCCCTCATGTTAACCCCTTCATGCCCAGTGCCATTAGTACAGTCATGATTGCGGTATTGTCAGTTAAAGTAATGCAGAGCCTTAACACAAAAAATGGCCTGGTCAGAAAGGGGGGTAAATCCTCAGGAGGGCAAGTGGTTAAAGTTTGATACAGTGCTAGGAGGCAGTGCACCTTTTCTATCATGTGACTGCTGTGATTGGCTCTCACAGCAGTCACATATTTGAAAGCCTGTCATCAAAAAACATTACTGAGCTGGGAGTGCACAGTAAGCGTGCTCTCAGCAGAATCTCAATTTATATTGCCTGACACATGGAATATGTAGTTTCAGGCGCCGAGCAGGATGTTTTTTTAACCCTTTTATCCCTGCTGCGAGCAAGCAGCAGGGCTGCCCTGTCAGGTGGAAGCATTTGAACGGCTGCAATGCTGCCCGGTTGCTTCAATACACCCCACTACAGTACAAGCCTCCACCCCCCTGCATTCTATATCTTCCTGCCTCTGTGGGACCAGTTCAGCGGGTGCCGGTGGGTATAGGGCACGGAGGGTAGCAGATACGTCCGCTCCCCTTTTTGTCCTGACTCAGAAATGACGTTATGTTATCACTTCTGGGTCCCCGTTGACAGATTCTTTGGGGAATTGAGGCACTGCATTACATCCAATGGAGTAGTACAGGGGAGAGATATCCATGGTCTTTTAGACCCTAGATGTTTGAATAAAGAGAACCTGTCACCCAGAAAAAGTTTTAATTGTAACAAATTAAAGTTATCCCCCCTGCCCCCACATATTAGCACATACAAATGTAAAGGCACACTCTGGGGCGCCTACGCATGGCAACGTCGTTTGCAATACACATTACATATTTCCGCGCACTCCAGAAAGAGAAAGAAATTCTAATACCAGACCTCTGTAACACTAAGCTGATGACCTATAATGGGCTCAATCCATCATCTGAAAATGGAAAGCGTATGGCACAACTGCAAACCTACCAAGACATGGTTGTCAACCTAAACTGACAGGCCGGGCAAGGAGTACATGGGTTGTGGACATTTTTGAAAAAACTACTTGTCCAGGTACTAAATCGGTGCCCCAATCTACTTGTCCTTCATGACAATCTACAAAAAAAAATCATTTTAGGACTGAAAATTACATAAAACCCCCAAACATATATTTTGTGAAAGCAGAGACCCTAGAGCATAAAATAGTGATAGTTCCAATTTTTTATATCACATATTACCACAAAATTTCAGTAATAATAGAAGTAAATTAATTTTCGGGCACAAAAAAGCAATAATCTACCCTATTTTTTGTAGATTATAAAAGAGGAGGTTGCTTTGAGTAAATAGATATGCAAATTGTGAAACCTTACATTTGTGTGCTCTTGTGAAATGGCAATGAACATCAGTACCCTATATTTTTTATGGGTCATCAGTTTCGCGTTACAGAGGAGGTCTGGTACTTGAATTATTGCTCTCACTCTGGAGTGCTCAGCGATATGCAACATGTATATCGCAATTGACGTTTTCATGCGTAGATGCCCCAGTGTGTGCTTTTACGTTTGTACGTGCGTGTATGTGGTGGTGGGGGACCTCAATTTTTTTTTTGGGGGGGGTGGTATATGCTTGCGTGTAGCTTTCATTTTTTACAGTTAAAAAAAAAGCTAACAACTTTTTTTTTTTACTTTTTTGTTTTTTTTTCATCACATAGGGGACAAAGTCTCCTATGTGATGATTTTTTGGTGACAGGTTCTCTTTATTGAGGCATCCAGGGTCTAAAAGACCCTGAATGTCTCCTCTGTGCTTCACTGAATGTAATATGGTGCACATCGCACCGCATTACATTCTTTCCCGGCTTTCATGGCCGGGAATCATAACGTCACTTCCAGGTCAGGACACATCTCCGCTTTCCTCCCTCCCCTCTAGCCAACGGCGGTGAGCCGGTGCCAGGCCCACAGATGGGCAAGTGGAGCCTGGGAGACCTCAAAGGGAAGGGGGCTGGCACTGTGTGGAAGCAATCGGGCGGTAGTGCTGCCGCCCGAATGCTTCCACTTGACAGGTGAGCCCGCTGCTTACCCGGTAGGAAGAAACTACCTGCTCAATGCCTGGAACTACATGTCCCAGGCTTCGGGCGATAGGAATCGAACATCCCTGGAGAAGCAGCCAAATGGCCCATGGTAACTCTGGAGGAGCTGCAAAGATCCACAGCTTAGGTGTGAAAGTCTGTCTATAGGACAACCATTAGTCATGCACTCCACAAATCTGGCCTTTATGGAAGAGTGGCAAGAAGAAAGCCATAAGAAGTCCTGTTTGCAGTTTGCAAGAAGCCATCTGGGGGTTACAGAAAACGTGGAAGAAGGTGCTCTGGTCAGATGAGACCAAATGGAACTTTTTGACCTAAAAGCAAAACACTATGTGTGGTGGAAAACTAACATTGTACATCACCCTGAACACACCATCCCCACTGTGAAACATGATGGTGGCAGCATCATGTTGTGGGGATGCTTTTCTTCAGCAGTGACAGTGAAGGCTGGTCAGAGTTGATGGGAAGATGGATGGAGCCAAATACAGGGCAATCTTAGAAGAAAACCTGTTAGAGTCTGCAAAAGACTTGAGACTGGGGCAGAGGTTCACCTTCCAGTAGGACAATGACCCTAAACATACAGCCAGAGCTACAATGGAATGGTTTAGATCAAAGCATATTCATGTGGTAAAATGGCCCAGTCAAAGTCCAGACCTAAATCCAATTGATAATTTGTGGCAAGATTTGAAAATCGCTGTTCACAGATGCTCTCCATCCAATCTGACAGATCTTGAGCTATAAAGAATGGGCAAAAATTTCACTCTCTAGATGTGCAAAGCTGGTAGAGACGTCCCCAAAAGACTTGCAGCTGTAATTGCAGTGAAAGGTGGTTCTACAAAGTATTGACTCGGGGGGCTGACTACAAATGCCGCCACACTTTTTACATATTTATTTGTAAAAAAAATTTAAAACATTTATCCTTTTCCCTCCACTTCACAATTATGTGCCACTTTGTGTTGGCATGAATGCATGAAGGTAAAAAAAATTTAGAACTACTTTAATTTTCTGATTAAAGTTCCACTTTATTCATGAAGTAAACCTGTACTCCACTTTAAATTTCCATAAGTAAAAGTATTTTCAAATTTAATAGTCAGGCCACATGCATGCCCCTCTCTGATTTAGTTTCACTTTGCCACCGAGGCCTGACTTTGTGTCTATGCTTTGTCAACTGCCATTCACTGGCCAGTGAGGGAAACTTTTACTACCAACTGGGGCTTTCTCATTGGACTGCACAATTACTGTTGCTAGTGCTTAGTCAGAGACAGTAAGTGAAAATAGATCAGGTGGGGCATAGAATACATTTTTGCTAATTGCAAACATACTTTGGTGTCTGCTCTTATACAGGCCATACATGGGTCAAATTCCGAACAAATTTTCTTTAGAAAATCGGAAATTTTGTGCATTTTGTAATCCAATGGTGCCACCATTGACTTCGAAATTCAACCAAGCCTTCAATTTCTCCTCATCTTGCTACAGAAAAGAATTTTTGTGGCCAAATATTTTCTTTTCTTTCCAGGTTAAAGCTCATGCTAATTTATTTTTCAATTACATTTCTCGCATGATTCTCCCATCATTTTTCAAAACATTTACAACACGCCCGATCACTCAAATGCAATGGTCACATGAAAATCAGCCATTTCTGTGACCCACTAATTCGAAAGACAATTCTTAGAAAAGATTTTCTAAAATAAATTCTTTTGAAATTTGACCCGTATATGGCTGGATTTTGGCAGGATTTAAAAAAACGTAAAAATTGCAGTGTAGGCTCGTTTAGAGCTGTGATATGTTCAATGACAGCAAACATATATTGAGGCCATTTATAAAAGTGTTTGAAAAGGAAACAACCAAGACTCAATACATCATTAAAGCCTTACTTACAATTTTGTTTTTTATTCTGAACGGAACAGTTTAGAACTTTTGTCAAGATTAAAATACTAGAAAACTGTCCAATCTATCCATCACCAATACCCTCCCGTGTATTTCAAACTGTGGTGGACCTTGCAACAAACTGGCAGAATCCACCAAAGAAAATAGCTGGACTTTTAGAGCACCACATAGATCATATATTGAAGTTTCATTGAAACCTTTTATTTCAATAATCATAGAAAACTCTAAATATACAAAAAAAACATGGGATATCTTTGCTGCACAATAATGTTAAAGTGTTACTAAACCCACAACAGTAAAATCAGTGTGTATATGCAGTAAAGCATGCTTGTTATATTTGCTGTGGAACCTGAGGGGTTAATCCTCCATATTGTGTAAAAAGGATGTTTGATCCTGTCTTCTCTGATCCTCCACAGTTCTCAATCCATGTGCTGATAGTACAGAGGTTTATGAGATCCTCTGCACATGCTCAGTTTGGTGTTTTGCTAGAGTGGAGGGGGGGATACATGCCAGCTAGCACTGTCCAGACAGAGGGTCAAGTGTTATGCAGCCTCATACAACAGAGGAGAATGACAACTCCTACAAGATTAATCATTGCTCAGCTGGTACTGATAGACATCACAAGACTGCTATATACTGCTGTTGAGAAAAGGTATTTAGCAGTTTATATTGACTAAAATAATTTCCATGTCGTGTGTACCAGAGACCAGATATAGAGAATGCAGGGTCCTGGGCTTAGTAACACTTTAGGAACTGCAAACATGCATGACCTTCATTCATTTGACACCCTCATTTTCTGGTCCAGCTGTAATATGGTATGCATATATGTTAAACTGTCACTCAGTAGATATATCACAGAGTCATGTTGCTGGTTTTGTGATCAAATGAGGATGGATTTGCTTGATGTGTTTCCCAGTTTAATGATACTTCTTAGTAAGGTGTCTAATTGGAGATGAAGTCTGTGATGAATCATAAAACATGTGAGAACTCCCATTTCACATAGCACATCAGCATGTATGTATAATCTTGCAATGCATGTGTACAGATAAAATGTTATCATTAGACTGCATAGGTGTCCTGTCAGTAACACATTTCCTGCTCTAGGGTGACAGCACTCACTGTTCCGTATCTATGGAGGAGCAACGTCGTCAGCCTAGAGATAGCCTAGAGGAGCAACTGAATACAGCAAGGGGGTTGTTGGTTCACAAGATTTCTGGGAGGGTCAAGGTCAGCAAGGGTTTTTTTTAATTTTTTTTATTTGTGCACTTGTGGGTTAAAACAAAACACTTCCATTTATATTAACAGGCATGCAGCACTTAGTCCCATTCAAAGCCATCCTGAGTTGCTAAGCAACATGGTTGGACAGTTTGCCCTCCAGTGTGTAACCATGCTGTCCTAGCAAGAGACAGAATTGTGAATGGTAGCAGGAGCCCCTCTGGAGACCAGTGCCACCATTCACAGAATATCACACTGGCTGTTTATAAAAAAACATACCACCGTGGCAGATCGTTCACACAGCCCTGCATTGCCAAATGATCTCTTACTATGATGCATGAACAGGCGGTGTTATGAGACTGTCATGTGAAGCAGCAGCAACCAACAGAGCTGATCGCTCATAACTGTAAAACATAACACTGCGGGGTTGTGTGATCTATCTGCTGGGCATGTGTATGTTTACAAGTAGCCGCAGATATATATATTTTTTTTATGTTGAAAAATATACTTTATTTTTTACATAAGTATAAAAAACAAGATACTTAATCAGGGTACATTCCACCCTGTACTGCGACGCAGCGCATAAATACACCACATAACAATACAGTTCCAATCATACAATAGATACATTCACTCAGCGGTATGATGCCTAACGTGGTGTGCAGAGCAAAAAGTTCCCCAAACCATCACGTTATGCATGACCCCGCTTACCCCGAGACTGTTTGTGGCTCCTTAGGTTTTCACCAGAGTACTTAGCGGCGTGATGTCAGATGTGCAATGCCTGAGTTGGACCCCTGTCCCACACATCTTACATGACACCGCGACATAAACTGTAGCACGCAAAACATTACCGAATGAACAAAAACGATTCAGAAAAGCAGCGGGTGTGATGGGGGGAGGGCAGAGGGAGGGGAAGCAGAGTTCACAGGCCCGAAGCTTTATTGAGAGGACAAAGACACGCAAGGGAGAGTAGGGGGAAGGAAATCTTCAGTCGTCCTCTTCCTCCTTAAAATCCATCAAGTTATAGTCTCTGAGCAGACTATGGACTAGTCTCTAACAATCCTCAATGGACGTCTTCTCCCGCTGGTGGATGAGGCGCTTCCCGGTGCACCATAAAGCGTCCTTTTAAACAACACAGCACCCACCAGGCGCCGTCAATGTCCTCCAGGGTTAAAGTCCCACAGAAAAGTCTGTTCAACACACCAAAATGTGTGATGGCTGCCTGTGGCACAAAGTCCTTGAGTTCTGGTTCCAAGGCCCTCAACAGGTCCTGAGCAAAGGAGCACTCCCAGAAAACGTACTGAGCAGTTTCCTCCTGGATGATGCAAAAAGAGCAGTGCCTGTATCTGCTCAGGTTCCTGGTATGCATAAATGACCTGAGTGGCAACCCCCAAAAATCACCATCCATGCCAAGTCCTTCTGCCTGTTGGTGAGTCTCTTTGAAGAAACATTCCTCTGACCACCTTTTAGGTGGCTGAAGGCAGGCCTGGAACTGACTCCAAAATGTCCTTTGCTCTAATCGGCTTGAAGGTTGTCTTTGGTTTCCACAAGTCAGGCTTGACTCCATGTAGCCCCTGCGTCTTGATAAACTTAAAAGTGTCCAAGTAATACCAAGCAGCCGCAGATGGATCACACAGCCCATGCAGTGTTGGGTGTTTATAATGAGTTAAAAAGCTTCTGGTGCTTTGTATGTTTAGAACAGTCATTTTAGATAGGGGTGGGTCTTAATGCTGTATGTACCTCCCCCCACAGAAACAACCTGTGCTTCAGATGGGGCGGAGCTACAGCCATGATTACCATAAATAACAAAGTTCTTTTAATCCACAACCGGGCCACAGATTGGGTTGGGCAGTTGTTTAAATACAAGTTCGACATTATTCCTAAGTGTTCTTTGAAGTAATGTACCTTGATGCATGATAATGTGTTGTGTTAATACAGTGCATACTATGAATGGTCCCTAAGGAGGAAGCGCCCCCCGCATATGTAATGAGAATTTTAATGTCAATACAAAATACACCTAAAACCCATCTTTATGCTTTTCTTTAATCATTAACACACATTAGATTATTTACATGTCTGTGTATAGCAAAGACTGGATTTTCACTTTAAAACTAAAATTCAATACTGATGAAACCTTTCTCAAGTTAATAATAATAAATTAGTCTAAAATAATACTAAAAGGGAAAAAAAATGTAGGTTTCAGCTTGGATCAGACGATAGCTAGGTAACTTCAAAGAGACTCTTACAGTTCTTTTAATCTAGTCCATCAAGTTTATTAGAGAAATGCGTTAATGGGGATAATCCATAATACAGGTGTGGGTGATGTTAATATTAACGACGACACAAGTTAATTGAAAGGGGCTGTCTTTTGTGAATTTATAAAAAGGGATTATGGGATTAAAGAATTTAGGAGTCTACATGTAATTAGAAAATTATTATTATTATTTTTTTTTTTCATGGCGGAAATTACTTAAGCTTCACATTGTACGGAGAGGGATAAATTGCAGTCCGATCTTTTTTCTTCTAAAATAAGCAATGCGAGGCTTTCTTTGGCAGATGAGATTTATCTTTGTTGGCCTAGTTCTTCAAAACCAAACAAAATGTATTCGTTTTTGTAGATCGGGTTTAAAGCAGTGAGTGCAGAAACCTCTTCCTTTTTTTTTTTTCTTTAATTTTATTGGAAGAAATAATTTGAAATATGAACTTTTTTTTTTTAATGCTGTATTTTACTAAGGCATTTTGTGTGTTTTTAGTAATATAAATTTTAAGGTGAACCTGTGTTTAAAGCTATTCTATGGTCATAGCCTGAAAAAAAAAGCTGAGCTTTAGGTCTCTGGAACACTGATGGTGTTCCTAGAGGCCTCCTCCTGGTAGCAGTGTTTTGGGCAAAAAAAAAAATTGTAAAATTGTGTACTGTGTCTGGGCGTTTAATTTCATTGACCAGAATATATCATTTATTCTGACCATTGATGATATAAATGAATGCTCAAGCGCTAAACACACCTAGCATTTAGGCACTTGTATATGTGTTTTAAGCGCGTCAAGCGTTTTTCTGCCAAAACAACACTGCACCAGGACACACTTGCAGTGTTTTTTTTTCTTTCTGCCACAAAATGCCACTAAAAGCCCATGTGTGCATGGACACATGGGATAACATGCAGGAGAGTTTAGAGGAAGCAAAAAAAAAAACCGCCAGACGTCCCTAAAAGTAGTTTCAGAAATGCCCTGTGTGCATAAGGCTGCACTTTTATGCAGCCAGCTCCTTTTAAAGCTGAAATTTAGTATAATTTTTATGTCGTGTATTCCATTAACTGCAGGTGTTTGCTTGCACTTCAAATCTTCCTCTTTGTGCCTCCTCGCATCTGCTGAATATTGTCTTCAGCGGCTGCCTTCTGGTGCTGTGAAAGTTCAAATGGTGTTAAACCCAAAAATAAAAATGTAATCTATTTTAAGGTTTTTTTTTTCCCTTCTGTTTTCACTTGGTGCTTTGGCCAATAGCACACCTCCTGTATTGGTGTGCCCCCACTCTGAATGAAGGAGCACAGGGGCATCCTATGGACAGCAGCATTGTCAGTCTGGGGGGGGGGGGGGGGGGGAGAGTTAGATGTACTAACAGATTTGAATACGCTAACAAACTGAAGCCAAACCCCAGCTATTTTTAAGCAGTTACAGCAACTTTTTTTGTTTATTTTGGGAAAAAGATTTTACATAAATATAAGCTGACCATTGTAAGCACTCCTGTCTGTGGTAAATTGGTAAATGGTTTGTTACAACTCCCTAACTACAACATCTGTAGGATATCTTGTTCTATTGAAAAACAAACAACTTACTGGCAGGATCACCGAGTGAAAATAAAATAAAGCCTAAAAAAAAAATGAAGAAAAAGTTTGTTTCTGGGTTTATTACTGCTATAAATGCGGTATCACCTACACAGAAAAGATGCACCACTCTCCTTTAACTCTCCCCTCCATTAATATACTACAGTCCCTAAAAATAAATAAAGATGTTTTATTTGGAAGAGTAAGAAAGGGGTGTTACCCCTGCCATATACAGTATCTCACAGAAGTGAGTACATCCCTCACATTTTTGTAAATATTTTATTCTATCTTTTCATGTGACAACACTGAAGAAATGACACTTTGCTACAATGTAAAGTAGTGAGTGTACAGCTTGTATAACAGTGTAAATTTGCTGTCCCCTCAAAATAACTCAACACACAGCCATTAATGTCTAAACTGCTGGCAACAAAAGTGAGTACACCCCTAAGTGAAAATGTCCAAATTGGGCCCAAAGTGTCAATATTTTGTGTGGCCACCATTATTTTCCAGCACTGCCTTAACCCTCTTGGGCATGGAGTTCACCAGAGCTTCACAGGTTGCCACTGGAGTCTTCTTCCATGACGACATTACGGAGCTTGTGGATGTTAGAGACCTTGCGCTCCTCCACCTTCCGTTTTTAAGGATGCCCCACAAGAGCGCAATAAGGTTTAGGTCTGGAGACATGCTTGGCCAGTCCATCACCTTTACCCTCAGCTTCTTTAGCAAGGCAGTGGTCGTCTTGGAGGTGTGTTTGGGGTCGTTATGTTGGAATACTGCCCTGCGGCCCAGTCTCCGAAGGGAGGGGATCATGCTCTGCTTCAGTATGTCACAGTACATGTTGGCATTCATGGTTCCTCAATGAACTGTAGCTCCCCAGTGGCGGCAGCACTCATGCAGCCCCAGACCATGACACTCCCACCACCATGCTTGACTGTAGGCAAGACACACTTGTCTTTGTACTCCTCACCTGGTTTCTGCCATCCACTCTTGACACCATCTGAACCAAATAAGTTTCTCTTGGTGCCATCAGACCACAGGATATGGTTCCAGTAATCCATGCCCTTAGTCAGCTTTTCTTCAGCAAACTGTTTGCGGGCTTTCTTGTGCATCATCTTTAGAAGAGGCTTCCTTCTAGGAAATTTGATGCAGTGTGTGGTGTATGGTCTGAGCACTGACAAGCTGACACCCCCCCCCCACCCCTTCAACTTCTGCAGCAATGCTGGCAGCACTCATACGTCTATTTCCCAAAGACAACCTCTGGATATGATGCTGAGCACGTGCACTCAACTTCTTTGGTCGACCATGGAGAGGCCTGTTCTGAGTGGAACCTGGCCTGTTAAACCGCTGTATGGTCTTGACCACCGTGCTGCAGCTCAGTTTCAGGGTCTTGGCAATCTTCCTATAGCCTAGGCCATCTTTATGTAGAGCAACAATTCTTTTTTTCAGATCCTCAGAGTTCTTTGCCATGAGGTGCCATGTTGAACTTCCAGTGACCAGTATGAGAGACTGAGAGCGATAACACCACATTTAACACACCTGCTCCCCATTCACACCTGACACCTTGTAACACTAACAAGACACATGACAGCGGGGAGGGAAAATGGCTAATTGGACCCAATTTGGACATTCTCACTTAGGGGTGTACTTACTTTTGTTGCCAGCAGTTTAGACATTAATGGCTGTGTGCTGAGTTTCTTTTTTGGCGGACAGTTATACAAGCTGCACACTCACTACTTTACATTGTAGGAAAGTGTCATTTCTTCAGTGTTGTCAAATGAAAAGATAGAATAAAATATTTACAGAAATGTGAGGGGTGTACTCACTTCTGTGAGATACTGTATATTTTTGCCATTTGTGTCCCTTATTTATCTTCACTTCCTGTCCCATAGCCAAACTGACAGGCAATCCCTCCAAAGTGAGTTGAGTGGGCTGCCCTATGTGCATTTGTTGTGCTAAAGAAGCTCAGGGACCAGATTTTGGGCCATTTTACACACGTTTTGCTGCGATTCTTCTGCAATGTTTTGAATGGCAACCCAACACACATATATGTTACAACGGGCCACAACTGACGGTGACTCGCTACCATCAATTGCTGTGCTCTGCAGTACAAACTATGTAGCAGGTTTCGGTTTTAGAACTATTGTGGTGTGTTAGCCAACCTATTTACATCATTGGGGTACGTTAATGTACAATGTAATGTGCGGGCGCTAAACCCGACCTGACCAGTACAAGTGGGCCCTAAGTGCTGTACCTCTGAATGGAATTTATAGGCCAGACTCTATTTCAGAGAAGCCCAATCCATTTATGTGAAAAACTTAATTTGTTGGGTCACCCCGCAGTCCTAAAATTCTCAAAAGAACTAGGAGTTGTATACAAGTACTCCTTGTCCTTATAGGCACAACATGGTTTTCACTCCCCTTCCATGATCGTAAGGGGAGTCTTGTGTGTGTCTTTGTATGTATAGGAATATTTCTCCATACAGACCTTCAACTAGAGACTGTATAACTGCTTCTCAACCGAACTACTACAGGGAGGCAGGGCTGTGCAAAATCACGTGTATATATACGTGATTTTAGTATTTCCGGGTAGGGGGGCACATGTGTTGCCCTACCTGTGCTGCCATTGGCACCTAGAGCTGTTGATCACCAGGTCCCAGCCGGCGATTCCCCACGATCGCTGAGGAACACTGACAGGGGAGAGGTCTGTATGTAAACAATACAGATCTCTTCCTTGTCAGCACCAGCATGCTTCTTTTTATTGCTCTGCATAGCAGAGCAATACAAAGCAGCGTGCTTACACAGTAAAGCAACCCAGAAAAAACAGCACACAGTTAACCTTTTGATTGCCCCAGATGTTAACCCCTTCCTGCCCAGTGCCATTAGTACAGTATCAGTGCTTTTCATTAGCACTGATCACTGTATTAGTGTCACTGGGAATGTCAGTGGCAGTTAGTCCCCCCCCATTGTCAGAATGCCCACCAAAGTTCCACTATAGTTTGCTGATCACCGCCATTACTAGTATACAAAAAAAAATTTCAGTACTTATACCACCATTTGTAGAAGCTATAACTCTTTCTACAAAGTTGATAGGGCCACTCAATAAACACGTTTACTGTTTCAAAAAGGAAATGGCTGAAATTTGATCTGTGTATGACTAACTTTACCTTAGGTTCACACCTAAGCATTTTGCAGAAACGCAGTACAGTCCATTTAAGATGATTTCCTATGGCACAGATTCACATCTCTGCATTTTTACCCGGTGCATTTTTTTGGAAAGGGTCAGGGACTTTTTTGAACGCAAAACGTTGCGTTTTTGGTTCTATAGACTTCAATGGGAACGCTGACGAAAAGCATGTATTGCGTTTTTGCTGCATTTTAAATCTGCCTAGCAACAAGAAAAATAAAAAAAAATGGAACCCCCCCCCCCCCCCCCCAGCAAAAAAGCTGAAAAAAATGCAATGCAGAAATGTCTCAAACACAACCTGCATAGGTGTGAACCTAGCCTTACTGTGGGTTCTGATTTAGGAGATTTGCTGATTAGCATAAATGAAATGTTACATTTATATCTATAGTATTTAGAAAGTTAAACCTATGCTGCACAAAACAAGCTGCTGGAGTGTAGTAACACCATAAGGGCCCTATAACACCTTCATAGTGACAACTGTCTCCTCCTTGTGCTGCCAGAGCATGCTGAAATTGAGGTTTGAAATAGACTCCGCATTTTGGAGTCTGTATGGATGTAGAAACTCCCCCCTTTTTTTCTGTGCAGATGGTCTGGCCCAGTGATGGCTTGATCAGGACGGCATTCTGGTATTCGGTAGGGCTGTGTGTCTATTCTCCCCATACTCAAAACCAATTTGGGGGCCAGCCAAATGAAAAGGGGCTGTTGAAGGTATGATTTGACTCCATGGTCTATATGACTCTCAGCGACTTTAGTTTTTCAATGTTTCTTCTGCACAAGGTTACTTTATGGTTTTGAAGGAACTATAGAAAAACTCTTCATAGGGCAGGTTCACACCATAATTTGTGTTCCAGATGCATTTCTGCATGCATATTTTGTGATGTGTTCTGGCGTGTTTAATGCACCCCCCCCCTTTTTATCTTCATCTCAATTTAGTGCATTCAGGTGCGTTTTTATGCATTTATTATTATTATTATACAGGATTTATATAGCGCCAACAGTTTGCTCAGCGCTTTACAATATAAAGGGAGACAATACAGCAACAATACAGTTCAATACAAGAGGGATAGGAGGGCCCTGCTCCTTGGAGCTTACAATCTAGAATTTTGCTGTGTTTCAGATACGTTCCATACAGGAAAAATTGCAGCATGTTCTACTTTTGTTGACCGTACTGGTGTGAGCTAGGACCATTGGAATACATGGAAAACACTTCAACTGTTTTTGATGCAGATTAAGATTGCAGTTGACGTGTTTTTGAACACGCGATTTTGATGCGTTTTGCCTTTTTTTTTTTTTTTTTTGCTAACAGAAATGTATGACAGTTCTGTTCATGTTTTATTATTGGGAATTTTAAATAAATTAGAGGTGCACCAAAAATTCTGTGCCGAAAACAAAAATTCAAAATGCGCAGTTTTTAAAAATGAATATATATTTCTTGGAAAAAAATACTTTGATTAAAAAAAACAAAATAAACTTTTACAGCGAATAAATAGATACCCAACATGTCATGCTTTAAATTTGCGCACTCTCGTGGAATGGCGTTAAATTGCGTTACTTAAAAATCTCCATGGGTGATGCTTTAAAAATCTACAGGTTAGCAGTGTAACAGTACAGAGGAGGTCTAGTGCGAGAATTATTGCTCTTGCTCTGACGTTCGTGGCGATAACTCATGTGTGTGGTTTTAACAACATTTACATATGTGGGCATATCCTACATATGCATTCATCACTACGTGGGGGGGGGGGGGGCATTTTAAACTTTTTTTTTTTTTTTTTCATTAATTTTTTTTTGGTAGGGGGGGGGGGTTCTGTCCCTTTTTAAGAAAAAAAAAAATCACTTTTATTCTTATCACAAGAAATGCATGCATTCCTTGTGATAGAAATAATTAGTGACAGGTCCTCTTTATGGAGAGATTTGGGGTCAATAAGACCCCACATCTCTGTGCAATGTAAAGCATTGGATCAGGAAAAAAAAAGCATTGATCTAGAGCTTTAAAGAAAAAAAAAATGTCCAGAACTGGAAGTGACATCGCTCCAGTCATCCAAGGGCATAGAGATGAGTGGAGGCCATCTTTCCTTCACTCATCTCTATGCACAGTGCTGGGATCGTTCGATGATTTCTCAGGTAAGGCTGAGAACTACCGAGCGGCGACGAGGGTGGGGTTTTTTGCCACCTGTATTGGTGGTTTTTTTTTCATTTCGGCCAACGGACGAAAGAGGTATTTTCAGCCGAAATGTTTCGGCCACTGAAATTTCGGTGCATCCCTAAAATTAAATGGTATACAGGGAATACATTACACTATTTTGAGTATAGATTGCACTACATCATACGTATTGTGTACAGTTCTGTTCATGTAGTGCGGCTTTACATTTTCTGGCACTCAAGCAGCATCAAAGTCGCACTACATGAACAGAACTGTCATACTTTTCTATTAGCAGAAAAAAACCCCACAAAAGGCATCAAAAACTAAACTCTTTTGGTGCGAGTCCATTGAAGTCTATTACATGCAAAACACAATCTGCTGTGGGAAAAAAAGTCCCTGACCCTTTCCCAGCTCAGAACGCACACTAGATCCATAGGAAATCATGTTAAATGGACTGTAGTGCGTTTGTGCAAACTGGAAAATGCACAGTACCAGCACAGGCTGTAAAGCCCAATTCCATCCAACATGACATACTTTATTTTGAATAGAGGAGGGAAGGGAGAGAGACTATCTGTGTCCCTCCCAGGAGGGGAGATTTCACCTCGCTTCCTATCAGGACTGGAAGTCTCTGCAGCGAGAACACAATTCTAGTAGTCGCCAGTCATTCTGTACTTCACCATTTTAAAGGGGATCGTTGTGGCTGGGAAACATTACATTGGTTTGTGATTATTCTGGAACTCCAATGAAATGTTTATACTGGACCCTGGTGTGCTGGTTATTAATTTCATGGACTTCACTTTATCATGTGTTTTATTGACTTTTAATCACCTTTAATTTGAATTGATTTTTGTCACATTAATCACAGACAGTTTCTTAGTGTTTGTGTTGTCACTAATAATTTTGTTTGGGTATTCACTGCACATTTTCATTATTGATTATCATTTATTTAGTGCTACTATAAACACTATATGATTTGTGTGTTAATTTTACATTACTTTGTACACAGTTGTGCGCAGTGCCACCGTTTCCCGAACAGTTTGTGTGTAGGGTGGATTGGGACATTGTTGTTCCACATCCTGTGGCCAGCAGTTGGGGATCCCTTCTTTTCTCATTGGTATTGGGCATTGTTTGAGTCATTTTCCAGTAGTGAAGGAGGGATGTTTGCTTATTAAATCCCTTGTTTTGCTGCAATTACCGCACACTGCGTGGGATCACATAGTTTCATAGGAAGGCAGAATAGTGTTTGTGTTGGAAAAAGCTTGTGCTTACACTAATATATACAGTCTGTGTTTGTGATGGACTGTGCAGATAGGATAATGCCTCATTTATTATTCTCATTTTTATTATGGAGGCAAGTCAATAGTATAAGGTTTCTGGACATTGGGGGTTTTTTTTTTCTGGAGAGCATTACAATGACAGCTTATATGCTACCGCTGTTAAAGTCTAAGTTCTGGAGCAACTGCACTTGCAGAATGTAACTGCACTTTGCAATGTGTGCAGTCTTTTTACCTTTAATAAATCAACCCCATAGACTAACATGGAGGGGAGTTTACTGGCAGAGAAAAAAAAAAACAGTATATAGAGGATAAATGTGAGCGCAATGTAATAATGACCAAAGAAAGCAGCTAGCTTTCAAAATAACAAATATAAATAAATATGTAGTGCTAAAAAGCATGAATCCTAAATAGGTAAAAGTATAAGCCATAAAAAATGAGGCGCTGACATAAGCGCAAATGTTAGTGCAGTGAGATCACATCTATGAATGACATGACTATAATACCATAACAGTGATAGTGAGTCCAATCATAAAATAGTCATGTTCATAAAGTATGGTAATCCGTGATTCGTGACTTTCAATATTGGTGCCAGAATCTGGTAAAGTGATGCACTTACCAGAAGTATATATAATATGCGCCTTATATGTATATCCTTAATGGTGGGGTCATCGGGATCTAGTCTAGGGCTTCAGGGTCATCAGGCTCAGTAGTGGACACTCAAGATGATGGCTCACACTCGGGGGTCTCACTCCGCACACAGACTCATCAATCAGCACTTGAATACTGGCTACACGCTCCCAAATGGCTCCACCTTATGAGGCTTGCAGTAACCAAGCCAAAGGACAAAAATGGTTCTGACAGTGTAGTAGGTTTATTAAGGTATGAAATAAATGCAGGTAAAAAGCAGAAACTCACATGAGGTAGTAAGTGGCCTTCCTTGTGGCCATCTAGATCTAGGCGTCAATCTGGAGGGCTTTCCTGATGCGTTTCGTGCAACAAGCACCCCTTTGACTAAGTGCTTGTTGCATGCTTTTTAGCACTGCATATTTATTTATATATAGATTAAAAAAAAAACTCTTAACGCCTGCAGAAACAGCTTTTTTGAGCAGTAGTGTGCATGAGGCCTTAAATTAAGTCTGCTCTATGTCCATGCAGGCAAAGCAATGGATTCACCTAAAGATGATCTTTGGGAATCAAGAAAAATGTATCTTTGCAGTTCACAAGGTGAAAGAAAAGGGCAAAATGCTTGGGAGAAAAAAAAAGATGATTAAAGTGATATTAGCCACATGCTGACAGGCCCTCTCCTGCACTAGATCACTTACGTGCATATGATGTGGGATTTCTGGATAAGGGGCGCGCTCTTACCTCCTCGGCTGTGCAGTCATTCTCTACAGCAAAAAATTATCAGTGGGTCCAAGCCAATAAACTATGGCTGGGACCTGCTGGTCGGCCAAGCAAATGATAGAAGAGATCCAGGGCTCGCTTTATAGACTGTAGTGATGTGCCGTTTTATGTTTTTTTTTTTTTTTTTTTTTTTTTTTTATTGTTTAGTAAAAACAGCACACAGTACACACAGCTAACATTGTTAAGCACATAGTTAACCCTAAATGTGAACCCCTTCCCAGCCAGTGTCATTAGTACGGTGACTGTGTATATTATTAGCACTGATCACTGTATTAATGTCACTGGTGATGTCAGTGGAAATTAGTTCCCACCCAGTGTCAGATTACCCACCGCACTATCACTATAAATTACTGATCACCACCATTACTAGTATAAAAAAATAAATAAAAATTCCACTATATATACCATTGTTTGTAGATGCTAGAACGTTCATGCAAACCAATAAATATACACTGATTGGTATTTTTTTTTAACCAAAGGCATGTAGCAGAATACATTTTGGCCTAAATTTATATAGAAAGTAGATTTTTCTTTTAAAATATTATTGGTTATGTTTTATAACAGAAAGTTAAATCTTTTTATATATATATATATACAGTTGTGTTCAAAATAATAGCAGTCAGACATTACTAACCTGATCAATCACTGTTTTTGGTAGAAATGATATTTCTACATGGCAAATAATTTACTAGCAGGTGTAGCAGAGTAATAGAAATCCAACAGACCCAACAGTCATGACATGCATGCTGCTGATTCTGTGTAATTGAATCACTAATTGAAAGGGGCATGTTCAAAATAATAGCAGTGTGGAGTTCTATTAGTGAGGTCATTCATTCTTTGAAAAACAGGTGGCAATTATTGCCCTTATTTAAGGAAGGAAGGCAGCAAATGTTGTACATGCTGGTTACAGTGCATTTCTCTCTGAAATTCTGAGGAAAATGGGTCGTTCCAGTCATTGTTCAGAAGAACAGCGTACCTTGATTAAAAAGTTGATTGGGGAGGGGAAAACATATCAAGAAGTGCAGAAAATGATAGGCTGCTCAGCTAAAATGATCGCAAATGCTTTAAAATGGCAACCAAAACCTGAAAGACGTGGAAGAAAGCGAAAAACTACCATTGGAATGGATAGAATAGCCAAAATGGCAAGGACTCGGCCAACAATCAGCTCCAGGAAGATCAAAGAAGGTCTAAACTTACCTGTGAGTACTGTTACAATTAGAAGACGCCTATGTGAAGCCAAGCTATCTGCAAGAAGCCCCCGCAAAGTCCCACTGTTGAAAAAAGACATGCGCTGAAGAGGTTACAATTTGCCAAAGAGCACATTGACTGGCCTAAAGAGAAATGGCGCAACATTTTGTGGACTGATGAAAGTAAGATTGTTCTTTTTGGGTCTAGTGGCCGGAGACAGTTTGTCAGACGACCCCCAAACACTGAATTCAAGCCACAGTACACTGTGAAGACAGTGAAGCATGGTTGCGCAAGCATCATGATATGGGGATGTTTCTCATACTACGGTGTTGGGCCTATTTATCGCATACCAGGGATCATGGATCAGTTTGAATACATCAGAATACTTGAAGAGGTCATGCTTTCTTACGCTGAAGAGGAAATGCCCTTGAAATGGGTGTTCCAACAAGACAACGACCCCAAACACACCAGTAAACGTGCAACATCTTGCTTCCAGACCAACAAGATTGACGTTATGTAGTGACCAGCCCAATCCCCGGATCTTAATCCAATAGAAAACTTGTGGGGTGACATCAAAAATGCAGTTTCTGAGGCAAAACCAAGAAATGGAGAAGAACCGTGGAATGTTGTCCAATCATCCTGGGCTGGAATACCTGTTCACAGGTGCCAGAAGTTGGTTGACTCCATGCAACACAGATGTACAGCAGTTCAGAAACAGTGCTTATACAACTAAATATTCATTAAGTGATTCAAAGGAAAGCAAAATCTTCAAACATTTTTCAGTTTATATAGTGAATGTTTGAGTTTGAGTTGAGTTTCTTCAATTTTTTTAGAGGAACGACACGTGTGTGTGTGTAATTTTTTTTTTAATTTCTAAAATAAAAACTAAAATCCCAGTGGTGATCAAATGCCACCAAAAGAATGCTCTATTTGTGTGAAAAAATTCATTCAGGTACAGAGTTTCATGACCGCATAATTACCCGTTAAAACAGCACAGTGCTAAATAGCAAAAAATGGCCTGGTTATGAAGGGGTAAAATCTCCCAGAACTGAAGTGGTTAAAAGCTACATTTTTATGTTTAAAAAACGTGTAATACTTACCTGCTCTGTGTAATGATTTTGCACAGAGCAGCCCCAATCTCTGTTTTCTTGGGTTCCGCGCTGGAGCTCTTGGCCCCTCCCTTCTGCTAAGTGCCCCCATAGCAAACTGTTTCCTATGGGGGCACTCGTACGTGCCTGCTCTGTTTGTCCATTGACACACAGAGCAGGGCTCAGCCCTGCCTCCTCACTGGCTGTGATTGACAGCAGGAACCAACGGCTCCCGCTGCTATGTCTGTTTCCTGTGGGGGCACTCATACGTGCTCACATCCGACCCCTGCTCTGTTCATTGACACACAAAGCAGGGCTCAGCCCAGCCTCCTCACTGGTTGTTTTTTTTTTTTTTAATTTAAATATATTATTGTTTTCAAATCACCATATTAAATGTACAAAAGCTAATAAAACAGACAGTATACATTACACATTTCTGTCATAACACTCCCCAGAAATAACCTTAATCTCTGTGACCTTTTACCCCTCCCCTTACCTATTCCCCCACCCCCTTTGATTATGCATTTTTAACTTCATTCTAGAAATCCTGAACCTTAGCTATTACTGGTATTATACTGTACTACCTCTCTCTGTCCTCAGGCCCCTTCTCTTCTCCATCTATACCTCCTCCCTTGGCCAACTCATACACTCTCACGGCTTCAACTACCACCTCTATGCCGACGACACACAAATTTATCTCTCAACCCCCCACCTCACCCCCTCGGTCTCCACCCGAATCACACACCTACTGAGCGACATATCAGATTGGATGTCGCTCCACTTCCTTAAACTGAACCTCTCCAAAACCGAGTTTCTTGTCTTCCCCCCCAGCCCGGACCCCACCCCCCATTGACTTCTCCATCACATCCAACAACGCCAATATCAAACCCGCCCTGCAGGCCAGAGTACTTGGTGTCATTCTGGACTCCAACCTATCCTTCCAGCCCCAAGTCCAATCTTTAACAAACTCGTGCAGACTCCACCTCCGCAACATCGCCAAAATCCACACGTTCCTAACCCCAGAAACCACTAAACAGCTCATCCACTCCCTCATCATATCACGACTCGACTACTGCAACTCCCTCCTCACTGGCCTGCCTCGCCGCTGGCTATCCCCGCTTCAGTCCATCCTGAATACGGCTGCCAGACTCATTCACCTTTCCAACAGCTCCGTCTCCGCCACCCCCCTCTGCCAATCCCTCCACTGGCTAACACTGACGTACAAAGCCGTCCACCACACTGCCCCGAACTACATCACCGACCTAATATCCAAGTACCGCCCAGCACGCACACTCCGCTCCTTACAAGACCTCCTTCTCTCTAGTTCCCTGGTCTCCTCCTCCCATGCCCTCCTCCAGGACTTCTCCAGGGTGTCACCCATCCTCTGGAACTCCCTGCCCCAACCCATCAGATTATCACCTACTCTCCTCTCCTTTAGGCTCACCCTGAAAACCCATCTCTTCAGGGAAGCCTACCCCACCCCCCGCTAACTTGACCGACCTCCTCCACTCTTCCTACCACTCCATCCCCCACAGCTATCTCCTCCTGTGCCACCATCCCCTCCCTCCTAGATTGTAAGCTCCAAAGAGCAGGGCCCTCAATCCCCTCATGTTTTGCATTGTATTGGTATTGTTCTGTCCCCCTTTGTAATGTACAGCGCTGAGCAAACTATTGGCGCTTTATAAATACTGTATAATACTATATTTATCCCCTTTCCTTATTTCACATATTCTAGGTATACCTCAGAATTTTTAAACTGTACCCACTTTTCCTCACTGGTTGTGATTGAGAGCAGGAGCCAATAGCTCCTGCTGCTATGTAGGTTACCTATGGGGGCACTCGTATGTGCTTGCTCCCAAGCCCCACTCTGTTTGTCCATTGACACACAAAGCAGGGCTCAGCCCTGCCTCCTCACTCGCTGTCACTGACAGCAGGAGCCAATGGCTCCCACTGCTATGTCAATTTCCTATGGGGGCACTTGTATGTGCTCTCTCCCGAGCCCCATTCTGTTTGTCCATTGACACACAAAGCAGGGCTCAGCCCTGCCTCCTCACTGACTGTAATTGACAGCAGGAGCCAACGGCTCCAGCTGCTATGTCAGTTTCCTATGGGGGCACTCATACGTGCTTGCTCTCGAGCCCCGTTCCATTTGTCCATTGACGCACAGAGCAGGGCTCAGCCCAGCCTCCTCGCTGGCTGTGATGCTATCTCTGAGCCAATGAGGAGGGAGAGAGCCGAGGCTTCTGTGCACATCACTGGATCGAGATCCAGTTCGGAAAGTATTGGGGGGGAGCTGCACACTGAAGGTAAACAAACCTTAAGCTTCTCACTTTAATGCAGCCACCATGTCTAAGGACTGGTGAGCAGCAAGCGCACAGTGAACGAGTGTAGATTACAGGCAGACTAGTACAATGGTCGATGGTCATGTCTTACCTCTGTAGGTACCATTTATTTATATTTATGTTGTGGGGAGCTTTCTAAGGAGCGATGTGTATAGTGCAATGACAGGACCATGAAGAGCTCATGCAGACCTAGTATACATCCAAGGCATATTTGCTTTCTGTGACTTTGCACTTTATTATTGTCTCTCTTCCTTTGTTTCCGTATTGTCTCTCTATATTCAGGTGTGTCACCATTACACCATTGTGTGAGCCCTGCTGCTATTACTGTCTTCCTTTTTTTATTCTTTTTTGTCCAGCTAAGACCTGCATGCCTTCTGTATCATACTGTGCCATTTCTATGGTAACTGTGCAGGCAAAGCGAGCGCCTGATTGCTTTCCTGCAGGCAATAAGAATAGGAGGTAAATGAAGTTAATGCTTGGTGCAGCGCATCACTTGAGGTAGACCCTTGTTCCTCATCACTGTCGTGTTACCGAGAGGTCTGCTAATATAGGATAGAGTAGGCTACTATTGTTACATAATTCTACAATGTAGGCTATGACAATGAGACACTTACATTTATATTGTCTATACTTTTGTATCCATGCAGTCATTTATCGTGCTGCCTGTAGAACAAAGGTAGCGATTCCAAAAGCAAATTTCTCAATCAGTTTGCGTAGTTTTGGCCTCAAACCAATTCAACTTCTGTATTTCTGAAAAATGGCCATTTGGTTTTCGGTCTGTTAGTTTCTGTGGTAAATATTGTGCCAGATTTTCAGGACAAATAACTTCTGTTCTAATGCTGTACACCTGCTGTTCCCTCGGAAGAATGTTTCACATGCAAAAAAAAGAGTAAATCCAAAGTAGATCCAATCCCAAACTGGATGGTATTTAGTTTGCAGAAGCATGAATTACAGGGGTAGGCAACCATGGCACGCCCAACTGTTGGAATGCTTCATGGGAGTTGTAGTTCCACAAGACTCTTGACAAAAAAAGGAACGAGGCGTAGAGACATGGTGGGATTTGTAGTTTTACTGCAGCTGGGAGTGCAGAAGTTGCTTTTAACCACTTGTCCTCCAGAGGATTTACCCCCCCCCCCCCCTTCCTGATCAGGCCATTTTTTGCAATACGGCACTGCGTTATTTTAACTGACAATTCCGCGGTCATGCAATGCTATACCCAAATTAAATTTTATGTCCTTTTTTTTTTCCCCACAAATAGAGCTTTCTTTCAGTGGTAATTGATCACCTGTGCGTTTTTGTTTTTTTTCCATTTTTTGCGCTATATACAAAAATAAATGACCAACAATTTTGAGGGGGAAAAAATGACTTTTTGCTATAAAACATGTCCAGTAAAAAAATGTCAGAAATCAAATTTCGTCATAAATTTAGGCCAAAATGTATTCTGCTACATGTCTTTGCTAAAAAAGAAAATCCCAATACCCGTAAATTTAATTGGTTTACGTGAAAGTTATAGCGTCTACAAATGGCGGTATACATTTTTTTTATACTGTTAATGGTGGCAATCAGCGACTTCTAGTGGGACTGTGGCAGGTATTCTGATACCGGGGGGGAACTGACTGTCACTGACATCCCCAGTGACACTAATACAGTGATCAGTGCTAATAAAAAGAATGACACTGTACTAATGGCACTGGGCAAGAAGGGGTTAACATCTGGGGGCGATCAAAGGGTTAACTGTGTGCTGCACATAAGAGCAATGCAAAACACATAAGAGCAATGCAAAGCAGCATGCTGATGCTGGCGGGAGAGATTTGTATTGTTTACATACAGACCTCTCCCGTCAGTGTTCCTCGGCGATCACACGATCTCCGGCCAGGACCTGGTGATCGACAGCTCTAGTCGCCAAAGGCGGCGCGGGTAGGGTGGCGCGTGCCCCCTACTCGGAAATGCAAAATCACGTGTATATATACGCCCTGTAGCAGTAGTTCTGCTATAGGGCGGTCAGGAAGCGGCATGCTGGGATTTGTAGTTTTACCACAGCTGAGAGTGCAGAAGTTGCTTAACCCGGGTGTATTATTATTATTATTATTTTTTTTTTTAATGCTTTTTTGCATCTCAGTTCTGCTGATCTCCAACCTTTTTTTTTTTAACCAACTTCCTGTGAACTCACTCTTAGCATCAGCTACTTTTCAGTGCTCTGGACTGGCTCCCTGACATTAGTGGACCATTCCTGTATGATGTGCATTATCATGGCTGCTTGTAGTCTCCACCAGTGCTGCATGTGACAGTGCAAGGGAACAATTGTTACCCCTCCCCCCTCCCAGGAAGTGCCTAAATGGAACAGCCTCTATGGCAGCAGCATCACCAGGTATTATTTTAATTAAAGCTGCAGATTTAAAACCACTTTTGAAATGACATTAAATGTTAAACCCATAGGCTCCATGCACACTAGCATTTTTTTATAAGCTCAATAAAATCTGGAGAGAAAAAAAATCTTGATGAAAAACGCTAATAGCGTTTTTATGCCAGCTTGTAGTTGCATTTTAGTAGTGTTTTAGAAGCATGTAGAAAAAAAAGCTGTTAGACGTGTTTTATAGTAGCGTTTAGGAACGTTCAGCCTCTTTTGCTGCTAGAAAAATGCTCCCAAAAACTCTACAACAGTATTTTTTTTTTTTTTTTCTGCTCCCAAAAGCTGAAGCTTGAAAAACACTACTAGCCTAAAGTAGTGTGCATGGACACATAGGAGAACACTATTTATTTTCTAGGAGCAGAAAAACAACTGCTAGTGTGTATGGAGCATCAATACGTGCCCATTGATCCTGCTAGAAATCCAGCAAGCTTCCTAACTTCAATGATGTAAACCCTGCCTGAACTACAGAACACTTCTCTTCTGTGTTATAGGGTTGAGGTGGTGTTCTGTAGTCCTAGCACACTTCCTAGGATCACAATGCTGTGCATTCAGATACAGTACAGTGAATGAGTGCTGTCGCCCTAGGACAGGAAGAGCATGAGTGCGGTCGCCCTAGGACAGGAAGAGCATGAGTGCGGTCGCCCTAGGACAGGAAGAGCATGAGTGCGGTCGCCCTAGGACAGGAAGAGCATGAGTGCGGTCGCCCTAGGACAGGAAGAGCATGAGTGCGGTCGCCCTAGGACAGGAAGTGCATGAGTGCGGTCGCCCTAGGACAGGAAGTGCATGAGTGCGGTCGCCCTAGGACAGGAAGTGCATGAGTGCAGTCGCCCTAGGACAGGAAGTGCATGAGTGCGGTCGCCCTAGGACAGGAAGTGCATGAGTGCGGTCGCCCTAGGACAGGAAATGCATGAGTGTTGTCGCCCTTGGAAGAAATGTGTTACTGGCAGGAGGTGAAAATAAAGGAAAAAGCCTGAAAACAATGAATGCAGCCATTGCATCGAAGGACTAATAAACTGCAGTATAGTACATTTTTGTTCTTGAGTTCAGATACACTTCAAGTACCTAACAAAAAGCACAATATTCACTTTATTGTCTGGGTGAAACTGTACAAAGCTACATTTATTTTCTATTGCCCCAAGTTAAAAAATCTAAAATGTGTGGTGATTGAACAGTGCTTTATGATGCCACAGTTTTGAGTTCTCTGCTCTGTCTCCCCAGTGACATTCTACTGAAGACATGATTGATATAAAGGCCTGGGCTGAGTACATAGTAGAATGGGCTGCCAAGGACCCATATGGTTTTCTTACAACGGTGATCCTGGCCCTCACCCCGCTCTTCATCGCAAGTGCAGTACTCTCCTGGAAACTGGCTAAAATGATTGAGGCCAAGGAACGGGAACAGAAGAAGAAGCAGAAACGACAGGAAAACATTGCAAAAGCAAAGAGAACAAAGAAAGACTGAGCGTAACACGGGGCTAGTAACATCAAAAACTGTTCAAAAAAACTAAAGACGCTTTTTATACATATTATTTTCTTCTAATGATTGTGGAATGTCTGACCAATTTTGGATACTGTTAGCAGCATTTTAAACACTTGTCCCTGCACAAATAACATGTTATCCCTTTTCCTGAATACTGAGATGATTTACTGGTCTTTTTTTTAATACCTTGTGAGTTTATTGTTAGCTGCATTGGCTTTCTCTGTCATAACGTTTGCATTCATAAATAAGATTTAACTCTTTCATTTGTAGACAGTAATTTATTTAAAAGATGCTCTTTGCTATCTATGGGAACATACTTTCTTCATCATAGACTTGGTTTAGTAAACAGAAGAGGTAAGCATGTGCAAGAATTAAAAGAACCTGGACATCAGCTTGCTGTCATTTTAGTTGCTAGGTCCCTATATTTTTCCCCCAGCCATGCTGCAGGTACAAAAGAATGATAAAGGCTGTAAACCTGTATCGTCCATATTCAACATGTCCTAGGCCAGAGGATAGCAGCTTGGTAGATTCTGAAAGCAAAAGATGTAGGTTCTAATATTTATTGCAAATAGAGAGCAGGCGCTCTGGGAGATGGAGCAGGGAGACCAGACTTAAATCATATCAGTGCTTGTCTTGTGAACTAATTGATCCATGGTGCCTGCACCTACAGAGGTCAGTAAGTTCTTTTTAAGAATATGTAAATACCTGAAGGTCCATAGCCTGGGCACAGAATCCTATTGTTAACAACCCTGTCAGGTCCCTAAATAAATTAAACCAAATACTAGTGACCTGCAAGAGGAAAGCTGGCATACCTATTTCTGCAGGTCAATAAATAAATTTCTGTTCATCCCAGTCACCTTTATGCATAGTAAGGAGTCTGTAGGTCCCAAAATGAATCGAAATACATGTATCCTGCAAGAAAAGAGCTTGTCTGATAGCTTCTTATTGTGTATGTGTTTCCTACCTTTTTATCATTCAAACACTGCAGCCTTGGCACTCATGGTTTCTATTTCAATGGTTTTTATTAATTTTTTAAACAATATAAAACTGAGGCAATAAAACACGCCCACGCAGGGGCTATCAATTGCACAGATAAAAAAAATGCAAAATAAAAAAAAGGAAAAACAGTGCTCTAACGCCAACAGGGCAAAAGGTACGTCCACGCAGGGGCTATCAATGACACATAAGTTGCAAAACATTAATGTAACTGCCTATAACAACTAAATGCAGCTGTCCAGTCACACCAAAAACAGAGAGAGAGAGAAAAAGGAAGAAAGAGGAAAGAAAAAAAAAAAGGGGCAAAGAGCAGGAGTCCAAGAGCGCCAATACCGAACGCCATTACATCCCCAGACTAGCCGGGGGGAGTAGTGCCTTTGGCACTCATGGTTTCAACCTCTGACCTCTACATCACTGCTCAGTCCTGTAGTGTTGTAGGGGTCAGCAGAAGGAACAGTGGAGCAGCAGTGGGGTATGCAGGAATACAACAATCCTGGACGTGTCCAAAGAAGAATACATTGATGGAGGCTGCAGCACCAGAAGGGGAAAAAGTAACTCACATGAACCACTGGAGAGGTGAGTAGAACAGCTCTTCTTTTGCAGGATAATGGTATTTGGATTACTTTATGGACCTAACAGGGTCCATTTTAAAAGCCCCCTGCTTATGAATAAAGGTAACTGAGATAAGTAGAGTTGATAACGTATTTACTGATTTTTGTTTACTTGGCAGACCTCCTTTGATGTAGTATTGGACTTCTAAAGAATAAATGGCATTAAAATGTATAATAAAAAATGCAAGTATATAGTATCTAAGCAGAATTTGTGTTGATGAAAAATGTTCAATTTCATCCTGCATGTTGTAAAGATTTTAATAACTAATCTGTGAAGGTACCAAATTTTCTGACCATACTATACTGCTGTCACCTGGCGTCTAAAAACCTGCAGTGTGCTGGAAAGATGTGACCTACTTTTCACATTAATGCATCCAAACGTACAAACAGAAAAAGTTGGAACTGTAGGAAGTTAGTGTACTTTTCTCCAGCTCACGATGGGGAATAGACAACTGTCATCCGCAGCAGTGAGGCCAAGGAGACAGAATGAACTACAAACAAGAGGTGGTCAAGCAAGTAGCATCGTTCACATTACATGCCATGATATCCCCCAATGCCTCCAGCATAACTTCAGATGCAAAGCTGGCATGATTACAATTTTTACAATAATATGATAAAAACTCTTTAAAGGCAAAACATTTCTATATTAAATAGAAAAAAAATAATGGAAGGGTCATCTGACATCACACAATGTGACACTTGGACAAGGTAATGAAAATCTTTACAAGAACACACATATTACTCTGTATTCATTATAATCAATTTAATTGATTGTCCCAGCATCACTGGTTTTCTCTAAAACTGGATTCCTGTGAAGCAGCTTTATTTCAAATCTACAAAGAAAAATGGTAACAAGAGTGTAAAATGTAGCAGTGGAGGTCTATTAGTTGTGCTCCACTGACCAGGGTCTAATACTAAAATGATGTAGTGTCTGAATTGGTTTGGTCTTTGGTAATGCATAGTTCCATATGCATCACGTATAAAAATTGAGGTGCTGCCAAAGCAGCCAATCCAGTGTTGGGTATCGGTACTCAAATCCAGGCTCAAAAACTTTAAGATTTCAAAATGTGAGCTCCTAGTCTAGAACAGACATTCTCAGCCAGGGTTCTTCCAGAAGTTGCTAGGGGTTCCTTGAGCTGAGACTGACCTCCTATTCAATAGTGCTTGCACAGTTCCAGAACCAATGCCGCTTGGCAAAGCCAGCTGCATGACACAAATGATCTTTTTTACTGTAAAAGTGACATTTTATCCACCAATGTAAGAGGCAGTCTTCCTACTGGTCACCAACATGAGGGACATTTTTTTTAACTGGGCTCCAACGTATTACTTTTAGCAGATTTTAACCCTCTTAATTATACTTTTGGGGGGATTTTACCCTGTCTTGTCAGAGACCAATCAAATTGAAAGTGGAGAGATTTTCTTTCACTTCCTGTTGTGACATTTGGGATCAAATACAACAATAAAAGGTGGTTGGATGTTCTACCCATATCCCAATGTATCCAAGGCTCACATTTGTGGAGGAAATGCAGCCTGCTGCATGTGTCTGATTGTCATACTTCCACTAATCTATTTTCTGAATTCTATGGCTGACATCATTTTCTGATTGTGGTTAAATCAAGCTGGCTTGTTTCCTGGTTCAAACCAAATCTTATTGGAGTTCTCTGGACTCTCATAAAGAAGAAAGGATGAAGTCCCGGTGTGGTAATGGTTAACGTACAGTAAAAGTGCAACAATCTGCCAAACCTAATTGTAAACTAACAGAAGCTCAGCAAAAACTCTGGCTGATCATAGAATTCTGCAACCACTTATGAAACATTAACCGCTTTCCCACCACCCTATAGCAAAAATACTGCACCCTACCCACTCCGCCATTTGTGGTCTCGACTGTCAATCACCGGGTCCCGGCAGGTGATTCCCTGCTGGCTATAGCCGAGTATCACTGACAGGGGAGAGACCTGTATGTAAACAATACAGATCTCTCCCGTCAGCTCCTGCACATTGCTTTGTATTCTGCATAGCAGAGCAATACAAAGCAATGTGCTTACACAGTGAAACAGGCACACTGTAAAACAGCACACAGTTAACCCTTTGATCGCACCAGATGTTAAACCCTTCCTGCCCAGTGTCATTACTACAGTGTCAGTTGTTTTTATTAGCACTGATCACTGTATTAGTGTCACTAGTGATGTCAGTGACAGTTCCCCCTCCAGTGTCAGAATGCCCGCCACAGTCCCACTATAAGTCGATGATCACAGCCATTACTAGTTTAAAAGAAAATTCCAGTATATATACACCGCCATTTGTAGATGCCATATTTTTCACGCAAACCAATTAATTTACACGTATTGGGATTTTTTTTTTTTAGCAAAGAGATGTAGCGGAATACATTTTGGCCTAAATTTATGCTGAAATTTTTTAATATTTTTTCATGGACATGTTTTTTAGCAAAAAGTAAAAAATATTTTTTTCTCAAAATTGGCTTTTTTTTTGTTCGTTTATTGCAATTGTCAGTTAAAGTAACGCAGCGCCGTATTGCAAAAAATGGCCTGGTTAGGAAGGGGGGTAAATCCTGTGGAGGGCAAGTGGTTAAACCAATTAGGTGCAATGGCTTTATGTAATAATCATTAAAGCAGAGCTACAAGCCCTCCCGAAAAAATTAAGTCAGCAGCTACAAATCCTGTAGCTGACTTGTAATATGACACTCACCTGTCTGGAGATCCAAAAATGTCCTCACCTTAGCCAATTCTACAATCGGCTTCGGGTGCAGGCGCCGGCATCTTATGTAAGGGAATCTGACAGGGAAGCCTTGCGGTTGGTTTCCTACTGCGCCTTGTGAATGGTCCCAGAGTCCTCTGGGATTCAGGAAGTGTCCCAGAAGGCTATGGGGAAAGGATGCAAACTTCTGGCTCAGATCACCGTTGTGCATCGGACTGGAAGTGAGAGCGGGTACATTGCAAAACCAGGAACCTGCGCCCCCCCCAAAAAAAAAGTGCCAAATGTAGCAGAGGATGGAGGGATATAAACAAGTGGAATGTCCCCTTTGGGTGAAGTTCTGCTTTAAGTGTACACAATTGGGGAACTGCAAAATTATGTATGGTAACAGCCCACTATGCTACAAAAAGAGATGACTAATTTGAGTGGCTCAATATCTTGCACCATTTGAACTGATTTGTGACTTCTGATAAATTCAAGTTGAAAAAAGGTTTGCCCTTTTTTAGGTGGTATCCCAGCACACCAAGCATATGAACTACAGATAGAAGGCTGGTGATGATGTACACCCCTGCCATATTGATTACTGCAAATATGCCCATCAACATCAAGAATGAGGGGATATTTTCTATTCTTAAAAGACGTAGGCCAAGTCTTGCCCTGCCATCAGCTTCTAGTGTTGAAACTTGCCTGCTCCATTTAGCCTCCCATACATTTCTTTTAGCCAGTAAGGCAGTCCAAAATGATGGGCCAATAGGAATGTGTAGGAGGGAGAGGTCAAGCTATGAATACCATAAATTGATGGTGCTTTTTCCAGTAAGAACAGACCAGGATCCTGATGTACACCCCGTTCCTAATTATTATGCAAATTCTATTAAAGTGTCGCAAACATTAAATATTTTGTTTTTCAGTTTAACTCATGGATGGCATTGTGTCTCAGGGCTCTTTTGATCACTGAAAACAATTTCGGACACCTGTGATAATTAGATTGGCCGGTGAGCCCAATTTAAGGAAAAACTACTAAAGGACTGTGTTCCACATTATTAAGCAGAGCACCATTTTCAAGCAATATGGGGAAGAAAAAGGATCTCTCTGCTGCCAAAAAGAGTGAAATAGTTCAATGCCTTGGACAAGGTATGAAAACATTAGATATTTCACGAAGACTTAAGCGTGATCATCGCACTATTAAGAGATTTGTGGCTGATTCAGAGCACAGACGGGTTCATGCAGATAAAGACATATTGAGGAAGATTTCTGCCAGATCCATGCATCAGATCAAGAGAGCAGCTGCTAAAATACCATTACATAGCAGCAAACAGATATTTGAAGCTGCTGTTGCCTCTGGAGTCCCACGGATATCAAGATGTAGAGTCTCCCAGAGTCTTGCAACTGTGCATAAACAATCTATTCAGCCACCACTAACCAATGCTCACAAGCAGAAACGGCTGCATTGGGCAGAAAAATACATGAAGACTAATTTTCAAACAGTCCTGTTCACTGATGAGTGCCGTGCAACCCTGGATGGTCCAGATGGATGGAGTAGTGGATGGTTGGTGGACGGCCACCCTGTTCCAACAAGGCTGTGACATCAGCAAGGCGGTGGTGGAGTCATGTTTTGGGCCGGAATCATGGGAACAGAGCTGGTCGGCCCCTTTAGGGTCCCCAAAGGTGTAAAGATGACCTCTGCAAAGTATGTGGAGTTTATGACTGACCACTTTCTTCCTTGGTACAGAAGGAAGAACTATGTTTTCCGTAATAAAATCATCTTCATGCATGACAATGCACCATCTCATGCTGCAAAGAATACCTCTGCATCAATGGCTGCTATGGGGATAAAAGGTGAGAAAGTCATGGTGTGGCCTCCATCCTCCCCTGACCTCAATCATATTGAGAACCTTTGGAGCATCCTCAAGCAAAAGATCTATGAGGGTGGGAGGTAGTTTACATGCAAACAGCAGCTCTGGGAGGCTATTCTGAAATCTTGCAAACAAATTCAAGCAGAAACTGTCCAAAAACTCACAAGTTCAATGGATGCAAGACTGGTGAAGCTACTATCAAATAAGGGGTCCTATGTTACAATGTAACGTGACCTGTTAAAATGTTTAAAAAGTTAAAATGTTGTTTAAAGTTTGATTGAAATAGCTTTTGATTTCAGTAAATATGCTGCAAACACAACAAATGACAATTTTCAGTTCTTTACAACCTATAAAGTGTTTTGAAACTTACTGTGCGTAATAATTTGGAACAGTGCATTGGAAGTGTTTTAGGTTTTAAAAAAATCCTGTTATCATTAGGAGGTTTGTTCAATAAAATGTGAATTGTACTCTTAATGGTTGATAACATGAGAATTATGCTGTTATTTACATCAATTATTTAGGTAAATGAGAAAAATATAATTTGCATAATAATTTGGAACAGGGTGTAGTTGGGGGATTACAGGCTCCAGAAGGTTATGTACAGGAATGTCTAGGATTTTATTTATTTCAGGTACTTACCAGATATATAGTGCCATCAATTGACGCAGCGCTTTACACATATGTTGTACATCCACATCAGTCCCTAACCCTCAAGGGGTGTACAATCTAAGGTCCCTAACTCACATTCATACATACACATACTAGGGCCAATTTAGACAGGATCCAATGAACCTACCAGCATGTGTTTGGAATGTGGGAGGAAACCAGAGTACCTGGAGGAAACCCATGCAGGCACAGGGAGAACATGCAAACTCCAGGGAGGATTTGACCCCAGAACTGGTAAGCAAACAAGCTAACCGCTTAGTTGTAGTTAGGGTAGCCAGGATAGGATGTAATGGGTACTGGGTTCTAATACCATCCCTTCCCACCTTTAACACTTATAAAGTATGTAAACTACAGATGGCAAATTGTGAACATATACACAGCCATGTGCAGTCATCATTGACTTTCAATTATTAATTGAATTATCACAGTGATTCCAAGCATTACCAATTGACTAGATTTTCTTAATAGTAGGCTTTGGATGAGTTGCTGAACTGTTCTTATTTATATATTTACAGAATTATGAATTTTCCCTAATAACTTTCAAAGTATTATTCAAGGGAACTATACTCACCAGCGCCAACATTTTCTTCTGGGTTCTGAATTTTTAGCCATCTTGATTAGCAGGGCCAGAATGACTTAACTCCCATGCACACACACGGGAGTTCATTCATACCAGCACCTGGGAGATATACTGGAATTGTACATTGCATTGCGCATGAATACATTTTGGATTTTTAACTAAAGTTCTGCTTGAAATCCTTAACTATTTTTGTAGATCATTTTCAGTGAATTAGAAATAAAAAAGTCACACATAATACCTGTGCAAAAGTTTTTAATATATACAAAACGTTATATTCTGTTACTTATGCTGTCTTTCACAGAGCAAATTTAAAATTCATTTAGTGTATCCTGTTTGTTCCAATTTTCTAAAATCGAGTTAAATTAGAACTTGTTAAATTCATGCAATCACAAAATAGTTCTCTGCAGAATATAGACAGTACTGAATGCAGCATCTTCTGTGGATTTTCCATCACAGGAAAAGATACCCAAAGAACATTTGAACAAAAGAAAAGATACCCTAAGACTACCTTAAAGTGGAGTTCCAGTCATTTTTGTGTTTATTTAAAGTCAGTAGCTGCAAAAACTGTAGCTGCTGACTTTTAATAAACACACACTTACCTGCCCCAGGATCCAGCAATGTGCTCACCCGTGCGGTCTCTTCTCTCCCCGGGGCCGGCATCTCAACTGTGGGCACCAGGCTGTGACAGTTTGCGGCCTCACAGCCAGGTGCCCACTGGGCATGCGTGAGTTGCGCTGCACCTGATTGGTCTGGCAGTCTTTTGGGACCTGTGGTGTCCCTGAAGACTGGGGGGGGCGAACTGCTGTCTCACTTCGCCATCGTGAACTGAGCTGGAAGTGGGTAACTGTCAAAACCAGGTAACTGCTCCCCCCAAAAAAGTGCCAAATAAGGCAGTGGAGGGGGGGAGGAGGCAAACGAGCAGAGCTTCCATGTTAGGGTAGAACTCTGCTTTAAGAACATTTGGTTCTGCCCCATTCTTGCAATAGCCACAGCATTTTACATTGTGTTTAAATACCAAAAACTATTGACCAAATTTTAATTATTGGGAATAACTACATGCAGTGTCACTGGACAAAAAGCTCTACTTTTTTTTTGTTTTGTTTTTATAACTAGACCCTTGGCCATATATAGAGCAAATTTAGGCCAGTCCCTAATGAACCTAATCAAAGTTTGAGCCGTGGGTGGCCCTGTCAGCACTCTCTCACCAGACTTCCTTCAATCTGAATACCAAAGGAACTGGGCATAAAATTGGATGCAGCCACTATTCAGCTAACAAACAGATGCAGCCACTGTTCGAATATTCTAACAGCTGCAGGCTGTCAAAGTAGAGTGCATTAGCTGGCAGGTTTGTCCATCCATGTTGTTTTGCATGGATTTGAAATTAATGGATTTCTCTTGTCCAAACCCATGAATCTTAAAGTGTAAGGCCAGCTTACGTTGTTGAGGCTGACAGCATTCCTGGCAATCAATTAGGTAGACAGGAGTTTTTCAACCTGGCAATCAATTAGGTAGACAGGAGTTTTTCAACTTTTTTATGATTGCTAAAACTAAGATGAATGAGCTGCAAAGAGAAAAAAAAAAATATGATCGTACACTCATACAATGTTCTAAAACTCAAAGTTTAATGAAATATTCTTTATTAATCCAAAAACATATTGACATTAAGTCCCAAAGACAATCAGTATTTCTTACCAATTATAAAAAAGTGCAGGGAGACTAGGATCATTGCACACCAAGGTGGTGCTCTATCGAGACTGAAGCTTGGCGCACATCCCCACATTTTTATACTACACAACAGACTTCCTCTCCTTTGCACCTGGCAGGTGACCAGAGTGGTGGAAGATTCAGGTTTTAATGGCTAACTCCAGCTTTACCAAGATGTCACTCCTGTATGTAGCGTGTAACATGTTGCTAAAAAACTCTCCCACAACCAAAGCAGCCCCTCTACGACAGCATGTGGGGGTGCTTCTCCCCTGCAGTCACTGTCACTTTTCAATGTGGCGTGGCTGTGCAGGACTCCACCCAAACAGCCACCTCATTAATTCACAGAGATCTTTGAATGAATAAACCAACTGTCAGTGACAGACACTTGTAGTTGTCAACAGAATGTGAGTGTGGCAGTCAGCAGTCATAGTCCATTGATGCTTCCTCCAGCTTTTTTTTTTTCTAAAAATAATAAACGCCACACTTACCTGCTCTGTGCAATAGTTTTGCACAGAGCAGCCCAACCTTCCTCTTCTGGGGTCCCCCGCTAGTGTTCTCGGCTCATCTTCAGCAAATGCCCCATAGGAAACCGCTTCCTGGGGGGGGCAACTGGGGCAGGCTCAGTCCAGAGCTGTGGTGCCTGTGTCTATAGATATTATCATAGAATTTGATTGACAGCTGCAAGAGCCACTGGTCACGCAGCTAACATTCTGCCCTGTGAGGAGGGAGAGAGCTGCTGCTCTTGGACACAGTGCTGGTTTGAGATCAGGCTCAGGTAAGTACTAGGGGGATGGGGGGCAGATCCTGATCCTGAAGTTCAAAGCTTTTAGGCTGTCCGTTATGTCTAATCTTCTATAATCGCATAACTTTTTAGAATATTTAATTTAATTTGATAATTAGAAATATTAGAAAACCATGGAGTGGGTGAAATCAAACGTTGGTCACTTTTATGCTTTGTATGGCTTTCCTATTAGATATATCACAGTATGTGCTGGTGATTTCTTTTGGTCACAGTGGTGCACTATTGGAGAAGTGTTGCTTGGCACTACAGCGCTCAGCATAGAATTAACAGCAGGGTTAGCGGTTTCAGAAGGCGTTAATTGCCCTAAAGTTGACCATACAGCATACAATTTTCTTGTTCAATTTCCGTTAGTTTTACCTACAACTATATAGTGCAAGGGCCTGCCTGATTGCATACAAACCCAGCAATTTAAAAAAAAAACCTATTATATTCCTCGAATGCCAGGATTGCAAACTGTTACATATGCTTCCATCCTCAATCAAACCATCAAATGGCTGGTGTCATAACTGATCACATGTGCAGCATCATGTCAGTTGCAGATCAAACAGAAGACGCTTCCTTGGCTGTAAAAGTCAGGATATAATTCCACTTTAAAGGCTCGCTCACACTAGAATGCAGTGCGGGAGAGCCACGTTCCGTATGGATTACCGCATTCTGATCGTATTGTGATCGTAATGCAGCTCTCCCGTACCACATTCTGATCACAATGCCTATGCGATCTGCTGCAATGGTCAGTTAAAGTTAACGCCACCCCGAACGCAGGTTGCAAATGCATTGCGTTTACCCACACCAAACCACATGGTACAAAGTACCATGCGATGCCGTTGCCGTGCGTTTAAAAAAAAAATAAAAAATAGTGCATGAGCTACTTTTAGTGGTGTGATTTCATCCCATTCAAAGGAATAGTCATGAAATTGCACCGCATGTGCGATTCATATCAGGACATACTGCGAACCGGCCCTAAGGCTTTCAGCAGTTCGGCCTTCACAAATTCAGTGTATTTTAAATACTTATTTTTAATGTTTTACATAGCTATACCTGCAAAAGGGACCAGGATGAAGTGATCTAACAGAACCTAATTTTTTTACTAAAGTTCCACTTTAACTGTTTTTGATCTGAGGTGTGTAATTTCCTGTTATTTGAATGACTTTGAAAATGGCTCGATAACATCAAATAGTTCCGTTTTCCAGCAATTTCTTCTGTCTCTGAGCTTAACTTATAAGTCACTAGTAGGGAAAATATTTGTGGGTGGATTGTTACCCTGAATGACAAGCTCAGCACTGGAAGCTGTTGGAGCTTATTGAGAGAATAAAGCTGATTCGGTAGGGACCAAATTAATTTCCATCCCCCTATGGCCATTGCCGCTCAACAGAAGTGGATCTAACAATCGACTTCTTATGAACCGGAATGTAGGAACATTTTCATTTGATCAGCAGCTGCAGCCAAATGACTACATCATGTGCGATGTGTGGGATCTTTCTCTGTCTACACTCCTCACATACTATGGATATGATGATAGACTCCTGCCCAGCCAGCACCCATTGCAGGAATTTCCAGATGGACGTACAGGATCTTGACTGGAGACCTTACGTTTTATGAAGTTACCAAGTTACTATATCTTAGGTCTGCTATGGAGGTTGGGTTAAAGAATTTCCAAAAAAGAAGAGCTTCAGTCCTTAAGTCAGCTGCTACAAATACTGTAGCTGCTGACTTTTATTATAAGGACACTCACCTGTCCAAGGATCCAGCATTGTCCTCACCTGAGCCGATTCTTCAATGGGTTTCAGGTCCAAGTGCCAGCATCTTAACTAAGGGAAACCATCTATGAAGCTGCAAGACTGCCCCATGCACAAGCCGTGCTACGCTTTGTAAATGGTCCCACAGTCTTCTGGGACCTGTGATGTGTCTCAGATGGCTGCAGGCAAAGTAGGGGATACATTTTCACTTGGATCACCTAGGCAAGCCAGGCAGATATCAGATCAGGTATCTGTCAAAACCAGGTACTCACGCCACCTCCCCCCCCCAAAAGAGCAGAAAGTCCCCTTTTGGATGATGTTCCGCTTTAAGTAAAGAGCTGTAAAATTATAGGTTAAACTTTTATGAACGGGAAAAAAGCCTGTGGTCTTGTTCAAATTAAATGCTTAAACCATTGAAGGCCAACAGGAAGAAGCAAGAGGTCCTATGTGGAAGTGATCCGTTATGCATCCCAAGAGGTGGCCTTTCCAAAGGAATAAACTGAATTGTTTAAGCATTTGTGCAGGGGGACTGGCCATAGGAGTGCTATGAATTGTGTCAGCTCTCCTATTCTGAAAAAACATCAGTGTTTAAAGACCGCAAAGACTTCTATGAACTGCATATGATGGCAGACAAAATTGTGTAGAAGTAATATAATGAAAATGAGGGCTGCTCAGATATCCATCGCTCTGCTAATAAAATACATTTCGCATCTTTAACTTACTGTTAAAAATGACCCAATACAAAAACTCAAACCAAGAATTGTAATCTGTAACACATTACAAAAGAAAGCACACAACTCTTAGCTTAAGCTTTACTCATTCCATAACAAGCTCAATAATGAAAAGATTTTGATGGTATCAATATTGTACGTTGTTGCTTTCAGTAGAATTAGTAAAAGGAAATTTGTTGCATAATAAGAAAACACGATCCTGTCTTCCAGCAGTTTTGGCTACTTTTTCTGCGGGTTCCAGGAGCCGGGCTCAAATGTGCCAGCTGTACTAGTTGGTTCTTCAGAGGTGGTGGGTTTGCCATAAACTGGAGTGGAGGCGTGTCCTTTAATCTGTGTTTTCATTGGCTTGCTGAGAAGTCCCTTGGCTTCTATACCTTGCAGATGTTTTTCCTGCTCGATAAGAACCTGTGCTTTGGCAGTTACTTCTCGTCTTACTTGTTCATTCCTGAGGATTTCCTGATATGAAAACAATATCTAATTAAACATTTCAGATACATGCATGAAGATAAAATTACATTTATATTTTAAATTAAGGAATGCTGGTAACTGGGTAGTTTAAAGTGAACCTCCGTGTGGATACAAATTTACATGATTTCATGTTGTGTACTCTAGTATTCATCATTTGATTTACAAGTTGCAGTAGTAGTCTTTCCACCTTGTATAAAATA
Organism: Staurois parvus; assembly: GCF_062004578.1. Taxonomy (NCBI): domain Eukaryota; kingdom Metazoa; phylum Chordata; class Amphibia; order Anura; family Ranidae; genus Staurois; species Staurois parvus. The sequence continues at coordinate 1,473,008 of NW_028318241.1, forward strand.
AAAAAAGTATAAGCACTTAGAGCTAGAAAATAAATCTGAAAGAAAACAGATTATATTTTCTCTAGGTAAAGAAACTTATTGTTTTCCTGAAACAAATATTTGAGTATCCAAAGAAATTTTAAAGTAGACCTGTCAGTAAAAATGTCTGGCAAGGACACATCCTGCCATGCCACCAAAAAAATAACTTGCCAATATTGATTAGTTAAACCTGCTAGTGATTTTCTTTTCTATTAATGTTCCATTTTATTCCCATTTCAAAATCACAAAAATAAGCAATAGTGAAAGTTTAGAGGTTGGCTGAAAGGTTTAGTTCAGTAGTATGGTATTCTATTGTATATTTTTTTATAACAGAAGTATTTATTATAGGTACTTGTATAGCGCTGTCAATTTATGTAGTGCTTTACATATATATTGTACATTCCCATCAGTCCCTAACCCTCAAGGGACGTACAATCTAAGGTCCTTACCTCACATTAATACATACACATACTAGGGCCAGTTTAGACAGGAGCCAATTAGCCTACCAGCATGTCTTTGGAGTGTGGGAGGAAACCGGAGTACCCGGAGGAAACCCACGCAGGCACAGGGAGAACATGCAAACTCCAGGCAGGTGGTGCTATGGTTGGGATTCGAACCAATGACCCTAGTACTGCCAGGCAGAAGTGCTAACCACCTAGCCACTGTGCTGCCTGTACATTGCTATTTAAAAAAACTAAATCAGGAAGGAAACAATCAGATCACAAATGTCAGAATAATTCAAACGTATTACTACTAATCTATTACAGTAGATGTGTGTGATATGTCATAAATGTGCCAACATTGTTGGGGGAGTGCTCTTGTACAGTACATCCACACAATACAGCACATTCCTAAAGAGTGGTACAACCAAATTTGCATACAAATGGTATTGCTGCTATCAATGTGATTCTTTTTGGAGGCATTAGGAGATGATTCTGAAATCTTTGTCCAGTGCAAAAAAAAAAAAAAAAAGATTGCTTACCCTACTGCAAAATAATGAACTTCATAAAACAACCCGATCTACAGTTGTTCTTTTTCATAGTCATGGAACAAAAAATCCTACATTTCATGCATGTTCACAAAATGCAACTTTCTGTAACCAAAACACCTTTGAGAAAAAGCTGAGGCTTAGTAGGAATGGGGCAAGGATTCACATCAAACTGAGCTTGGCAAAAGTCTGTTATATCATATTTATTTAAAGTAAGTAAAATTCCACTTATCCTTCACACCTCTATGTAGGAGTGATCCCTGGGCAGTGGTTCACCAGGGTGGAACTGGCACTTTAACAAAGTCTTCATTTCATTTATTAAATTGGCAGGATTCATATTTGTGACAGTGAAAGGAGCCAGATTAGTCCTTCCAAAGCATATAGTTTGCAACCTCAACCTAACTCCATGAGGCTCCAGTTTTTTTTTTACTAGTGTCCCTAGATGATGGACCCCCTTTGTGAAGATTTCTATTTTTCACAAGTTTTCCTTCTTGGTTCGACTGACCTGTCTATCTACCCTGGCTGGGAGCAGCAACATAGATAAGGTGTACGGGTTCCTGGTCATATTCCATATTTTTTGGATTATTGCCAGGACATGTATTCCCTGGGCCACTGATCCCTCTTCTGTTCCTCACAGGATGATCCCTCTAAGGGTTTCTTACCACCTCTTCCACCTGGCTGGGTGTTTATTTAATGTTATTTTATGTTTCTTCTTCCAGGGCTTCTGCTCCCAGGGAAGAAGTCCCTCTTTATATACGTGTACCCATTTGCAGTTCTTGGATTCATTACAGCATCTAACATTGGTCCTTCACAAGAGCCGTCTGTTTTTCTGTTCCTGTTTTCAAACCGTTTTTTGGGGTTTTTTTTTTGACAATTAGCTATTTGTGCCTCTGCTGATCCCTACTTTGGCTCCAATGTGCTTGTGCTGTCGTCTGTGTTGGGGTCCATTGACTCTTCCTCTTCTTCCTATGGGCCTGTTATTGAAAATTTGCCTGTGTTGTTGCCCATCCCGCAGTTTATTGCTTGGGGGTGTCCCATGGTCTAAAAATGAACTCCTGTGTCCTGTACTGTACAAATAGGATACAGAAATTTGAATGTACTGTACCGGTAAAAATTCTTGGAGTAAAACAAAAACATGCAAGTCCCTACCCTCTTCGTCTGATATCTCTTAATTACTTGCTAAAAAAAAACTGGAGCGTCATTGAGTGGGCAGGGTCATATATGTACACTAGGGGCAGTTCCCAGAAAAGCTTTTGCCAGTGTCCATTCACCTGAAGGTAGCGTCATATAACCCAGGCTCTAAGACTGAATTCCTGTGTCCTGAACTATACTCCCAGATATGGAATTTGCAGCTATGTTAACATTTATATTTTTCAGGCACTCCCATTGAAGCCCTTGGGGCTAAAACCATCCAAATCTGCTTGTAAAGAATCTCATGTACTTTTTCAAGAGACAAGCATCAAGCAACAGGCACCTGAGTGCTCCAATGTGAACAGTCATCATTTAAAACAATGACATTTTTAACACCGAGCATTTTGTAGCTTCAAGCTACAAAACATTCAGAAGTGAATTGGGTCTACGACAACTTATTGGCAGAATATACAAACATAAAACTTAAAAAAAGAGACACACGTCACACCTAACTCTGCCTTATGCATTTATTCTAATACATCACACTAGATGAAACACATCCAGGTTGGTTTACTAAAACTGAAGAGTGCAAAAATCTGGTGCAGCTGTGCATAGAAACCAATCGGGCTGCAGGTTTTTTTTTTTGTCAAAGCTTAATTGAACAAGCTGAAGTTAGAAGCTGACTGGCTACCATATACTCTCTACTACACAGTGTTAATCTGTTAGGTTTAAGATAATTATTGACACGTTCAATTACCATTCCACAAGTTACTGCATATATGTTCTAAAGGACCAATAAAGTATCCACCTGCCAATGAAAAAGTCTCTAAAATGATTCTCAGTGTGATCCACTGTGCAAAACAGCGCTGATTAAACTGTGTTCTTCAGCAAAGTGCTGTAGTGCTCCACTCGCCACCTGAATATCACCACCTACCACAGGTAAGTCATATAACAGTAGACTTCAAACAGAGGATTCCCCATCCACAGCAAGCCTGGAGCATTCACCTTTTAACTCATCAATGTTGGAGTACACCCACAGGTAAGATATATGGAAGACAAAGGAAATCCGCCATAGTGTAAAACAATTTCATTTTATTAAAAACCAAAAGTCTGCAGTAATACCTACTCACATTCAACATGATATAACCTTGATGCAAGGAATAGCACTAAGGCATTAGTAATCCATCATTATTATTCCATCTCCTCCATTATACAAGCCTTCATACAATCATAGCAACTTAACACTGTTAGGTGTTCCCGAGTGTACAGCGGCTTCATTTGTGGGTGTTTTCTGCGTGATGACGTCACTTCTGGTTACGCCCTGACGTATTTCGTCACCCTGACGTTATTGATTGGTTACCATACACAGCTGCACCAGATTTTGTACTGTCCAGTTTTAGTAAATCAACCCAATTGGATGACGTTAACTGACAATGTAATGTATATTTTATTACTTTTTTATATGCTCTGCTAAAAAAATTTTTTTTTACACTTTTTGGAGCTTGCGCTTTGCTATTCTATAAACTTTGGTCTTCCAGCATCACTGGACTGCTTAGGGAGTATGGCGAGCAGGAGCTTTGAAGCCCTTGCAGGCCTGGAAACTTGGTAGGGAGGATTAGGATATAAACAGCATAATCTGATTGCTTGCTGTGAGGAACACAGACAGTTCAGAAACATTCATACCATTGGATCTTTAAAGTATTGGTGAACATGAGAACTCATAAGGGAAAGTCATATGATATTTCTCCATTTTTACCAATTTTCCTAACTGTCCACATGAGACTGAATCTTCCTAAAACTTTGTGACTAGTATTCTATTTGCTACACATAAATATGTCTATTTCTCATTTTAAAAGTCCACCCAGTGATGGCAATGATCTGCCAATTACAGCAAAGCTCTAAGGACTTTACAAAGCAATTTGTTGCTTATGACAGCAGTAAAATACAGTAGGGAGACCAGTCTACATTGTGATTGAAAGAATCCAAACACATTTCGCGTTTTAATTATTATAATTGATCAAAGGTTTTTTGCTTCGAAATTGAATTTGAAAAAAATTAGGGCTGACATTGATTTGGCAACTGTTTACATTTCAACTGGCAGAAGCACAAAAAAAAGCGGCTTTTTCTATCAGCCTCTCTTGGATGCTCTTTGCTGTTCTGAGCAGAACCCCCGCTGTGGCCTAACTGTAACTTGCTAGTTTTGGATAGATCAAAGCATATTATGATGGGCATAAAGGTAGTTGTAGTTCCATAAAACTTTGTATGAAGATCTTCCAAGCTGCTGCAACAGCAATCCTCTGGAGCGCAAGCATGGCACACTCCCAGCCAGCAAAGTCCATGAACACTGTAACAGAAGCGGCACAACTAATAATTGACTTCACTTTAAATTAAAGGGTAACTCCACTTTCATGGGAAAAAAAACAGCAAATAAAAATATAGCATATACTGTACATCTGCAACACAAGTCATGTTGCAATTGGATGTTATTAAAAATTACCTTTTCTTTTCAGTAGGCAAGACTGTAATCTTCTGTAAAATATAATTCAATATGGCAACCTGGTGGTGTTCTGTACATAGATGGTGTACGGAATGCCCCCCAGAAACATCATTTCCCAGAAGTCTGCGCTAAGATAAAAGTCAGATTTCGGGCATCCCCTGCAACAAAAACTGCATTTTTGGTGAGATATTCCCAAAGGGAAATCACATCTAAAAGGATGCAGACCCTGCCACTTTCCTCATTAAAGCCCTGCAAGTGCAGCAGCTGAGTTTTATTTATAAAATCACTCCCAAAACAAATTCTCATACATACTCAATAACAAAAAGGTAGGAATCTGCAACAGTTTCCAGGAAAACGTCGTCTGATGAGCATAAGCATGGTCATCTGATCGAGTGCGACAAAAGGACATTGCGAAGGATTGTGACCCGGAATAAGAAAAGAACTGCTGCAAAAATGCCTTCAGAGCTCAATCTCAGTCTTCAAAGAAATTGAAGAGGAAAGGCAATTTTGAATAACATTCAATTTCCATGTCTTATGTCGCAATTGTATATTCTATACATTTTTTATTTGCTATTTTTTCCCATGAAAGTGGAGTTACCCTTTAAGTTCCTTCATACCAAACATGTCCTAATGGAGCTGGCTTTGTGCACAGTATTACAGTCATTCTGGAGCAGACAAGGGTCTTCCCCAAACTGTCTTCTACACTTGTCAAAAATCTCTTTGTATGCTGTAGCTTTAACAGCGCCCGTCACTGCAAACACCTAAAATCAATATGGAGTTACATACTTTTGGCCATAAAGTGTATATCATTAGAGAACTATTAGCGCTCCCATTGCTGACCTCCTAAATTTGCTCCTAGTTTAGGAAGTTCTTGTTATGAGGTGACAAGTGTGCTCCTGGACAGTCACATGCTCCCCTGATTGAAGTCATTTTCAGAAGGTAGTAAAGGACAACGTGCAGCTAACATTGCAAATGCATGTAGACATGAATTTGCAGAAAGAGGCTAGAGAACATCAAGATCAATGAAATGCAAAAAAAAAAAAAAAAAAGATAGCCAGTGATTTATAAAAAAAAAAAAATATATATATATATATCTAATTTTAATTCTAACTTCATACTTGTTACCAGTCAGTGGCTCAAATGATCAAAGCTAGAGATGAGCGAATTATTCAAAAATTCGATTCGGCTGATTCGCCGAATTTGAGGAAGAAATTCGATTCGATGCGAATTTATTCGCTGCGAATTTAACTTATAAAAAGGGTTTCTAGGCTTCAGAGAGCCTTTATATTAGTGCAGAACACTGTACCTTTAATTTAAATGCCCTTGGAGATGAGGAAGGAGAAGGAGAAGGATGAGAAGAAGGAGAAGGATGAGAAGAAGGAGAAGGATGAGAAGAAGGAGAAGGATGAGAAGAAGGAGAAGGATGAGAAGAAGGAGAAGGATGAGAAGAAGAAGGATGAGAAGAAGGAGAAGGATGAGAAGAAGGAGAAGGATGAGAAGAAGGAGAAGGATGAGAAGAAGGAGAAGGAGAAGGAGAAGGATGAGAAGAAGGAGAAGGATGAGAAGAAGGAGAAGGATGAGAAGGAGAAGGATGAGAAGAAGGAGAAGGATGAGAAGGAGAAGAAGGATGAGAAGAAGGAGAAGGATGAGAAGAAGGAGAAGGATGAGAAGAAGGAGAAGGATGAGAAGAAGGATGAGAAGAAGGAGAAGGATGAGAAGAAGGATGAGAAGAAGGAGAAGGATGAGAAGAAGGAGAAGGATGAGAAGAAGAAGAAGGATGAGAAGAAGAAGAAGGATGAGAAGAAGAAGAAGAAGGATGAGAAGAAGAAGAAGAAGGATGAGAAGAAGAAGAAGGATGAGAAGAAGAAGAAGGATGAGAAGAAGGATGAGAAGAAGGAGAATTCCAAGCCGGCAAAAAGTGTATCTGCAGAGCTCCGCTATTTCTTAGCGGAGCTCTGCAGATACACTTAGCGGAGCTCTGCAGATACACTTTTTGCCGGCTTGGAATTCTTCTTATTTTCATCCTACTTCCTCTTCTTCATCCTCATCCTCTTCTTCTTCTGAGGATGAGGATGAAGAAGAAGAAGAAGAGGAAGTAGGATGAAAATAAGAAGAATTCCAAGCCGGCAAAAAGTGTATCTGCAGAGCTCCTCTATTTCTGACAGATACACTTTTTCCCGGCTTGGAATTCTTCTTATTTTCATCCTACTTCTTCTTCATCATCATCCTCATCCTCTTCTTCTTCCGAGGATGAGGATGAAGAAGAAACAAATAGATACAATGTTTCAACCGCTGTAAATGTGAATGTCAGAGAACTGTCAGAAATAGCGGAGCTCTGCAGATACACTTAGCGGAGCTCTGCAGATACATTTTTTGCCGGCTTGGAATTCTTCTTATTTTCATCCTACTTCTTCTTCTTCTTCATCCTCATCCTCAGAAGAAGAAGAAGAGGATGAGGATGAAGAAGAAGAAGTAGGATGAAAATAAGAAGAATTCCAAGCCGGCAAAAAGTGTATCTGCAGAGCTCCGCTAAGTGTATCTGCAGAGCTCCGCTATTTCTGACAGTACCGCTGTAAATGTGAATGTCAGAGAACTGTCAGAAATAGAGGAGCTCTGCAGATACACTTTTTGCCGGCTTGGAATTCTTCTTATTTTCATCCTACTTCTTCTTCATCCTCATCCTCAGAAGAAGAATGAAAAGAAGAAGAAGAAGAATGAAAAGAAGAAGAATGAAAAGAAGAATGAAAAGATTCTTCTTCTTTTCATTCTTCTCATTCTTCTTCTCATTCTTCTTCTTCTCATTCTTCTTCTTCTCATTCTTCTTCTTCTCATTCTTCTTCTTCTCATTCTTCTTCTTCTCATTCTTCTTCTTCTCATTCTTCTTCTCTTCATTCTTCTTCTCTTCATTCTTCTTCTCATTCTTCTTCTCATTCCTCTTCTCATTCTTCTTTTCATTCTTCTTTTCATTCTTCTTCTCATTCTTCTTTTCATTCTTCTCATTCTTCTTTTCATTCTTCTCATTCTTCTTTTCATTCTTCTCATTCTTCTTCTTCTTCTTTTCATTCTTCTTATTCTTCTTTTCATTCTTCTTCTTCTTTTCATTCTTCTTTTCATTCTTCTTCTCATGAAGAAGAAGAAGAAGAATGAAAAGAAGAATGAAAAGAAGAAGAAGAATGAAAAGAAGAAGAAGAATGAAAAGAAGAAGAAGAAGAATGAAAAGAAGAATGAAAAGAAGAAGAAGAATGAAAAGAAGAATGAGAAGAATGAAAAGAAGAATGAAAAGAAGAAGAAGAATGAAAAGAAGAAGAAGAATGAAAAGAAGAAGAAGAAGAATGAAAAGAAGAAGAATGAAAAGAAAAAAGAAGAATGAAAAGAAGAATGAAAAGAATGAGAAGAATGAGAAGGAAAAGAAGAAGAAGAAGAATGAAAAGAAGAAGAAGAATGAAAAGAAGAAGAAGAATGAAAAGAAAAAGAATGAAAAGAAGAAGAATGAAAAGAAGAAGAAGAAGAATGAAAAGAAGAAGAAGAATGAAAAGAAGAAGAATGAAAAGAAGAAGAATGAAAAGAAAAGAAGAAGAATGAAAAGAAGAAGAATGAAAAGAAAAAAGAAGAATGAAAAGAAGAATGAAAAGAATGAGAAGAATGAAAAGAAGAAGAAGAATGAAAAGAAGAAGAAGAATGAAAAGAAGAAGAAGAATGAAAAGAAGAAGAAGAATGAAAAGAAGAATGAGAAGAATGAGAAGAATGAAAAGAAGAAGAATGAAAAGAAGACTAAGAAGAATGAAAAGAATGAGAAGAATGAAAAGAAGAATGAAAAGAAGAAGAAGAATGAAAAGAAGAATGAGAAGAATGAAAAGAATGAAAAGAAGAATGAAAAGAATGAGAAGAATGACAAGAAGAATGAGAAGAATGAAAAGAAGAATGAAAAGAAGAAGAAGAATGAAAAGAAGAATGAGAAGAATGAAAAGAAGAAGAAGAATGAAAAGGAGAATAAAAAGATTCTTCTTCTTTTCATTCTTCTTTTCATTCTTCTTCGTCTTTTCATTCTTCTTCTTCTTTTCATTCTTCTTTTCATTCTTCTCATTCTTCTTTTCATGAAGAAGAAAAGAAGAATGAGAAGAATGAAAAGAAGAAGAAGAAGAATGAAAAGAAGAATGAGAAGAAGAATGAAAAGAAGAATGAAAAGAAGAATGAGAATGAAAAGAAGAATGAAAAGAAGAATGAGAAGGAAAAGAAGAATGAAAAGAAGAAGAAGAATGAAAAGAAGAATGAAAAGAAGAAGAATGAAAAGAAGAAGAAGAATGAAAAGAAAAAGAAGAAGAATGAAGAGAAGAAGAATGAAAAGAAGAAGAGGAAGAATGAAAAGAAGAAGAAGAATGAAAAGAAGAATGAGAAGAATGAAAAGAAGAATGAGAAGAATGAAAAGAAGAAGAATGAAAAGAAGAAGAAGAAGAATGAAAAGAAGAAGAAGAAGAATGAAGAGAAGAAGAAGAAGAATGAAGAGAAGAAGAAGAAGAATGAAGAGAAGAAGAAGAATGAAAAGAAGAATGAAAAGAAGAAGAAGAAGAATGAAAAGAAGAAGAATGAAAAGAAGAATGAGAAGAATGAAAAGATTCTTCTTCTTTTCATTCTTCTCTTCTTCTTCTTTTCATTCTTCTCATTCTTCTTTTCATTCTTCTCATTCTTCTTCTTCTTTTCATAAAGAAGAATGAGAAGAATGAAAAGAATGAAAAGGATGAGAAGAATGAAAAGAAGAAGAAGAATGAAAAGAAGAATGAAAAGAAGAATGAAAAGAAGAAGAAGAATGAAAAGAAGAAGAAGAAGAATGAAAAGAAGAATGAGAAGAATGAAAAGAAGAATGAGAAGAATGAAAAGAAGAATGAGAAGAATGAAAAGAAGAAGAATGAAAAGAAGAAGAAGAATGAAAAGGTGAAGAAGAAGAATGAAAAGAAGAAGAAGAATGAAAAGAAGAAGAAGAATGAAAAGAAGAATGAAAAGAAGAAGAAGAAGAATGAAAAGAAGAAGAATGAAAAGAAGAATGAGAAGAATGAAAAGATTCTTCTTCTTTTCATTCTTCTCTTCTTCTTCTTTTCATTCTTCTCATTCTTCTTTTCATTCTTCTCATTCTTCTTCTTCTTTTCATTCTTCTCATTCTTCTTTTCATAAAGAAGAATGAGAAGAATGAAAAGAATGAAAAGGATGAGAAGAATGAAAAGAAGAAGAAGAATGAAAAGAAGAATGAAAAGAAGAATGAAAAGAAGAAGAAGAATGAAAAGAAGAAGAAGAAGAATGAAAAGAAGAAGGAGAAAAATGAAAAGAAGAAGGAGAAGAATGAAAAGAAGAAGAATGAAAAGAAGAAGAATGAAAAGAATGAAAATAAGAAGAATGAAAAGAAGAATGAAAAGAAGTAGAAGAATGAAAAGAAGAATGAAAAGATTCTTCTTCTTCTTTTCATTCTTCTTCTTTTCATTCTTCTTTTCATTCTTCTCATTCTTCTTTTCATTCTTCTCATTCTTCTTTTCATTCTTCTTCTTTTCATTCTTTTCATTCTTCTTCTTCTCATTCTTCTTCTCATTCTTCTCATTCTTCTTTTCATGAAGAAGAAAAGAAGAATGAGAAGAATGAAAAGAAGAATGAGAAGAAGAATGAAAAGAAGAATGAAAAGAAGAAAAGAAGAATGAGAAGAATGAAAAGAAGAATGAAAAGAAGAAGTATTCCAGTACAGCAAAAAGTGTATCTGCAGAGAGCTCCGCTATTTCTGACAGTTCTCTGACAGTTCCTTCACATTTACAGCGGTTGAAACATTGTATCTGTTTCCGAATAAAAACATCTGTATCCTAAATGGAAACAAATAGATACAATGTTTCAACCGCCGTACATGTGAAGGAACGGTCAGAGAACTGTCAGAAATAGCGGAGCTCTCTGCAGGGACACTTTTGCCGGCTGATCGGGAAAAATCCGATTCGCGCACCCGAAGTATGCTAATATTCGGATTCGCCGCGAATCGAATTTTTCCTGAAATTCGAAACGAATTCCACTTCACCTGGTTCGATTCGCTCATCTCTAATCAAAGCCATAGGGTTAGCATATTCAGAAGGAAAGGTCAGTAACAGCTGCCTTCATTAAACAGTAAATGCATTATGAAGAACAGGTTGATACTTTGGTGGGAAAATGTTCCTAATCAAGCTCCTTTTCCTACCTAATGGACATAAACTCAAAAATGAAAATTCACTCTGTTAAAGGGAATATCTACAAATGTAAATTGTGCCTGATCAGTAAACTCAAAGACTTACCTTGGGTCTTTATGCCCTCCTGAGAAAGCAGTGCATTTCCTGATGTGAGTGTGCCTAGGCACTCCTGTAACTACAGCCTCATAGCTGTAAATCTGTGTTGTGAGATCTAAGGCACTGCTGCCTCTGACGGCTAGTCTCAGGAGATTTGGTGATGGCACTAGTGTGCTGCTCACTGTTCTTGCTGTAGAGGAATAAGTACTTTGAGACTTGCCCTGTAGGCATCTACTTCACTCATTCTGTTGATCTGTATTGTCTGCACCTCTTCAGTTGCTTCTAACCCAGCCTTGTCCCCAGCCCAATTCATAGCACACTCTAGAACAAACAAAAAAAAAAAAAAAAAAAAAAAAACTTGCACCATTTTTTGCCAACAAATGCCATGCATAACTGTTGTTTAGCTATTTGATTGACATCTCTCCTAGCCAATGGGTTGTGATCCTCCTTGACCGGATATGTCCATTTAGACAGCTCAGTATGGGCGTGTATCCATGCTCCCGTTGACATAATTTATGCCGAAACCCGTAGGGCGGATCTGGATACATGCTAATGAGCATGTGCGAAGGAGTAGTGGCCATCTTTGAACGTGGAATTGCATGTTGCTGTACAATGAGATATGCTGTGTTACTTCTGAACGTTTGGAAGTGCTTAGACTTAATACATTTCTTTTTATGGGTGGTTGCACGCTATGTGGAGTGTCTCTTATCAAATGTGCACTGGTCCTGCTGAGCCAATTCCCAGTGGTTTCTTGCAAGTTGTGGATGTAAATGGTGATAATTGATAGCAAAATTCCTGGTGTCTCTGTGGATTGGGGGGCGGCTTGAGAGAGCACCCTTTCCCAGGCGGAATTTCACTATGTGCATGTGACCACTCTTATATGGAGAGTCGCATTTATTGGGTAAGCCTTGTGTGTGACCAATGACACTTGGGAGACCTTACAAGTGTTTGATGGTGATGGCCTGAGTAGCTCATCCTATTTTTTTATTTTCTCATCATGGCTTGTGGGATTCTTTTCATTCTTAGTGTATTTTCCAGTGTTTATGCCTCTATTTGAATTCATGGATTTAACACCTTCCTGCCCAGCCTATAGCAGATTGACGGCTGGGATGGGACACTCGCCCTTGTGACTGGGCATCATATGATGTCCTGGGAAAAGCAGCCATTCGCGCAGTGGCACGATCTGTCACCAGCTGTGCCCCCGGGACATAGCCGATGACATATCACTACACTGGCCCGTTGCCAGTGTCATGTGACCGATGTGACCAATCACAGCAGATCACATGTTGATTGTATACAATGGATGGCTTACTGTCATGCCATTCATTGTAAACAATTGTAATTGATCAAAGCAGTCGCATGGTGCAGACAGGGCCAATCACAGCCCATCTGTACCATGTGATGAGCTTTGCCCAATCACAGCTAATCATAACAAAAGACTGAATTAATCAGGTTCATTCAGTAACAAATGATTGCAAATATCGATGCAATACATTGGTATTAGCAATCATGATGTGTAAAAAAAGAAAAATCCTGATCACTTGCCCAGAGTAGTACAATTTTACTATGGTAACATTGTATTGCTTTGGTCGCAGTGCGTTGGGGGAAAAAAAAAAAAAGGAAAAGAAAAAAATAATGTAATAGAAAATAAAAAAAATTGAAAAATTAAGAAAAATTTTATCATTTTTTACATACTGTCACCAGTCAGTGTCCCTGATCACCAACACACCAGTTATATAATCACGCTGTACTGGACTGGTGACATGTAAAAAAAAAAATAAAATAAAATTGTGATTTTGTTTTATTTTTATTTCTACATTTTTCAAAGATTGTAACAAAAAAAATTACAATCTCCAAAAAACTCACCATGCCTCTTACTAAATACCTTGGACTGTCTAGTTTCCAAAAATGGGTAATTTGAGGGGTATTTGTACTAAGCTTGCGTTTTCGGACCTCAGGAAATGAGATTAGCCGTCAGTACATTGATTGATCGATTGTCAGAATTGTACAGACTAAATAATATACACTAATTTGGGGTATTTTCACCAAAGAAATGTAGCAGAATACATTTTGACCTATAATTTATGAAAAAAATTGATTTGCAAAATATTATAACAAAAACATATAAAAAGGATTTCTTTTTCAAAAGTTTTAGGTTTTTGTTTATTTAGCAAAAAATAAAAAACTCAGTGGTGATTAAATACCACCAAAAAAAAAAGCTCTATTTGTGTGAAAAAAATGATAAATTTATTTTATGGGTACAGTGTTGTATGACCACGCAATTGTCAAACTGCGACAACACTGACAGCTGAAAATTGGCATGGGCAGGAAGGGGGTAAAGTGCCCAGTATAGAGGTGGTTAAGCACGTTGTTGATTTATGTTTTTGTATATTATCACCATATCACAAATTATGTAAAGCATTTTGATTTCACCTATTGCTGTTAACAATAAACATTGGGGATAAGGCCAGGGTCACGTTGGAGATAAAGCCAGGGTCACGTTGGAGATAAGGCCAGGGTCACGTTGGAGATAAGGCCAGGGTCACGTTGGAGATAAGGCCAGGGTCACGTTGGAGATAAGGCCAGGGTCACCTTGGAGATAAGGCCAGGGTCACCTTGGAGATAAGGCCAGGGTCACACTGGAGATAAGGCCAGGGTCACACTGGAGATAAGGCCAGGGTCACACTGGAGATAAGGCCAGGGTCACACTGGAGATAAGGCCAGGGTCACATTGGAAACAAGGCCAGGATCACATTGGAGATAAGGCCAGGGTCACACAGGGGATAAGGCCAGGGTCACACTGGGGATAAGCCCAGGGTCACACTGGGGATAAGCCCAGGGTCACACTGGGGATAAGGCCAGGGTCACATTGGATATAAGGCCAGGGTCACATTGGGGAAAAGATGTGTGGTAAAAGAGCACTATTGAGCAGAGTGATGTCCTTATACCTCCATATTCAATCATAGGCTGTGCTGAAAGCTGTATTGCTTCACCATATATAGAAGAAAAGCTAGATCACTGACCTAGATAGCCTATTTAGGAGGGGTGCCTGGATCACACAACTGGCTGAACACAATTAAAAATCCTTTGTCAGTTAAGATAATTCCAGTATACCCATTTCAACTATTTATTTAGCTGCGTTCATGGTCTACAGCTTTAACAATGTATTTAGCCATCCTTTTTAAGCTATACGGTGTATGAAATTAGTCATATGGCACACAACCTCTAAAACAGGAGGGGAGAGGAAAAGATGGAGAGTGATTGTTCGCTTGCATGTAATTATCCAGGATCCCTGACCGGTCTTGGAAGTAATACTATATCACTAGTTCCGGACAAAATCACATCTGACACACAGAACATTTCTGCAAGCGTATTACAGTGCCAGCCAATATCCAGCTACATCGCTCTTTAATTTTTTGGCATCAGCATCAAAGTATTCTGGCATATGCTAGATGAACAGTTGGCTCCCGTTATCTGTTTCACTTTGTTAGATGCAAGTAACTAGATTTACTCTGGTTACAGTCTAATTCCTAATTACTCTTACTCTGATGTGATCAAGGCTCAGGTGAAGCTTGGATAAAATCAGTACAAGGGGGAGATGGTGTTATTTTTAAGAGTTCTGTAGTTATAAAAAGGGATTACTGCCAGACTAAAGCTGGCCACAGATGGATCAAAATTCATCCGGTTCAGTAGGGACCGGACAAACTTCAATCCATCTATGGGCAGGCTTGTTGTACAGAAGTAAATCTCTTGTACAACCAGCCTGTTGGAAAATTTTCGTTTGGTCCGTGCCGTCTGCTGAGTGTATTGTGATAGCGGGAAAGTCTCCCCACTGTCAGAAGGCAATACACCTATACCCAACAGTTGATCCAGAGGAAGGCAAAAAACCTGCAAAGCATGATCCAATTTGCTCCTGCAGGGAAAAAAAATTCTTTCCTGATCCCCCGAGAGGCAATCGGTTATTCCCTGGATCAACTTTACCTATAAATGTTAGTATCCAGTTATATTCTGTGTATCTAAGAAAGAATCCAGGCCTTTTTTAAAGCAATCCACTGAGCTGGCCAGAACCAACTCTTGAGGGAGTCTATTCCACATTTTCACAGCTCTCACTGTGAAGAAACCTTTCCGTGTTTGGAGATTAAATTTCTTTACCTCCAGACATAAAGAGTTCCTCCTTGTCCTCTGTGCTGACCTCAGGGTGAATAGCTCTACACCGAGTTCACCTTGAATGTGTGGATGGGACAATCAATTCATTTTCTTTCGTTCAACCCACTGATTGAAATAAAGAAAATGAATCATGTATGGCCTGCCTAAAGCCTCACAAAATGGAGAAAACCAGCTGAAGAAGAGGAAACAGGAATACAGATACTCCATTGTCACAAATAGGGCTTATGTAATAACTCACTTTGAAGATCATCAAATACTTTGACCATATATGCACAAGACCTAAACATGTAAATCCCGAGCCCAATGTCCGCACTGAATGGAGGATAAGAGATGTTGATGTATAATGAACACAAACACAGGCACATGGTTATCATGCAACCTCATCTAGTCGCTTGAATATTGGAACATCTGATCATCCCATAGAGGTCTATAAAGTGTACCAACAAACATGCTGTACAGATCAGAGAGCTTTAGAAAATACAGTCTTCGTGAGGGCATCTACTAAAATCACCTTTGATCTGAGGTTTGCATTTTTATTTATTGTAGACATTGAGAAAAGAAGGGTGAGATTAAGAAAGGAAGGGTGAGATTTAGAACTTTATTCTTTTTTCCTTCTTTAAATTCTGATTCCACCTCCTAAAGTGGAGGAGCTGCAAAAGCTATGTCTGCCCATCTAGTTCTTAGATTTACACAGCTCTGTCCTATATAACAGTCCTGCCTAACAGTGCAGGTGAGCTAATTTTACTTTGATACACACAGGTCTTGTTTCACCCCTAGCCTGTGAGACAGAAGCAGAAGACTGTTGAGCTCATCACTCTGTTCTCTCCTGCGGTCAGCAAGTCCCTTGTTAGACGATAAGTACTGCACAACGGAGAAATACCGAAAACCAAGACTGCCACCATTTGTCAAACAACTCACTGGGTTCACTAAAGTGGAACTTATTATTGTAGCAAGTGTCAATACCCTGCCAAAATACAATAGCTCAGTGGAATTCCACATGGAATTTGTGCATGGGAGAATGGAGTCATTTTTCTTCATTCAACCCACTGGTTGAACAAAAAAAATGACTCCTCTATGGGCTGCTTAAAGTGATATTAAAGGCAGGTTTACAAAAAAAACAAAAACAAATATGTTATAGTTACCTGCTCAATGCAATGGTTTTGCACAGAGCAGCCCCAATCCTTTTCTCGGGTCCCCGTTGGCACTCCTGGTCCATCCTTCCTGCCAATGGCAGTGCCAGGAGAGCTGCTGCTCTCATGCACATCGCTGGATCAAGTTGGGGTTCTGGTAATTATTAGGGGGGCTGTTGCACACAGAAGGTTCTTTACTTTCATGCATAGAATGCAGGAAGGTAAAAAAAAAAAAAACCTAGGGCTACAAGGGCAATTCCAAAACTGAGAGATTCAACCACTTGCCGACAGTCATCTCATTAGTTCCCTGTTTTCAGTATTAATGTAAAATTCCAGGTCTAATCTCACTTTGATTAGGTTACTTGGACCAAGATGATCCAAATGAACAATTTCCATTACAGAACAATGCGCCCGGTGTGTGTGTGCTGTAATGGACTGTAGTAGGATAAGCAGTGCTGTGTTTTAGCAGCAGTACAGATGACTTCCCAACTGCTGCTGGAATTAACCAGTTTAAGTCCGGACACTCTCACCCCCTTCCAGTCCAGGCCAATTTTCAGCTTTCAGTGCTATCACACTTCGAATAACGATTGCACGGTCATGCAACACTGTACCCATATGAATTTACCATTTTTTTTGAGACACATAAAACTTTATTTTGGTGGTATTTATTCACCACTGGGATTTTTATTTTTTTGCTATATAAATGAGTCTTAAAAAAGTTTTTTAAAAGGGGTTTTCTTATATAATTTTGCAAATAAATAATCTTTATTCATAAATCTTGACCAAAATGTATTAATCTATCTTTTTAGTAAACAAAAAATAACCCAAATTAGTTTATAACCAAAAATTATAATTTTTCAAAAAATGTTTTCCATTTTTTATATTATTATTTATGTTTTTTTTAATCATACTGCCACCCTAGCAGTACAGTGTCACATTTCTGGGGGGGTGATGAAGAATTTTTTTTCTTTTTTTATACTGATTGCTTTTACACCCATAAAGGCTGTAAAAGCAATAATTTCTCCTCCTCTCTGGCTGCATTCCTCAAGCCATTGAGAAATACTGTGATAGCTGTGATTGGTCACAGCTTGTCACATGGTTAAAGGCTGTTGTGAATAGCCTTGTACCATGTGACCTCTGTGATCATTCACAGATTTCACACGTAGTAAGCAATGTCAGGAAGTGACATCTTGTTTACTACAATTCATGTGATCATTGAGTGGCCAATCAGTGATCATATGAATTGGGACCTCACACAGAGATCCCGTACAGCGATCTGTGTTCCACTGTGTCTGGAGGATACAGCGGGCACCGATCGTGGTGCCACGAATTCCCAGGGAGCATGCACAGGCATGGATGCGGGGGGACATTTAGAAATGTCCCCCCGCATAGGCAGTACTCCCGTCCGGCCGTTTGTCGACATGGGCCGGATGGAAAGTGGATAAAAAGAGTGTTGAGCTCAGTGCTTCTCAACCATTTAGGAAAAGCCCTGCTTTTTTATCAATGAATACAAGACTCCCTTGGATTGGTCGAAGTGTAGAAGTGGGCACATGTCATGATTTCCATCTCAGCCAATCAAGTGAATCCTTGTCCGACTTGGCCCAAACTATTTAAAGGGAAAATTAAAACCTGGAATTCTACTGTAATGCTGCCAACTCATCAGGGTTTTTATTTACAATCACAATATTTACACAGATTCTGTAACTGATTATACACAGTTAAGGTTTCAAATTAATTTATCCAAGAAAACTGTGTGACTTGTCAGTTATTAGAGGACATAAGTGCCTGGAGGATAGGACTGCCAGATGATTAACCTGGAATAGCATAAAATGCACAATTATACACACTGAGGAAGCGTGTTTACGTCCTTTGCAGACATACCTAGCACATACCTTATTCAGGCGGAAGCTCAGACTGAGGGTGGTTCTCATAAATACAATTGTTTTTTTACCAGATGATCATTGTCCCATGTGTATGGGACTGACTGTGTTAAGCAGCCCATAGATTACTTTTTTTTTTCGTTGAACCAGCGGGTCATTGTATTCTGACAGTGCGGAGACATCCCTTCCTCCAGAATACACTCATCAGCGCCACCGGTTATAACCTGATCTAGCAGAAACATACCATCAGGCTGGTTGTACAGAAGTCAATAGGTAGATTACCCTCTGTGCAATCATCTTGCCCATACATGGATTAAGATTTAGCCAGTCCCTTCTGAACCAGACAAATTCTAACCATGTATGGTCGGTTCTAGATCTACCATCACATTTTTGTCACAAAGCGGGAGAGACGAGATCGGTGAGCAAGGCAGAATACAAAAGTGTTATTCTCTATGAAAAAAAAAATGTCCTACCACTCCATTGAGTCTGTAATAAAAGAAAATTTACAAATACATTAAAACTAAACTGCACACTGAACACCATTTTAATGCCAAAATGAATCCATTAAACTAGTTTAGGCACCTGATTTAGACTTGTATCAGCATCTTGCAATTTCCTGCACAGTAGCACTTAGCTTTGAAAAGGAGGAACAGCAGCCAATCAGGCTCTGCTTTATACTAAATATGAAGTCATGGAACATGCTGACAAGAGGAATGAATAATGTGAGCGGACAGATAACCCCAACAGTGTCCTGCTGCTCCTTCACCATCCTATCACAGGCTGGGTGGCCAATTTGTTTGGGTTACAGCAAACTCGTCAGTTGCATATTAAAACCCAAATGATGCCTAGAAGAGCTGCAGTGCTCACCTCTTTGGTGGCCCATTCCTTTGTTCCAGCACTGAAGCCTCCATCAGAATTTTGGCCTCCATTCCACACTTCTGAAAGTGATAAATGCCAGTTTCTATGGCCACATGCTGTTGTTCCTTCATTTGAACTCTACATCGCAATAGCGCATAAGAGTGATGTAGGGAGTCATGAAAAGGGTCCACAGTGCATGGTGAGAAATAAAGGCATCCAACACTGTATAAAATTCTGAAAAGTCTGGTAGAGCTCCAGTGCCAGACAAAGCAAAGATGGGAAACACAGCACAAGTGAGTACAATACCTCGTACTCAGGAAAAGCTCCATTTGGATTTCTTTATGCAGGTGACAGTGTCTCTAAATGCAGAACACAAAGTCAGGTCACCAGGCTGGCCATACAGTTGGCAGGGCTGTGTAAATATTAGAACTGCTTGGACAGATCTACAAATCCTTTGACAGGTAAAAACTCCCTTGTCTTTATGTAAAAACAAACAGTGCTCTATGTTGACTACTATGACCTCCTCCTCTCCTACTCTTCTTTTTTTACAAAATGTTTATATTCTTCACATACAGTTTTGCTGAACAAATAAAATTGCAAAACAGAAAAAAGAGAACTGAATCCCTTTATGTTTCTAAGTGCCAGGTAGTGCAAGAAGTGAGCGCTATGTTTAGCTCCTGTCATATAAACACCATGGAGAGGTAATTCCAGAACAATGGCTGCAGGTGCGCAATCTAATCTCATTATTTCTTGTAGGAATCACAATACCCAAACTATCTCTACAAACACCAGGGATCCTGATTGTTGGAGGCTCTCATTTAGAAATGTTAATGTTATTAGAAAAATAGCATTTTCAAAAGTGTTTCCAGAACGTTAATTAGCCCCGACGCTAGCTGTGCTTATCGTTCGTGTCTCTGCATCAGCCAGCTCCATTCGTAGACATTTTAGTGATAATTTTGCTGTTCCATGCTAGTCATTATCAAACGCTATATCACTTTATCACCGACAACTAGAAATGCACAAGAGACAAGCAGGCATTACATTAAAATCAAGGATTTCATAAACTGTATAATTGCCAGGCAGCAAAATGCATCATATGTATAACTGGTAGTATAAGCAATTGCCTTCCAAAAAAACAGAAAAATAAAATATATCAATACCTATGGAGCAACCAGAAGGGCCAGGAAGGAATCAAGTCGCACTCAGTTTATTGCCAGCTTGTAGACTTATAGGTTCAAAAGCTAAAAAAAATTAGTTGAGTTGGGCAATTCCAAGATAGAAGACAGCTTATGAGCTAACTGTGTTCATTGCTTATATACAGTACATAGCGCTTCTTGATTCGAAAAATGGCATAGTGTTTGGTCTGCACTACCTCAGATATCCCAGTTAAAGTTCATGGATCAGTCTCTGAAAACTACACTATATTGCAAAAAGTATTGGTATGCCTGCCTTTACATGTACATGAACTTTAATGGCATCCCAGTCTTAGTCCGTAAGATTCAATATTGAGTTGGCCCCGCCCTTTTCAGCTATAACAGCTTCAACTCTTCTGGGAAGGCTGTCCACAAGGTTTAGGAGTGTGTCTATGGGAATGTTTGACCATTCTTCCAGAAGTACATTTGTGAGGTCAGGCACTGATATCGGACATGAAAGCTTGCAGTCTCTGCTATAATTCATCCCAAAGGTGTTCTATCAAGTTGAGGTCAGGACTCTGTACAGGCCGGTCAAGTTCCTCCACCCCAAAATCACTCATCCATGTCTTTATGGACTTTGCTTTGTGCACTGGTGTGCAGTCATGTTGGAACAGTAAGGGGCCATCCCCAAACTGTTCCCACAAAGTTGGGAGCATAAAATTGTCCAAAATGTCTTAGTATGCTGACACTTTAAGAGTTCCCTTCACTGAAAAAAGGGGCCAAGCCCAACCCTTGAAAATCAACCCCACACCATAATCCTCCCTCCACCAAAATTTACACTTGGCACAATGCAGTCAGACAAGTACCATTCTCCTGGCAACTGCCAAACCCAGACACGTCCATTGGATTGCCAGACAGAGAAGCGTGATTCGTCACTCCAGAGAACACATCTCCACTGCTCTAGAGTCCAGTGGTGGTGTGCTTTACACCACTGCATCCAACGCTTTGCATTGCACTTAGTGATGTAAGGCTTGGATGCAGCTGCTCGGCCATGGAAACCCATTCCATGAAGCTCTCTATGTACTGTTGTGCTAATCTGAAGACCACATGAAGTTTGGAGGTCTTTAGCGATTAACTCTGCAGACAGTTGGTGACTTCTGCTCACTTCAGCATGCACTTACCCCACTCTGTCATTTTACGTGGCCTACCACTAACAATTGACCATGGAATATTTAGTAGCAAGGAAATTTCACAGATGAACTTATTGCACAGGTCACAACCTATTACGGTACCACGCTTGAATTCACTGAGCTCCTGAGAGCGACCCATTCTTTCAAAAATGTTTGTAGAAGCAGTCTGTATACCTAGGTGCTGGATTTTATACACCTGTGGCCATGGAGGTGATTGGAACACCTGAATCCAATGATTTGGAGGGCTGGCCCAATAATTCTGGCAATATAGTGTACTTTCAGTGCAAACAACATACCGTCTATACGTACCCATAGACAAGAATTGACAGTAATCTAATCAGAAGACAAATCACATGGAAGGACACTGACCCCATTGACCAGCTGCTGTTTTAGGGAACATTTTCTGATTTCCACTATTCCCCCTCTTCCCCATCTATAAAATAGTGAGCACGATAATCATCTACTGGCACGAATATTCTCTTCCATCCTTCTCTCACAGTCTGTTAAAGGAACCAGCACTAACAGCTGATTCACACATGTGCGTTGCGGATTGAAGCTCAGGTTTCACAGCTAATTGACACAGTAGGTGTTTACCGGTTCAAGTCAGGTTTACATCAGGTTCAGATCAGAATTTATTCTGTTCACAACTGATGACACGTGTGGTTTAGAAACGGTTCCCATAGGAGTCAATAGTCCTGTCTGATTTCTGAGCAGTGCCTCCAGTTCAGATGCAGATTACAGGCTCTTCTGCAATCCGCACTGAATCCTCACTGCCAGGTGCACTGGACATATGTTAACAGGCACCATAGGAAGCAATGTTGTTTCATATGTCATGTCAAAGTGTATCCAATCCACATATATGTGAACCGACACTCAATCCTGCTACATGCATCTATATCCTTTGAAGGGTCTATGGGCATCCTGTATTTTCTTGCAAGAAGTATGATAGTTCAGCATGAATGCAGATTGCCTGCATTTTGGTTTCCCCTCTTGCTCAGTTGTTCCCAAGTTACTACACCTCTCCTCCCATGCTGCTGGATCCCACTTACCTGATATATATTGTACAAGGTATACACTGGGACTAAGGCCTGGTTCACATCAATGTGTTTCTTAATGCTTTTTGCAGAAATGTATTACAGTCCATTTAACATGGTTTCCTATGGGACTTGTTCACATCTATGCTTTTTGACCTGCTGCGTTTTTGGAGAGGGTCAGGGACTTTTTGCTACAAAAGAGTTTAATGGAGACACTGCTGAAATGCATGAAGTGTGTTTTTGCCACACTTTTATTCTGCCCAGTGATAAAAACATTTCCTCTTTAACATAACAAAAAAAAGCTAAAAAAAAAACCAAAACACATAACGTGATGAAAAAACGCATCAAAAAACATAATGCACTGCAAAACGGACAAAACGCACACTGCACTGGTGTGAACCAGGCCTAATACAGTGTATGAACTTGGCAAGGTACTAATCAAACCCAACACCTTACAAAATTATTTTAGATTTAAGCAGATTCAGGAAAGGTTTGAATCTCTGCCAGGTAATTATTTCTGCCAGCGAGTGTCCCCGCTGGAGAAATTTCCCATTTCAGTCATGGTGTTGGGTGTCACAGGGAAAAGAACTGCTGGGAAATTATTGTGTACAGTAAGTTAAAAAAAATTACTAGGGTTTGTAAGGCATAGAACCTCTTAGGGGTCGTTCACACTTGAATGTTTTACCAACGCTTGCCAATTGCCCCTATAGCGCTTGGCAAGCGTTGGTCTGGCGTTTGCAGAGCGTTTTAACGCTCGGCAAACGCTCCGCAAATGCTGCATGCGCGGTTTAGGGGCAGTTGCTAGGCGTTTGCCGAGCGTTAAAAACGCCCCACAAACGCCTAGAGTGAAGTTTGAATGGTGTGACCGCTCCGCAAATGCCCCGCAACCACGTCGCAAACGTCGGCCGGGCGTTTGCAGAGCGGCACCATAGACAAGAATAGGAGGCTTCAACGCCTCCTGACTCATCCAGAGGCGTCCGTTTTGCCGCACCACGACGCTACTACTCCCGTTAGAACTGCACCATGTGCTGCAATGTGCAGAATTGCCAGAGGCGTTTGGGAAGCGGTAAAAACGCTTCCCAAACGCCTCTCTGCCACCTGCACACAACGCTAGCGTGAACGTAGCCTTAGAACTTACTGAACTCACCTATGTCCCAACAATCCAACATCCGTGAGGTTCCTCACTGACATCTTCTCCCCAGCTTCTTCTAGGTGCCAGTCTTTTGCTGTCTTGATTGGCTGGTGCAGGATGACAAAACTCCAGCACATGCATGAGAGTAATTCATCTCGGCACACTGGCACTGTGCCAGTACTGTAAATGGAGCTGCACAAGTGCAGCTTCATGTAGATTCTGCAGGATTGCAAACAAGCAGGTAAGTGTATTTTACTGCAGAACAGACATTGAATGTCTCTTCTGCAATAAAGAGCCTGCCTGTTTGCATTTTTTTTAGATCCACTTTAATATCTTGTTTGGGTTTCAGTAGAGACAGGAAGTGAGGGGAAATTACCCAGATGAGCTCACAGGCTCACAGACAACCATAAAAAACATGATGGAAGCTTGAACTCTCCCTACTGTATACCAAGTGAAAATATTTGCTGGAGTTGGGCTTATATACTGGCATAAAAGTTTAAAATGTAGGCACATCACAAGTCGGTCAGTGGGTGCCAGCCAATGATTGACCGCCAAGATCGCTGATTGGCGAAGGACGACAGGACAGAGCACTATGAATGTAAATAACACAGAGCTCTGTCCTGTCAGCAGGGATGTGTTGGTTTTTGTTTCACTAAAAAGCAGGGAATAAAAACCTGCACATTCCTTACTAAAAACAGCACACAGTGAATGCACAAAGCACTGCTAAGGCATACAATTAACCCTTTTATTGCCCCCTAGATGTTAACCCCTTCCCAACCAGTGTAATTAGTACAGTGTTCGTGTGTATTATTAGCACTGATCACTATACTGTTCTCACTGGAGATGTCATTAGCAGTTAGTCAGTTCCCACAAAGTGTCAGTGTCGGATTGTCTGCCGTACTATGACAGTCCCACTATAAGTCGCTGATCGCCACCATTACTAGTACAAAAAATGATAAATAAAAATTCCAATATCTATACCATAGTTTGTAGATGCTCTAACTTTTGTGCAAACCTATCAATATACACTTATTGGGATTTCTTTAATTTTTTTTTACAAATATGTAGCAGAATACATTTTGGCTTAAATTTATGAAGAAATTCAATTTTTTTAATTTTTTTTAATTGGATATGCTTTATAGAAGTAAAAAATACAGTTTTTTTTTTCCAAATGTTTATATTGCAAAAATTAAATAACCCAGTGGTGATCAAATACCACCAAAAGAAAGCTCTATTTATTAGAAAACATTATACAGCTTTCATTTGGGTATAGTGTTGCATGATCACGCAACTGTCAATTAAAGTAACGCAGTGCCAAATAGCAAAAAATTATCTGGTCATGAAGGGGGTAAAATCTTCCAAAGGGCAAAAATGGTTATAGAAGCATGTTCTTTACAGAACTGCAAAAAGTCATCAGAGCAATGACTTGTCCCGTCAGCTGAGGTTTTTAGTGAATAAATGCTGCATTCATTTGGCAGTACTAGGGTCGCTGGTTCGAATCCCAACCCCGGCACCACCTGCCTGGAGTTTGCATGTTCTCCCTGTGACTGCGTGGGTTTCCTCTGGGTACTCTGGTTTCCTTCCACACTCCAAAGACATGCTGGTAGGTTAATTGGCTCCTGTCTAAATTGGCCCTAGTATGTGTATGTATGAATGTGAGTTAGGGACTTTAGATTGTACACCCCTTGAGGGTTAGGGACTGATGTCAATGTACAATATATGTTTGTAAAGTGCTGCGTAAATTGACGGCGCTATATAAGCACCTGAAATAAATAAATTTGGTGTGGTAAAGCTGGTAGATCCCATATGGGATATCATAAGGCAGTACCTCATTGCAAGAGAAGAGACGCTTAAGGGGATATGATTGCAATTTACAAATATCTATATAATAATTCTAGCATAAGGAGAAAACTATTCACTTAAGAAAATAGGAGGCCACTCAATGAAGTTGGACAAGAAACAGTTTAACCTTCAACTGCAAAGTCGAGTTCTTTACAGTTAGAGCGGTAAGGATGTGCAACTCCCTTCCACAATTGAAAGAAAAAAAAAAAAAAGCTTACAGGGGCATCTCAATGAGCACAATATACAGGAATATGGGAAGCTGCATTGACAAACACACATCCACATACACACAGGGTTAACTGGATGGACTGATGTCCTTATTCAACCTTACCAACTATAAATATTTCCTGTGGGAAATTCCTTTACCAATAATTATGCTTTGTGCAGAAGGAACTGAAGGTAAAGAGCACCATTGCCACAACTCAGGTAATTTAGGAATATTCATCAAGTCTAAACTGTAAATATCACTTCTAAATATCACCAAGTGAATGCATGAAAAGTAAGCTGCTGTCTCTTTGGATAACCCATAGTGCACTGGGAATCCTCCATGTAATAATTGTTTTATATCAGTTTCTGTTCTAAATATGATCTTTGTTTTATAAATAAACAACAGTTTAAAAGTATACTATTAAATTACCTAAGCCTAACAGCATCCATAAATATTTGGATTCCCTTGGATGCACTTTAGATCAGCAGGCAACTTGGTACAGTACAGAGCATACACTGTTTTTCTCCATAGATCCTAAAGAAAAAGCTACTGTATCTACTTGCAAGCTTAAAATACAGCAAAACTGGAAGTTTCAGCCAATACCTTTTGACTTGTGGTGGCTATCACTTTCCTATTCATATAAGATCACCCAATTTATCCAAAAATAGCCACCATTTATGGTGGTCATCTAATGTCTATGTTTATCTTAAAATATTTGCAGGCATTAGAGGAATACTAGAACTGTTGAACTATGAAAGGTCTATGAACAAGAAATCTTTAAAATATACCTTAAACCTTTCTTTGTTTTGGAAACACTAGGATGGGGTTAGCCCCCTGACAAGTTTTTATAGCTGTTTATGAAGAAGATTCACTCCCCTACTTGTGCTGCTGACTGTTGTCAGCAAAAAAGGAAGCAAAACGAAGTTCAAAAGTTTCAAAATCTCCCCAAACACAGACAAAAAGAACCAGCACTTTGCTACTCTATTCAAAACTATAAAAAGGAAGTTTTGGATATACATACACTTTAAAACATTTACAGAAAAGCTGTAAAAATATTTGAAATGGAAAAAAAGTTGCACACATG